>NW_024081053.1:577212-932475 GCF_003009895.1 Hyaena hyaena
CTGTGCTGACTGCCAGCTCAGAGCCTGGAGCCTCTTTCAGTCTGTGACTCCCTCTCTCTCTGACCCTCCCCTGCTCACGCTGTCTCTCTCTCTCTCTCCTAGAAATAAATAAAACATTTAAAAAAAAAAGTATTTAACTTTATAGTTTTTTAAAGTATGCAAATAACTTCTATAGTAATAATGAGAGGTGCATGGCTGGCTTAGTTGGTGGGGTATATGACTCTTGGTCTTGGTATTGTGAGTTCAAGCCCCACACAAGGGTGTAGAGATTACTTTAAAAAATAAATCTTAAAAAACAGTTATAGGGGCACCTGGGTGGCTCAATCAGTTAAGTGACTGACTTTGGCTCAGGGCATGATTTCGCAGTTTGTGGGTTTGAGCCCCACATCAGGCTCTGTGCTTAGAACCAGCTTCCAATTCTGTGTATCCCTTTCTCTCTGCCCCTACCCTACTCTCTCTCTCTCAAAAATAAACATCAAAGAATTTTATTTTTTTTATTATTTTTTAATGTTTTGTTTATTTCTGAGAGAGAGAGAGAGAGAGAGAGAGTGTGAGCAGGGGCAGGTCAGAGAGAGAGGGAGACACAGAATCTGAAACAGGCTCCAGGCTCTGAACTAGCTGTCAGCACAGAGCCTGATGTGAGCCTCGAACCCATGAACCGTAAGATCATGACCTAAGCCGAAGTCAGATGCTTAACCGATGAGCCACCCAGGCGCCCCAAAAAATTTTAAATAAAAAACAATTATAGTAATAATTAGAGCAATTCAAAAAATAAACATTGTAGCTAATAATTATTCAATGCTAATTATATGTCAGTTGTTATTTGAAATGCTTTTTTATATAGCAATTATTTTGTCTTAAAAACAATCTTATGAATGGGTACCATTAATATTTCAACTTTATGGCTTATGAAACTCAAACTATGGAGAGTCTAGCCCCTTCCTCAAAGACACTAATGTCTGGCTATAGGCCAAGTTGCTGTAATAAAGAGACACAAAAATACAGTGGCTTGAGTAAAACAGAAGTTTCTCTCCCACCAGTAGCACAAAGTTACAGTCAGGTGAGCAAAGCAGCTTGTTCTACTAGATCATCTGAGACTCAGATTCCATCTATCAGTAGTTCTATTATCCTTAGGATGTTGCCTTCATTAATATGGCTTAAGCTAATATTTCACTAGCATGTCCATATTCCAGCTCACTGCAAGGGTCTAAAAGCAGTCAAAGGCAAGGCAGTATTTTAAGATCCAGAACCAGCTCCAGAATGTATCCATATCACTTTCTCTCATATCCCACTCTCCATAACTTAGTCATATGATTATCCTAGGGCCAAGGGAAAATGAATACTAACCAAGAGGGTGTGAGAGAGAATGAATTTTGGGTACAATTAGCAATCAAAGAATCCTAGTAAATTGCCTGGGGTCTCATTTAATTTACTTCTCTACTAATTAATAGAGAGCTGAGATACAAACTCAGACTTGCTAGCTGATACTCTATACCTAAAATCAACCAGTGAAATAGCTACAATTAACCCCATTAATAGATGCCTATTTTGAATCAAAGTGATTAACTTATCTCTTTTAGGATCAGCATCTATTCAGAAGCATTGAAAGATATGCAAACATGTCTTTGGTACATATCAATTTCTTTTCTCACATTGAATACACTTTCTATGATTAGCAAAGTATTACTCTTTAAATTATGTAAATGACTTTTAGAAAATCTTATGCTCTACAGATGTATCCTCCATTCAATTTGTTTATTGATATAGTTGTTAGCCTTAGTGAAATTGTCTTCTTATTTAAAAGAGGTTGAATATAAAGTCTTCAAAAAGAATGATCTTTTGTGACTTTTTCTGGGAGAAAATTTAATTTCACTAATGTTGTTTTAACTTAGAATAGCTTTTCCAAGAAAAATATACCTCTATAAATCAGAGGGTTAGCTGCATTGACAGCACTCTATGAAACCTATTTTCTGGAACCTGCCACTCAAATGTTGCTCAAGTTTTCAATGAGAATCAGTATGCAAATCAGATAAGTTATGTATAATAAGTTAGTCTCTTTCTAGGTCAGTATCTATAGAAGTGCATATCAAAATAAAAGTTCTCTCTTGAATCTCACTAAATTTAAATCTCAGCAGAGAGGCAAGGATCAAACAGAGAGGGGCAAGATCAAATTGAGAATAAAGTAATCTTGTACGTCCGTTGAGCTTCTACTACGAGTAATGATAGCAATCAGAGGGGATGTCTCTCTTGTGCTGGGAGCTGAGGGGGATAAAGTGAGGGCAGCAGTCTTTAGTGCTCTCCATCTGGATCCTTTCATAACTACTAAAATGTACTTTAAAAATTTCAGGTACATTAGTAGTGCCATAGGGAGTTGAAAGCTCTTTTCATACCATTTTAGCAGTCATTTGGCTGTATCACAGGTCACTGTTTCTTGTATGCTACAGTAAACCTTTACCTAAAAATGTCAGTCTGACTGTGAGAAGCTATCAACTATCTGCATGGTTGACAGGGCTCTAAGAAAAAAATATTGTCTCACACACCAAACAAGCTCTCTCTACTTCATTAAATAGTGGTGAAAGCCCTTAAAGATCAATGAACTTTTCCAAATGCATTTTGTTTATCTTTACCACAACATGTATTTATAAAAGTGGATGTAATGATGAGCTTGGATATTGATTTTTAATGAAAAATAATGCCTAAATTAGTAAAAGTAAGTTGCTTTTATGTTTCTGACCTTCCTCTAAAACCAGTCCCCTGTGTTCTGTAACCTCTTAGTCCAGATTCTTAAATCTCTAAACAAACAAAGGCAGATGTACTGACAACTGACACTATTTTTATCAGAGTTTATTGTACAAATCTAATAATACTGTAAGAAAATTAGTATAAAATTGAAATTATAAGCAGGTGTTTTACCTCAGAAGACTACTTCAAATAATACTAGAGTACAGGGATATTATTTAGGCCTATAAAATAACACCAAATTTTACTATTTAGTTTGTAAGGTTTCCAAGCTAACACGGGTGATGAGATATGATGGCTGTCATGCATATGTAAGCAACATGTATTGTGTACAAATTCTAATAACTCTGATATACTTACTAAAATGATTACAGGAGATTTCTTGTCTCCCAGACTTTAGCATTAAGATCTTTAAATCCAATCTCCTTGGCTTGATTTCTACGATATATACTATGTGAATTCATTTATTCAGATGTTCATTTACTCAACAAATATATCTAAACAACTACCTGTCAGGCATTGAGCTAGCACGAAGAATACAATGACGAGCAAAAACGACATAGACCCCACTCTTGTCTTTTAGAGCTTAATAAAAGAGACGGGTGTCAATGAAATACTTTCACCTGTATAAAATTACAAATTGTGTTGTTTCTATAAAGAAAAAATATAGATATTAATTAAAGGGCAAAAATAAGTTGAATGATTTAATCAGTAGCTAGAGAAGGCTCCTTCGAAGACATAAATGAGGACCTAAAGTTTGAAAGAATGATGTGTGAATGGATAGAGCAGGAAGAAACTATGAGATGATGCAGAAAGATGAGACAGAATCAGGTACTCTGAATTAGGAAGCAATGAGCTATCCACATGCTGACCCTCCAAAGACCAAATTCAAAGATCGTGAGCTTGTGTTTCAGTTATTTAAGTAGAAGGAATCTCAGTTTGTGGTCCTTTTTCTTTGTACTTTTTTGGAGACGCTTCCCTAATCATTCAGTAAGAGAACAACTTAAAAATATTTGATTTTTTTTCTTTTGATTGGGTAAATGAAGGCCCGGGTTAAGGAATACATTTTCCAGTTTACCTACAGCTAAGCAAGACCATAGGACTCAATATTGGCCAATGCTGTGGTGCTGAAGTGTCATGTGTAAATTCCACAAAGTCTTTAAAAGGAAAGGCTAGAAGATGGACGTGAGATCTGGAGTACAAACATCCACTTTGGACCATGAAGTGATGCCAGGTGCAGAAGATACTGGGGAAGAAAGATCTAAGGAGTCTGATTTCTTGTCGACTCAACTTTACCAGGCTAAACTTCCTGACTCTAATCTTTTTTTTTTTTTTAATGAAAAAGACATAAATATTTTTTTTGACTTTTGTATTCCATTCTCTACCCAGCAGCCAGAGTGATCCTTTTAAAATTCAAACAAAATTATGCCTCTTCTCTGTTTAGATCTCAAAAGTTTTCTTTTTTTTTTTTACAAATAGTTTATTGTCAAATTAGTTTCCACATAACACTCAGTGCTCATCCCCAAAGCGCCCTCCTCCATGCCCATCCCCCCTCCCCCCCACATCCATCAGTCCTCAGTTTTTGTCAGCATTCAAGAGTCTCTCATGGTTTGCCTCTCTCCCTTTCCCCCACCATTTCCACCCTTCTTCTCCCCCTTGTTCCTCCGTCAAGTTCCTCCTAATCCTCCTATACGTACAAACATATGATATTTGTCCTTCTCTGCCTGACTTATTTCGCTCAGCATAACACCCTCAAGGTCCATCCATGTTGCTACACATGGCCAGATTTCATTCTTTCTCATTGCCATGTAGTATTCCATGGTATAGATAAACCACATCTTCTTGATCTCAAAAATTTTCTAATCTTATTCAGAGAAAATACAAAGTTTTTAAAAGCACTTTGAGGTTCTTTGTAATTCGGTGTCATCTAGCAACTCTTGCATTCTTTTATGGTCTTGCCACCACATAGGCTCCCTTTCTAGTCCTTAAACAAGATCAAATGCCTTCCTGCCTCAGGGTCTTTGCATTTGTTATTTCCTCTCAAAAAAAAAAAAAAAAAAAAAGTATTCCCTCAATAACCCTATGGCTAATTATCTCACTCAATCCCCATCCCTTATATATATATTTTTTTTTCCTTAGAGAGAGAGAGAGAGAGAGAGAGTACTCACAAGTGAGCAGGGGAGAGGCAGAGTTTGGGGGGGGACAGTATTTCAAGCAGGCTCACTCTCACTCAACAAGGGGTACCATTCTGGGCTGGATTCCAGGATCCTGGGATCATGACCTGAGTCCAAATCAAGAATCAGACACTCAACTGACTGAGCCACCCAGGCCGTCCCCCTTTCTTCTTCTTCTCCCTCTTTTTTTTTTTTTTTAATCTTAAGTGCCTTCTATGACCATTCTAAATAAAATTAGATCACACAGAGCACTCTGTCTCATTAAATTTCCTCTTGTGTCTTATATTTCAATCTACCTATCACCTACTCATTTCCTTCTTTCATCCTTCCTTCATTTATTTTCCTTCTCCTACCATTAATTGTAAGCTTAGAACAACAGTGACTATAATCTAGAAGTTAATATATAAAATATTTATTAAATACATCAATAAAAATCTTTACAAAGTTCACTCTATTCTAGTATAGGTATTATTACAATGGGAAAAAATATTGACAGATTTATATCTTCCTGAAGTCTAATGAGAATATTTTTCAACTACATACCCCACCCAATACCAATGTTACACTGTGCCTCAATAACACTGCTATAGAGAGTTTAGTAACACTGGTTAGAAGAGAAAGAAATAGTGTGAGTCAGGAATTTGGCATTTTCTTGATATCAGTGACAAAATACCTTTCTAAGAACCCTCAGCTAAGGAAGTGGCTGATTTCAGTTGAGTTGTATTTGATCTCTCCTGACCAGCTGTGCTTGCTAGAGAGAGAAAAAAGAGGGGAAAGGAAAGGAAGTAGAGGAGGTGGTCTATTCATATTTCATAAGACCTTCCCTGTGAGCCCTGCAGTAGTCATCAAAGCTTACACTCACACAGTGTCCTCACACTCCAAGGACCGCTAACACTGCACCAGTGTCAAGATGTGCAGCATGAGAGATTCTTTGAAGTCTGCATTTTGGGTGGCACTTAGACACAAAATATTTGGTCACTTTTGACCTCAACTCAATAACCCTTGAAGCTGTGGGCTGGAGCATGAACTAAACTCAATAATCCTTGAAGCTGTGGGCTGGAACACATGTGAATTGCCTACTATCATCATGAATACTGTCTCCCAAAGATTTCAATTGCTATATCTTATGCCTGACTAACAGAGCTATGAAGAAACCGGATCACAGAGTTAAAATTAGAAAATACAGTGAAACAGTATAAATAGCTTTCTGTTACTTTCCCACTCTAATTTAATCAGTAGTTCCCTGTTAAAAAAGTCTACACAAGAAAGGTTAATCACAATTTATAATATAAAAACTAGAAAGAAGTTAGAATTTGAATAATGTGATCTTTCTTTAGCATAGATACATTCTAGCATAAGGCAGACAGAAAACCAATTCTAGAAGTCCTTTTTTGTTTCCTCACTAGGTTTGCAATGATCAAAGTTTAGATAAAACATAATGAACTAGTATTGAATCTTGTTAAAATAGACATTAATTCAATAACATGAAATAAGGGTTCATGTAGGAATGCCAGACAGTGTATTTAATTAATAAGGAAAATTTAGCCACTTTTCTATGTAACCAATCGCCTAGTATTGTGAATACTTAAAGGCTATTGCATCATATTAGTGTAAAACCTGTCTTTTTAATGAATGTTAGTCATAGCAAAACTTGATCATCTAGAACCTCATGACCAAGTGTACTCATAGCTATTTGTAAATTTTTTAAGACCAAATTAAGCTCAAAATGGCATTGCCTAATAGTAGATGTGATTTTAAAAGCTTGAAAAATAGCATAATATAATAATGTGCTTTTTGGTTTGCTACAGTTCTTCGCTTCCAGCTGCCATAGGTTGGGGGCCCCCAGGAAATGGTCTGTAAAAGGCAGATATGAATAAGGGAAATTTATTAGGGACCAGCATCAATTCTGGGGTATGTGAGGAGAAGGAATAGAAAGGAGCTGAGTTAGAAGTGAGGCTGTATACAGTCACAAGGCCTTGCCCAACCTCAAGGATGCTCTGATGGGTCTGGAGAGTTTTCCTGGGTGAGAAGGCTGTGTCTTTATACTTCCATGTTACCAGTCATTGGATGTTGGCTGCCCAATGAAAGGGAAATAACACTGAATGAAGCCTACCTCAGCCAAAACATTTCCCAAAAAGGGAAATGTATGCTTGATAGCATAAATGATACACATATGCATATATAGAAAATATATAATATTACCTCTTAGTACTAAAATTAAGTATATTGCATAAATTAATAGATTTAATTAACTTCTAGCAGTTAGTAGCTATTTAGAGATACATATTATATAAAAATCAAGAGCAATGAATATTTTCAAAGTGAAGAGGCCATCACAAGGGAAGTATTGGAGACAGTACCTTTCCATTTGATTTAGAACTATAAAAATAGGGGCATCTGGCTGACCCAGTCAGCAGAATATACAACTCTTGATCTCAGGGGTGTAAGTTTGAGCCCCATGTTGGGTATAGAGACTACTTAAAATAAGACAAACAACAACAAAGAAAAGAACTAGGGGCAGCTGGGTGGCTCATTCCATTAAGCATCTGACTCTTGGCTTTGGCTTAGGTCATGATCTCACAGTTGTGAGATCAAGCTCAGTGTCAGGCTCTGGGTTGACAACACAAAACATGTTTAGGATTCTCTCCCACTGACCCTCTGCCCTGCTTGCATGTGCTCTGTCTCTTCCCCCCTTTTAAAACAATAAAAAATAAATAAGAACTATAAAAGTAAACATGATTTTAACATGAGGAGATGAAGGAAAAAATACGTAATGTATAAGGAACTGTGTTAGCAAAAGCCTGCAAATAGATATGGAACGGGACCTGAATGAGCAAATAGAATGAGCAAGAAGGCCAGTCTGACAGAAATATAGGTTACATAAAAACAAAGTTTGGAGATATAATGTTATAAAGGAATAGTGGGTGTGCACTTGAAAGATCAGATTTTGTTGGAGATATAACTGATCTCCACTGAAAGATCACCTTCCTGTTTGTTTATGAATAGATGGAAAGAATGACATTTTAAGAAATGACCTTCTCTCTATTGTAACCAACTGACCTTTCCCAATAATTCCATGTGTTCTCTAGAACCCTGTCCCTAGAGTAAATAATCAAAATGCTTTCTTTTGTAGGTGGGCCTCTTGACTGGTTGTTATTCAAAGGAACTATAATTTTTAAATTAAATAAAATCTATTTTTATTGGTCCTAGAAAGAGTAGTTTATCTTAAATAATCCATATTTATTTTCAAAATGGTTTTATACTAGGTATTTTTACTTTGTTGTTGCTCTCCAACATATAGTTTTAAATTAATATGCTAAATTTCATACTTGATCAAAGTAGGACTACTCTTCTATGTAGGTTAAGTCTATCCCCTAGACTCAAGTGATACTGAAATAAGTAAATACTTTAGTTAAACTATAGAAGGAATAAAGGAAGGAAGGAAGGAAGGAAGGAAGGAAGGAAGGAAGGAACGAACGAACGAACGAACGAACGAACGAAGGAAGGAACAAAGGAAGGAACGAAGGGACAAAGGAACAAAAAAAGAGAGAGAAAGAAAGGAAAGAGAGAGAGAAAGAGAGAGGGAAGGAGGGAGGGAGAGAGGGAGGAGGGAAAGAAGAGTGGAAGGAAGAAGGAGAGAAGGGATGGGAAGGGAAAAGAAACCTTCATGGCCATAAAGATGCTACTATCAAGTACTGGATTCTGAGTAGAATAACTACTAACATTGTTATTGATAGATAACAATTATTGAGCATTGCCCGATTAAGGGATTGAACATTTGGTAAACGATTTAACCTCTTTAATCTTCACAATAATAATATTAGTACCTATTTTTATTATAATGTTTCAGGTAAGGAATTGCTGGGGTTTCTCAGTCAGTAGTGAAGTCCAGATTTGAACAGAAGATATTTGTCCTGAAGATATCATCCCCATGGGTACACAAGGAAGCTGAGGTTTACATATTAAGGAACTTATCCTGTCTGGCCTGTTTGTCTCAAAAGACCACATTTATTAACTATTAGGCTCTGTGGTTGTATACCAAACTTATTTAACAAGAGTTAAGATATATACTAGATGTTTATATATTAATTGTTATATGTAAATATGTAATATATAAACAACAATATTTAAATTTATTTAATGGGTTTATATATATATAACAATTTTTAAATGTATTTAACAAAATCATATGTATATGTATATACACATATATAAAAATAATGAAAATCTAGACAGTTCTTATGGGTTTCCAAATAACCACAGAATATAATCCTAACTGAAAGTCAAAAGTTAGGTACTGATGTACCCTGCATCTTACCAATTCATTATTATTCACTTCCATTCCATGAGATGAATATACTGCACCTTGTTCAAACCTCTAATACCTCTCCCTCTATTTTCAGCTGATTATCTTGACATACTCTGGAAAACAGAAATAATAGCAACCCCATGTGGCTCAGTTGGTTGAGTGTCTGACTTCAGCTCAGGTCATGACCTCATGGTCCATGGGTTCAAGCACTGTGTCAGACTCTGTGCTGGCAGTTCAGAGCCCGCAGTCTGCTTACGGTTCTGTGTCTCCCTTTCTCTCTGCCCCTTCCCCACTCACACTCTGTCTCTCTTTCTCTCTCTCAAATTAAACAAACATTAAAAAATTATTTAAAAAAAGAAAGAAAAAGAGAAACAGAAATAATCAAAAGAGAATATATCTCTTTTCCCAACACCAGATCTGTCCGTCTACATTTTGAGTTTTTTTATCTGCCCTCCTTATTGGCTTAATAAATAAATATCTGTGTACTTATCTACGAGCATCTGATGTACATGTATTCTAGATTACATTATCTGTTATCTACTCAAGGGCTTAGGGCTTGCAGTTATCTGTTCTCTGCCTACTATTATCAGTGTTCATCTCTGAATTAGTGTTAGCCTTTTTGTCTTAAATCTTCTTTTGATACCATGTTCCTCTTGTGCTTCTTTTCTTCCCTTCATAGGAAAACATCTCAAAAAGGACCATCATATTTGTCAATTCTATTTGATTCCTCTCATTCCCAGCCTCATCCCCCCATCCCCATGCCCTTTTTCTTATCAAGCTCTTCTCTCCTGGCAATTTGTCCCACTACTCACACTAAAATTGGCTTGCAGAGATGTCTTTATCTTGCTTAAGTGCAATGGTAAATCCTTTTCATTATCTTATTCAACTTTTCAGCAATATTTGACATAGCTGATTCTTCCCTGCTTCTAAAAGTATAACTTCTTGGCTTCCAGGAAACAACAGTCTTCTTCTTCCTGACTCAATGGCTGTTCCTTATTAGTGACATTTTCTAGCTCTTCCTCCTCCAGCCACTCAACTCTGAAAGTAAAGACCACAGAGCTGAATCTCTAGCCCTCTGTTCTTCTTTATCATACTGTCTTCATAGATGATCTCATGTATTCTCATGGCTTTAAACATGACCTGTATGTTAATTTCCAACTTCAGAAATTCTGAACTGACCTTTCTCCTCAGTTCCAAATTTATATATTTATATATAGATACAGATATATCAAATTACACACACACACACACATATATATGTGTGTATATATATATGATTTCAACTCTCCTCTGATAAGAAAAAAGAAGAAAAGCAGCCAAGACATCTGGGATGTTTCCAGTTTTCTTGACTTTAGCAACCATTCCATCAAGATGTCTATCCTCAAAGGAAATTTTGATTCCTTTCCACCATATTTACAGATAGCACCCTTTTCATTCTATAATCACCTTGGGACTAGACAACACAGTGTTCTCCACACTATCCAGAAAATATTAAATTTTGTAAAAATCTTGCCTTCTACAGTGTATTCTCCATGTAAAACTGAACAATTTTGAAAACATGCAAATATGACAATGGCATTCCATTGTCTTTACCTAAATTCTTCCAATAACTTACACTTAGATTAAATTAAATACAAGCTTCCTAGATGAATGGCTCCAGAGTATTTCAGTGATAATATCTTAAAAGGCTTTTCCCTTTAACTGCCTTATTTCATCCACAGTCTTTCCTTTTGTTCCCCGGTACATCAAGTTCTTTCCCACCTCAAGCTCTTTGCATCTTTTCTTAATGCTGCAGGAACATTGATCACTTCTCACTCAGATCTTCACAGGAAGGTTCCCTCACTTAACTCAGGTTCTTGTTTAAATGATTCTTCGAAGAGATGTTTCCTAGCAACTCCATCTAAAGTGGCTCATTTCAACACAGTTACTCTGTATTGCTATATCTATTTATCTATTTTATTTTTTGTCACAGTACTTAGAAGATATGAAATTCTCTGCACTAGAACTTATTTACTTTTCTATACAATGGTGGCATCTTAAAAGTAGAGACCTTTCTCTATCTGTCCTCACTATATCCCCAGTGCTTAAAGCAAAGCCTGACACAGATATTAATGCTATTTTTTTAGGAGAGAGTGACAATAGATATAGATTAAATATCCCTAAAAAATGGCAGAACAAAGTTTAAAATTAATTTGCATTATTATGTCTACTGGAGCTCAGCCAATAGCCAGAAGGCCAGTCAGATACCCATATTTGAGATCTAGACTCCAGAGATAAGGCCAGCACTAATGGCCATTGACCACCATCAGCTCTATCATTTCATGGCCTGGCCTTAGACATAGTCTCCAGCTGTCACATGATGCAGCCCTCTCCACAGGGGATATATCCCATTAGTTACAGTATGAAGCACAGACTAGGTCAATTTAAAAGTGTCACATGCACGTACGGGCAGTAATAACAGAAGCAGATACTATCAAAAGTATGAAATATTTTTGGGGTGCCTGAGTGGGTTAGTCGGTTAAGCGTCCGACTTTCGCTTAGGTCATGATCTCGCGGTTCGTGGGTTCGAGCCCCGCGTCGGGCTCTGTGCTGATTGCCAACTCAGAGCCTGGAGCCTGTTTCAGTCTGTGACTCCCTCTCTCTCTGACCCTCCCGTGCTCACGCTGTCTCTCTCTCTCTCTCCTAGAAATAAATAAAACTTTTTTTAAAGTATGAAATATTTTTAATTCATAATACATATAAAAGAATACATATGATATACACAGGAGTAAAAGCAATTACTCTTGGGAAAGATTACTTATAGGGAAAAAAGGTGTACTATCAGAGAAAATTCTCTTTTTAAATTTTTTATTAAAAAAAAAAAAAAGCTCATCTAAGTCCATTTTCCCAAATGGTCATTCTAAATCTGGATATTAAAATGCTATTTCAAAAAGGAAAAAAAAGGAATTAACTAAATTAAAATAAAATGCTATTTCTAAATTCACTGGTTCAAAAAGAATACTCAAATAGATCAATCCCAAATGAATAATTCTTAATGATAATCACAAACCCTTGTATCATCATTATATGCTGTCCCACCCACTGGTTTAATTATTGTAGTTACAATAATTCATTTAATCTCCGTAACAATGCAGTGAAGTCCATGTCATCATTATCATCACCATGGCCATTTTACAGATGAAGGTATAAATGTAATTCACTGATAGATTCAAGTCTGAACTCAGGTAGTCTGATCCTATAGCACCTGTTTCTCACAATTTTATAATTCCTCTTACTTGTGTAAGCCCCTATTTTTTATGTCTGTGTACTTCCTTCTATTGTGTTTCAGTTCCTTAGTATCTTGCTCCTAATGGGGTAGATAGATCCATGGACTTTTTCAGTGCTATGGTAAATTCTGAGTCTTTTCCCAACTCACAATCAAATTGACTCATGAACTTTTCTTCCTAAAATAATATAGCAATGCCCTTAGTACTCTCAAGGCTAGGAAATGTCCAACACTGCAAATTACATTAGTCTTACAAAATACACATCACATTTCCTCACTAGGGCGGAAAAAAAAAAAAAAAAAAAAAAAAAACCCTGAGGTATCTATGAAGCAAATAAAAACACTAATTATTCCTAATGTGTTGCATGGTTTGCTAACTTTTATAGAATTATCACAGATGGTTTACACATTAGAGACATGGATGAGTCTTTCTTTCTATTCCTTCCTTCCTTCCTTCCTTCCTTCCTTCCTTCCTTCCTTCCTTCATTCCTCCCTCCCTCCCTCCCTCCATTCCTCCCTCTCTTCTTTCTTTCTATAACAACCACTGACAAAGTTTTCTTCATATTGTCATTTATTTAGGTATTGCTAGCATCAATACAGATAAGAGACTTTCTATTCTATAATTAAATAATGGAAATTGCATCCTTTTAAAACAGCATCTGGTGTTCATAACATTCTTATACTTAGTATGAATTCTCTTTATTTTTACTTTATCTTATTTCTTATGGTTTTCACACATTTGTTCATTTTGTGAATCTTTTTTGCCATAATCTTTTATATATGTGAGTTGCCATCCTTTCTCAAACTAAGTGACAGTAACTCTTTGAATTCTTCTTCAGGGGCCCTGATTCCAAGCCATTAATCATTTTGGTGAGTATCTCTGAGTCTTACCAATATCCATCCTATTCGTTTTGAAATGTGGAAATTAAGCTGCATTCTTTACTTGTACTCAAACTGAGAATTATGTTCTGATATTTGCACTTATCTCACTATGAAGACATTCACGTATTTTTTTGTTGTTTGTTTTAAAATGAACAAATACTACTGTGTAAAAACTAGAGTGCATGATATATGGGCTTTAAGTAGATCACATTGCTTATTCACATTAACTGGTTTCAGACCAACCTGATCTGTGTCTAGTCACCTATTTTCTATTACATTTATCCGTTTTGAATACAATGTCATTTATTATGTAACACTCTTCCAACATTTCAAAGTCACAGGAAATCCTAGCTGTTTCTAAATTTTGACAATTGCACCCAAAGTGGTACCATTCCATACCTCACTGAAAATATTTTGACAGCACAATTGAGTAAGTTCAGGCTAAGGACATATCTCTGAAAGACAATACCTAGTATGTCCGAGGTTCTGATGTTCATTGGATTTAATTCTTTAATTGAGTTTAATTCTTCCATCCTC
This sequence comes from Hyaena hyaena, assembly GCF_003009895.1. Classification (NCBI taxonomy): domain Eukaryota; kingdom Metazoa; phylum Chordata; class Mammalia; order Carnivora; family Hyaenidae; genus Hyaena; species Hyaena hyaena. Next base: position 591,119 of record NW_024081053.1, read on the forward strand.
TGAGCTGTTGCTTAACTAATCATTGGCTTAAAGTGGGTTTATTAGTTGAATTTGTAATAAACCAGTTTCATATAGCAATAAATAACAGTAAAAATTCTTCAGGAGTCCTAATGAATTTTCAATCATTCTTTTCTTTCTTTAATTAATTAATAAATTAATATGTATCTTCCACTATGCTCATTACCAGACTAAATATTAAAATATAATTTTAAAATGCATTGATGTGAAAGAATTGAAATAAATGAAATCCATAATGTTCTCTTTGAAAGTCATGTTTGCTCTCTCTTTTCTAAGTATATTTCTTCCAATTTCTGCAACATCATATGCACTCATGTGAAACTATACAGAAACATATATATACACACTGTACCTTTATTAGTGAAACACTTTAAACATTCAGTTGCCATATTCTATATATTTGATGGATGTTTTAGTATAAGCTCATCCAACAGCAAGCACCTTATTATACACTAGTGATCTAACAAATATTCATATTAGGCCATGGCCCAGCATGTTTGTCATAGTAAAAAAAAAAAAAGTGAAAAAACTCACATAAAAATATACTGTAGTTATTATCTTCTCTATTAGATATCCTAAGATGCCCAATCACAAATCCCTTCACTTCCCTGAGCATTTTATACCCCATATCTGGCGCCTGGGTGGCTCAGTCGGTTAAACGTCCGACTTCAGCTCAGGTCATGATCACACGGTTCATGGGTTCGAGCCCCGCGTCGGGCTCTGTGCTGACAGCTAGCTCAGAGCCTGGAGCCTGTTTCACATTCTGTATCTCTCTCTCTCTCTCTGGCCCTCCCCTGCACATGCTGTTTTTTTCTTTCTCTCAGAAATAAATAAGACATTAAAAAAATAAACCCCATATCTGATTATACAGCTGTCAGATAATTTGAATTAGTCCGCTTTACAATTTCTTTTCATAGTAAGAATCCATTCAGACATTCCTTTAGAATTCTACCCAAGAAATTTTATCCTTGTTCCAGACCTCAAAAATCCAAGGATAATAAGAACTCTTCTTAGATAAATACATAAACAAACATATTTGCTTACTGTGTCCATCTCTTGACTTTCCTTTTTGTATGCAGCTAAGAGATTGTTGCTCAAAGAAAGAAACACTAAGAAAAAAATTAAAGAACTATATCTTGCTTCAAGGGATTGAAAAGCTATAAGGTTTGATTCTTTTCACCATTTAATCTAAATTGCATAAATCTCCTCCAGTTATTTGGGTACTTCTTATACATGAGGTGAAGACTATTATACTATAAATCTGGCTCTCTATGCAGCATTTCACTTCAAGTCCTTTAGAGAAAAGACATTGTTTACAGCTGACATGCATTTACCAAGCACTGTAGCTTTGTGGGCGTACTTACTTAATCACAGAACTGCTTGTCTGAGACAGAGAAATTTGCACCTTTGCAAAATTCACTCCAAGGTCACTGACAGCCCTCAGAACATTGGCTCATCTGGCTGTCATCCAAACTGTCTAGTGGCTATTGAAGTCTCACTTTCCCTTGTCTACATGGGTTATGATGAAGGATATTTCAGATTAGACTCTTCAAGGTTCAAAACATCAAGACATAGTTAATCAAAGAGTTATTCATACTTTTTGCCTATTACCCTTAAACTATTTAGTTATTAGAATGTTGAAATGGCTATGAATGTCAAAAGTCATTTAAGTTTGTATTTGAAAGAGTAGAGGTTGTTCATGTCTATGTATCATGGCTGACACTGAAGGCAAAGAAAGGTCAGAACAAGTGTGGGAAAAGGAGCCACAGAATTGAGTCAGCATATATATTTTATTTAACAACATTAAAAAGAAACCTCAGTGGAAAAGAGAACATTGTTTCAACTTTGTCTATTTCTAGACAACTTCATTGCAATTACCCAAGAATTTGTATTTGAAAATTTTCCATTTTAAAAATGAAACAGCCCTTATTTTATAGATGAATTTACTTAATTATTTTAAAAATAAAGTAACTCTTGGGGTGTCTGAGTACTCAGTCAGTTAAGCATCAAACTCTTGATTTCGGCTCAGGTCATGGTCAAACAGTTCACGAGATACAGCCACAGTTCGGTTCGTGAGACTGAGTCCCACATCAGGTTCTGCACTAATAGCTTAGCATGGAACTTGACTGGGAATCTCTCACTCTCCCTCTCTTTCTCTGCCCTTCTCCAGCTCACCTGTGTTCACTGTCTCTCTCTCTCACTCTCTCTCTCATATAAACATTTTTAAAAAAATCAAGAAATTCTTTTTGTGTATATTTAGAATTGTTATACAAATATTTGTATTTGGAATTTTTGTTTTGACTATTGCCCTTTAATTGCATACTGTTTGAAGGATGGTGGGGTTTTTTTAATTTAATTTCTTTACTAGTTTTATTTTACTGCTTTTTGTAAATTTAACTCTCTAAAATTTATATTATTTTTAATAACATATCTATTTGTTTTTTTAGTAGAAGTATTTCAATAATTGTTGCTACCTAAACCATTTTAGGGGCGCCTGGGTGGTTCAGTCGGCATCTGGCCCTTGGTTTCAGCTCAGATCATGATCTCACAGTTTGTGAGACTGAGCCCTGGCTGCACCTGGCTCTGTGCTGACAGTGTGGAGCATGCTTGGGATTCTCACTTTCCCTCTCTCTCTGCCCCTATCCTGCTCACACTGTCTCTCTCTCATTTATTATAAATGAATAAACAATATTTTTAAAAGAATAAACTATTTTAAACCATGGTCAGGATGCTACTCATAGTTTACTCTCTCAATATATTTTCTATTATAATTCATAATTTATATTTTTTCTTAAATATATGTATAAGTTATATGTACACATGGTCTATATGTTTACAGTGTCCACTACTTATGCAAACATGTGTTTGCAAAGAATCAACAAATGTTTTTCCAATTTTCTAGTGAAAAAAAGAAAAATAATTTTCTTATAATTAATATTCTATAAGGACACAGCAAAAATCAGACACGCACTGAATAATTTACATTTGATTTGATGCAATCAGAAGTTCAGTTTTACAAATAAAAACAGTTATCTCTAGAAGTATTTTATGAATAAAAATATTTCAAATACATATTTGAATATCTGCTTAAATTACTACTCCAAATGGAAAATGAAGTGTGCTCTTCCACAACTTTCTCTTACTGAAATACTGAGACTTCAAAATCTACAAATAGTTGGAATGAGAAATAAAACAGGAAATCTCCCAAATGTTTTTTTTTTTTTTTTTGTAATTTGAAGATATGAAGGTTGCAGAATAAGCAGTAAATTTTCAAAATACATCATAAAGACTAGAGACAGCTGGCATAAGAAATATTCAGCTGATACTTCCATAAGATCACCTCAACAGCAGGTGTCTGGAATCGTTAATATCTGTTGAGGATAGGTGTGTCGTTCCTAGCACCACATCTCCTGAATTCCTTCTTGGTCCATGTGAATGTCTAAGATATTCTTTTACTGTTATTATTTTCAATTGAACTAATGTCCTAAATCATGGGTGTTGAATTTCCACATTCATTACTGATCCTGATTGCTACATGAATTAAAGCAACTGAGGTTAGAGTAGAAAGATTTGCTCCCTACATCAGGTTCTGTCTGGGGGAAGTATCCCCTGACAAATAAGGTAACAGTAGACAGTGAGTTCAGTGGACAAGCCAGAGTACCTAAAGGGAGTGCGGGGGCTTAATCACATTCTGTAACCAGATGGCACCCGGTATTAGGATATGAGGTATCTGAACACATCGGTAAAAGATACTGGTTGATTGCTTCTCCAGCATTCATGCTTCTTTTCCTCTCATTTTCCTTAGAAGAAAACCTAACAAGTTCTGTGGAATTGATCCCACCCTCAGCTCTGGCAGAGAACTCTGTCTGAATGGCTTAAAATTTCAGCTCATCTATTGCTTAAAAAAAAAAAAAAAAAAAAAAAAAAAAAAAAAAAGAAAATATACTTTGAGTAGCACACTATGTATTTGCCTTGTATGATGCTCAAGCAGGATAAAGTACATATCCTTACATATTCCAAAGCCAGATTACNAAAAAAAAAAAAAAAAAAAAAAAAAAAAAAAGTTGGTTTAGAAATGGACACAAATCCAGTGAGACCAAAGAGGTAAATCCCAAGACTTGTGCAGAGGTTATAGAAGGAGTACCTCCTTACCCTTGAACAATAATTTATAAGCTTAATGAAAGTTAGAATACTTGTCTGGAGAAATTTTGCTACCACATAGGAACAGAATGGGGTTGATGGAGGGACTGAGATGAGATACTCAGATAGAATCCCAGGATGAAGCTAGCACCTTAGAAGTCAGAGAAAAGCTAGAAAAGCCGGGGATAGTGGTTTTCCTGAACCTCTACACTAAATGTTTGGATTTTCTGTTTTTAAGCCAGAAAATCCATTATAATGGAAAATACATTACTTTATTTAACCCAGTTTGAGGGTTTTGTTTTTGTTTCTGTGTTTGTTTTTGGCATTTCCTAAACAAAATACCTTCCTAAACAAAATTTCCTAAACTGTATACCAGTTAGCTGATACAGTTTCCCAAAGTCTTAAGTATTGAGATTGGAAACCCAGGGAAAAGATATTCAGAATCTAAACAAGCTGGTAATTATCATCAGGATATGACTATGGGTGTCAGAGTCCATGTTACTGGACAGGACAACAGAAATAAAGATGGAGGCTAGCAAAAACTAATCAATACTCTAGTCCTAGGGAAAAGCTAAAGAAAAAAAAGTTCATTACTAAAAATATAAATCATGCTGTCCTGTGAATTCTTGAGTTAGAAACCCAAGTGTAGGAATTTCAGTAAGGAGAAATTGTATCATTAAAGGTTGGAGTAAAACTATGTCTCAGGAACCACATAAGATCAATGGAGAATGGGGATTATTTTACATCAGGTAAGAGTTGAAATAACTACAAGTTAAGACCTAATACATAAGTCCACAACACTACCTGGGAGGATGGTTTAGTAATAAATTCTACTGCATGTTTATTAATAAATGCTTTTTGCTTCTTATCAGGATTTGTGTGAGACTAAGACGGCATTCAGTGAGGAAAAGGGGAAGGTCAGGAAGATTATAATGATCTCTTTTCCTATATAATTATGGAAGAGCCTCATCTTAGAAAGTGTAATGGGAAAAGCAAAGAGTGCTGGATGAGGAAGAAGATAGAGCAAACAAACTTATGGATAAGAGTTGTAGCATGATTTTTTACCCCTGACAACTTACTCAGTTATAGTTTTCTTAAGAATAGAGCTTTGCTTTTTACTCTGCCTTGAGCATAGGAGGGTCCCAAGAAACACATATTGAATAATGCATTTTTTTTCCTTTTTCTTCTGAAACATTAAGGCAAATGCCATATAGCTTCTAGGGGAATTTGGTAGTTTTTACTTCTATATGCGCACCTTCCTAAATAAAAACAATTCCTAGAGAAACCACAAATCATTCTGACAAAAGCACTAAAGGACAAATAAGAGTTAGAGAAGAGAATATTATTCAAAAACAGAACAGGACCAAATCGGCACATTCATCCTAAAATAAAAACAACTGATTTTATTTTTCTACCATTATAAAAAGACATTTGGTATCATTTTAGATTAGAACATATATAATTCCATGCTTGGATTTCTCGATAGATCATATAAGCTTTTCATCATCAACTAAATTAATATTTATCCAGCCCAACTGTGATAAATTCTCAAGAATTTGAGTATATATACCTTATGAATTCTCTATATGTTTTGAAAATAAAGGGAAGGCAGTACTGTTGTAAACACTGATACTCTGGAAATAATATATCTTCTCTATACACAACTTGTGCAATTGGCAAAGACTTCTAAAAAGAAATCTGTGCATAGGAGTGATTGGGTAAATAAGGGAAAATGTTATTTTCTTATAGAGATAGTAGCATATACTATCAGGCCTTTAAAAGTATCCGACAAACTTCTATCTCAAGGAAATGTAAAGATGAAGTTAGGTCCCAGAGAAAAAGTGACTTGCTCCAAGTGCTACAGAAACTCAGTGACATACCAGAGGTAACATAATGGCTCTTCGGACTCCAAGTTCATGCATACCAGCAAAACATGATATAAATATTTAAAAGACATATGAAGTAAGATCTATTAGTTCTTAGACAAATGGAGATAAATTCTACAGTAATTTATTTTAATAATTTAGCATTCCAACAGAAAAACTAAATGTTCATGTTGCTTTCTGGTAAAAGTATCAAAGCCTGGCAAATTAACAGCAGTTTAATCAGTACCTACTATAAAGCCTACACAGTTGCTACTAAACATCACTGTGACAGAACCTCCAGATACTCGAACTCTGATATTGTTCTCACCGCTTATCAGAGGGTAAAACTGCATGTCATTTTCTTCCAAAGCTTTGCATTTTTATAATAAAAACTGCCACAAAACATATCTTATAAGCTAGATGCATGTCTAATGTGACATAAATTCTCTAGATTTTAATTCTGATACTTGAAGTTACTCATGAGTTCATTCAACCATGGGTTTATTCACAGCATACCACAGACTACTTTATCAGGCAATGAAGAGTGAAATATGTTCAAGTTGATGACAACTTGAGGAAGGTATATAGAGGCAGCACAAATATTCTGGAGTAAAGCAAATTTACTGTGGCTACTACCTAATCACTAGATCTATAATAGTTTAAAAGTAGCTGAAGGCAAATTTACTGCATTCTATTCTTCTGCATTTCTGTAACGAAGGACAATTTAGAAAATTTAATATTTTAGGGCATTAGTTTATGAGTCAAATCCTGAAAGCAAGGGAGAAAAGAAAACTGATTTTTGGGCAGATCAGATTATTTCATAAATTTACATGGTGTCTATGTTCCTTTTTTAATTGCTTCTTTTTATTTTCATTTTTAAAAGATTAGTTAATATTTATTAAATTTATGTATTAAATTAAATGTATTAAATGTGTTAAATTTACAGCAATTGCAGTTAGAATGGAAATCACTACTATCGCTATCTAAATCCTATAAGGTGCTTAATATGTGACCATGTTATATATGTTTTACATTTTATTTATGTAATCTCACACCAACTTATGAGATAAGTATAATTATTTGTCCCATTTTACTGTGAACATAACTGAGACACTGAGAGGTTATGGAAATGGTCTCAGATACACTACAAGAGATGGAGTTTGAATCTGAACTCAGGCATCCTGCCTCAGAATTCCCATTCTTAATTTCTATACAAGACTATAAACTTGGAGACCACATGTGAGAAGAATTATAAATACAGAATCAAAAGTATGTGGTGAAACCAGGAGTGGTAAGATCAGTGTTACTGGTAAATCCGTGTTACTATCCAGTGTTATTCAGATAAATCTGAGATAATTATGGAAACATCAGTCTGTTATCAGAAACACAAGAGAAAGGTTTAGTTTACACTAGAGGGGAGGAAAATGAATTTGGTTCTGTAGTTGTTGACTTTCAGTTAATTATAGGAGAGGTATAATCTCTCTTTGTCTTAAAGTTTTGACTTTAAGTTTCAGATATTTCACTCAGTGATAAGCCCTGGAATTTAAATGTTAAATAGTGCCACAATTAAGAAACACCATGACCAGAAAAAGGTCAAATCATTTGGAGGATGGTGACCAGTAAGAAGAAGAGATTGAAGTGCTTGAAAAGATAGAAGAGAGTCACAATCACATTCATAAAGAAGCAGAAATTAGCATAGCATCCATGCTGACCCACAACGAAAAATGTAGAAAGGCATATTTGTCTCACTGACAAAGTTTTATTTCTCATCTCCAATCTCTGCAGCATACAGTTCAATTTCCTTTCCTTCATTACACACAATTGACCAGTGTCCTTAAAATAAACCTCTTTTTATTTGAGCTGGTTTTACTGTCTCTTCTTTACCTTCAAATGGGCACTAAAACATGACTCCAAGCAGAGGGGAAAAAATGCAAAAGGAAAGAACAATCTCTTATGCAAGTACTTTGGAAACTGAGTTGGAATAGGATTAGCTTGATATTTTCTTCTATACTCAAGCTCTCTTCAACTTTTCCAAAAATATTAGAGTGGTAATGTCCTTCTTTCATTAGATTGTGGATTCCCTTCCAAGATCAGAAAAAAGCTGGAACTAACTGTTGTTTAATTGGGCCAGTTACTCTTGTTTTGAAAGTATCATTTTTAGCATACTTACTAACTTTGGAATATTGGTAAAAATAGTATCAATGAGGAAGATTCAGTGATGCAACAATGCTATATGCAAGGAAGAAATCAGAAAACAATTTTTCCATTTTTCTTCCATGACAATTCTTTTTCCTCATCTTATCAAATATGTGATTGTGCGTATCATTAAATTCTTCATTCCTTCCCTTGCCCTAGAGTGAGGTAAAAGGTAAATGTAACTGTAAATTGAAATTCATGGAGTTTTCTAAGAATCTCATATAATTGCTCTTCAAGCAAAACCTTTTAATGCTGCCACATGAAAGCCTAGTTTGAGAAATCAACATCTATTTATTGTGTTCACTTCTCAATACAGGTATTGATAAATGGTAAAAGTTCACAGAGATTAGTAAAAAAATTAAAAACATGGGATTTGCACAATTCCCAAACTATGTAATAGCACTGAGGGGCACCTGGCTGGCTCAGCTCATTAAGCAACCAACCCATGATTTCAGCTCAGGTCATGATCTCTTGGTTTGTGAAACTGAGCCCCACATAGGGTTCTGCACTGAAGTCATGAAGCCTGCTTAGAATTCTCTTTCACTCTCTCTCAGTTTCACTCTCTCTCAGTTTCTCTCTCTCTCAACATAAATAAACTTAAAAAAGGATTAAGTAACACCACTGATTAAAGAAATTAAAAAAAACACTTTCACATTTATGTTTAAATGTGTTTATAAGACATCATGGCAGAATCTAATCCAAATTAATTGTGTAGAATTTTAGTCATCCAAAGGCTAAAGACAATTTTTTTTTCAGCATAATTTTAGGAAATCTTAGAATAATTTAAATGTGTTAATTAAGTTAAATGATATGCATCATACAGAAAAAATAAGAGGAAATTATCATGTTCTAGGGTATCTTGAGAAGGACGGTGGGATAGAAAACGATTTGGAAAGGTACCATAAAAGAGATATTAAAGGACACTGAATATAAATAACTTAGAGAAAGATAAGTAGGTAGGAGTATCTGGTGGGAATGTGCCACTCTCCTACCCTTCAAATTTCCATCTTCTCTTTCTTTTTGCAAATATCATCTGTTGGCTAACAGGGGATGAATTTGATTATTTAAGAATATCAGAGGGCTATGTTAATATGCTCTAATTTTCATAAGCAAAATATTTCTATTCAACTTACTAACTGGAAATCCAGTTGTTTTTAAAACTTTAAAACTGGGGCGCCTGGGTGGCTCAGTCGGTTAAGCATCTGACTATGGCTCAGGTCATGATCTCATGGTTCGTGGGTTTGAGCCCTCCGTCAGGTCCTGTGCTGACAGCTAGCTCAGAGCCTGGAGCCTGATTCAGATTCTGTATCTCTCTCTCTCTTTGACCCTCCCCTGATCATGCTCGCTCTCTCTCTCTCTCTCTCAGAAATAAATAAAACATTAAAAAAACTTTTTTAATTAAAAAAATAAAAATAAATAAAACCTTAAAACTGATATACTTAAATAATCAAATTCATCTCCTGTTAGCCAACAGATGATATTGGCAGGAAGGAGGGTACTTGTTGGGATGAGCACTGGGTGTTATATGGAAATGAACTTGACAATAAACTATAAAAGAAAAAAATAAAAATATTAATATTTTTCCTATTTTAACCTAGTTTTCCCCGAAATTAATATAACTGACAAATATGCACATTCTAAACACACTATCATACTTCTTATTTATCATATTCTTTAGTATCCTTATTTAGCCAACATATTGTGGATGAAATATTAAAGCAAATGGAAAGATTGCTACAATCTGGAAAACTGATATATGAAATAGCTTGTATTCATATGACCTCTGAATATCTAAGACTTTTCAAGATTAACCTGGAAGTTAACTTATTTCTCGCAAAGTTACCCAAAATATTTCCTTAAGCCATATTTTCATGGTGATACTGAAACAAGAGAAAAACATAGAGATTAGAGAAGGAAAAAACAATTACCAGGAAACTAATAATGACAGTTGGTATTTTGGAGATCATACACTAAAGACAAAAAACCTCCTGTGTCCCGCCAATGTACAGTTTTCAAGAGTGTCAATTTAGAAACGAGAACAAAAATATTTGAAATTCATATAAAATCTGCATTATCATTATTTAAGAGGTAGAAATCATAAATGGTTGCTTCCGATACATTAAAATACCTGGGGTTTTTTTTGTTTGTTTAATCATATGAAAACACTACAGAAATATTTTAAATGAAAATTAGGAGTTTCTCAACCAAACATATGTTTTGTTTGCCTGGAATGCTCTCTGCCTCTCCTCTCCCCATCTCTTGTCTTGCCAAGGCCAATGTTCTTTAGAATTTCTCTCTGATCATTCAATTCTACAGTGATCTCCCCATTCTGTAAAATTTGTCACAGATAATTCAGTATTTGTGATTACACTGTCTCACAAGAAGTGATCCATCCAAAAGTACTGATATTTATTAGGGTTTATAAACCATGTCAAGGTTTAAGACAATAATAAATTATGCATAACTATATTCTCCAGGAATTGTTATCTATTACGGAGATAAAAGTAAATATTTGGGTGTGGTACTACTAAATGGGCACAAACTAAGCACCTGTTTGTTGCTAATGAGAGACATATGATCAAAGTTAGTAATGATATTCAATGGGTTAAAAGAAGAAATGGGTGAGAAATCATGAGCATATCCATTTGTCAGTTGCTGGGGTACAATTTAACACTATATTTATTTTCTCCTTTAGAAATGTAGTAGTTTCCTACTGCTGCGGCACTGTAACAAAATCCAAAATTTAGAGCCTTGAGAGAACACGTATGTTATAATTCTATAGTTCAGGAGTCCAAAATGATTTTATGGAATTAAAACCAAGGTGTCTACAGGGCTGCATTTCTTCTGGAGGTTCTAGGAACAATTCATTCCTCACCTTTTCCAACTTCTAGAGGCGTCTCCCACTCCTTAGCTAACAGTCCCTTCCATCTTCAAAACCAGCACTCCAACCTCTGCATCCACTTTCCTCTCCTCTGATTCTGACTCCTGAAAATTTCATTTAATTATAAGAATGCTGTGGTTAAATTCAGGTAATCTGCTATCATCTCATAATTGTAATATCCTTAATTTAATTACACCTGCAGTCACTTTTGTCATGTAAATACAGGTTACAGAGATTAGGGAGTGGGCATATTATTATGCCGAACACATGAAACTTATTTCACGTAACAACTAGTCCAATGCTAGCACTTTCTTCGTTACAAATTATCTCTTTCTGACTTTTAAATTTGTAAATACTGTCTTCTGCTTTCAAGTGACTTCAAGATACAAGCTGATATAGCTTATTGATTATTGGCTGAGAAAAAGTATCATCAAATGAGCTAACCAACAGGCAGTAGAACCCATCTGAATGATGGCTCATGATTCTGAGAGGGCAAAAGGCAAGCTGCTGGCAAAAGGCCAAGATCATAGCCAGCAAAAACCTCCTTCAGGGGGGGATATATAATACATCATTCTTCAGGCACTAGTAGCTGCCTAAGCACGATGGCAGGAGAAAAACAAATGGCTAGCTGATAAAGATCTCAGTCATGTAGGACATGAAACTCCACTATAGTTTGTAACAGTCTTAATGATTTACAAGCAAAACACAATCTTAGTAATAGTCAGACCTCCAGGAACCTATAAACTTAATTTCCTGAAACCCTAACATCACCTTCACCTGTATAGGGTAGAAAACCTTATATAATCAGTCACTTCTCGCAGTCACAAAGCAGCTCTTCTGTCCATGGGCCCTGTCCCAGTGCTACAATAGAAATACCTTTTGTACCATAAACGTCTCAAGAATTCTTTCTTGAGCATTGGGCTCCATGATCTCACACCAATGATACAAAATTTAAAAAAGGAAACCAGGAACTTTATTGAAAATGGTTTTCCAGGAAATGTTCTTCTAATTAAAAAAGAACATCAAAAGAGTCTGTGTACCACTTATATCAGCTGCGAGAAATATATTTTCTAAATTCAAAGATTGTTAATTACCTACATTTCCTAATGAGATTATAAATGAGTGGAGATTATATTTTTATTTCCTTTTATAAGACAATCTGTATTTTTTAAGAAACATGGATATGAGATTAATATTAAATTGAATCATTTGACTATATACTAAAATATTCAACATTATCACTCTAGATAAATAAAATATAACAATGTATAATAATTCATGGCTAAAATAAATACATTGTGAAACATGAAAGAAAAAACTAGGATATTTTAAAGAAAATAGTAGATATTTTACTCTTGATTCCAACACTCATGAATGTCAAAAGTTTTTTTCAGAAATTTCATCAAGTGAAGAAAAATAAAATGACATACATTTAACTTTTCAAATATTATCTGAATTTAAAAAGTCAAGTATTTTAAAGTTCATCCAATTCATTTTTAGAGTACAGTTAACATAATCATTTTCCCACCTAACTGAAAGTGATAAAGTCCTGGAAAACTTTTCTCCTGTACCAGGCTCTCTGCTCCTCATATTTCTTAGGAAGGAAAATGATCTGTCCCTAATAGGATCTTTGCTGTTACTCCATTAGCTTTCAGACTTTGGTATTTCTAACCCTCATAGAGGCTAGAGCAGAAATCACACAGGTTTTCAAGGGACAAAGCCAGGACCAACTTCCCTCAGGTTCTTACACTTGATTGGTTTAGGGATTAAGAGTCATCTGCAACAACTTGATTGGATGGGAGCTTTTGAATTATACTTAATCTCTTAGAAAGTGTTTAGAAAACATGGGGCGCCTGGGTGGCTTAGTCGGTTAAGCGTCCGACTTTCGCTTAGGTCATGATCTCGCGGTTCATGGGTTCGAGCCCCACGTTGGGCTCTGTGCTGACTGTCAGCCTGGAGCCTGTTTCAGTCTGTGACTTCCTCTCTCTCTGACCCTCCCCTGCTCACGCTGTCTCTCTCTCTCTCCTAGAAATATTTCTAAATTTTTAAAAAAATTAAAAAAAAAAGTGTTTAGAAAACAAAGAGATTATATGACCAATAGATAATGCTGAACCACTATAGCCCTGCTACTAAACTATCCAGTTTAAACTAATTTCTTTTAATCTTCAGTTTAAGAAACCAGAGAATTCCTTAATTGTATATCTGCCTCTTCAAGTCCCCACATCTCTTTGTCTCCTTTCAGGCCTGTCCCTAAATATCTCCTCCACTCCTACCCCCCACACCACTACTTCTGACTCTTTGGGGATGGGTCATTGAATAAAGGGCTCCTTGGGACACCTCAGTTGGTTAGGTGTCCAACTTGGGCTCAGGTCATGATCTCATAATTTGTGAGTTCGAGCCCCATGTCAGACTCTGTGCTGACAGCTAGCTCAGAGCCTGGAGTCTGCTTTGGATTCTGTGTCTCCCTCTCTCTCCCCCTCCCCTGCTTGTGTTCTATCTCTCTCTCCCTCAGAAATAAATAACCATTAAAAAAATTACCAAGTAATCATGTTGAAATATGCCTATTAATTTCTTTACTTGCCCCCCAAATAACTTCTCCATTGGGAATAAGAGCTTTGATGTATAGCCTCCTATTTATTCATATGCTTTTTCAAGAGATCCAATGTATATAAGAAAAATCAGCTTTCCTAAAATTATTCTTTTTAATTACTCAAGATTAGTAGGAAATTATGTTGATTCCTACTTAGAATAATGCCAAAAAACACTCTAACAAATTGCAAATGCAATTTTAAGATGAGTGTATGTATACATCACATAGAAAAGAACACTAAAATAAATGTATTGTTCACATTTTTTTCATCAGATTTATATGAATACAGCATAGTAAGAATTTTCCTAGGTTGTAAAGGTACAGAGTAGACAGAAAGTTCCTACTAGTTAAACTGAACACTAATAATTATTTACACACACGCACACAAACCCTAAGAGTAGGTTTTCCCCAAAGTTGCCTGAACAAAACCAAACAAAAAACCTAAAAAAGCATTTCTTCTCTAAAATGAGCTCAGTGTTCTGTTTTAATATATGAATTCAAAAGCTTTTATTCACTACAACTTGTGTTAAATGTAACCAAAACAAAATAGATGCTTCCTTTTATTGGGATTTATTCTCAGAGCAAAACAAGTATATCCAATTGCATATTATCTAAAAATTTAAGATACTACATAAATTATAATCCCTAAAATTGGAATTAGTATTTTATTTACTTGCATGCCACATCTCCTCCAATTTGCACTGCATTCAGTGGTTAAAATGCAATCACTCTTTCTATTTTTGCATAATATATTAGTATTCAAACCCACCTTTTTACTTAGTGAAATTTTTGACAAGAGGAGGTGTGTTCTGAATAATTTACTGTCTGTTGCATGGCTCTGAAATCACAGCTTTGTAGTCTGATTTAAGTGATTGTTTATTTACTTGCACCAACAAAAATCAGTCTCATCTCTATTGGTACCTCGAGATTATAGAAACTCCACTAATGAATTGGGGAACATTTTCTTCCATTCTGCTAAAATATCCTGTGTTATTATTACTTTAGACTTGTTTTATACCAATCGCTAAAATAGCTTGGCATCTCTTCTAAAGAAACACTTTAACTCACTCAGCATGAACTATGTAAAAATGGCTTTAAATTTGTTTAAAAGCAAATGGTTACATATAAAGAAAAGTGTAAGAATATAATGTAAATTCATAATGAAAGTAGCAACAAAATGAAGGTAAATTTAGCTCCATTAAATTCTATTAATTTTTGTGTGCTTAATCTAAGTCAAAGATGTATCCAATAAAATGCCATTCTTAGTGCAAGGAAAAATCAATGCAACTTTATATTACTCTTCAGTGGGTGGGTGCCAATAAAACTTTTCCTGTGGAGAGGAAAAAAAAGTAAGCTCCCTTTAAAAATAGCTGAAATCACAATTGCTCTGACAATTTTGCTTCCTACCTCTTCTGTGTAGTAGTTTATGCTTATAATCAATAGACAAAATGGACTGTTATAGAATGCAAACATTGTTGAGGAGTATATTATCTCAGGTACTACTGAAAGAAAAAAATAAAAAGGAAACCTTTAATAGGAAATAAAAATTGGAGTTCTATCCAATATTTCTTTTTCCTCAAAAGATGGATTTCTCAAAATCTTTTTTTTTCTGGTTTAATCCTTTCTAAAAGTCCTTTACTAAACTCAAGGATAACTTAGCAACTATTAGTAGACCTAATAAACATCCTGTTACGTTCACCTTAATGTGGCATAAATGATTACCTATATTATCATTCCATGCCTCAATATTACAGTAAGTCCTAAAGAATAAGAGTTTTATTTTTTTTGTTGTTTTGAGGTTTTAGTATATGGAAACCCAAAATAACAGAAGAGTCAAATGGTACTAAAACCCTTTACAAAAGGTCTTATTCATTTTGGGGTTTTTAATTTATATAAAATTCAACGGTGTCTCTGTCAAATGAAAATTCTCAGATCCTGTTTGGAGAATGAATGGTGAGTCACTGTTGTGGTCTTATACTGGTAAGCAGATAAACCAGCTTATGTTTCTTGTACCTCACCCTGGTTGTGGTTCATAAAATCTATTAGCATTTTCCAAAGGTGGTCTTGTGGTCAAATAAGTTTAAGAAGCTAATATATACATATACATAAAATTTCTAAAAATTCTGAACTTTTGAAGCCCATTAAGCAAAGAAATACTGCAGTAAATGCCAAAAAAAAAAAAAAAGGAAATGTATCCCTTATCTGCAGAAGTGACTTTGGGAAATGCTATCTAAGCCACCCAATCAGTACTTAAATATCAATCAAAATCAGAGAATCAAAAGTAAAGGTAAAGGTAAACTTTAACAGATAATGCTCCAAGAAGAAATGTCTTTATTAGATATTCTCTGGTCAAGACAGTTATGTTGGGCATGTATTACATTCAGCACATTTCTAAGTTTCTGAGAATACGTTTAGTGTACATGGTCTGGATCTCACCAAAGAAACAAAACATATGTGCATGGAGAAGCTATTGTTTTTAAATTTCTGTGAGTCAACAGCAGCATAGTTCAATATGTCAAAGGGTGGATCAAAAAGAAAGGTAGTCTTTCAAATATTTTTATGGAATTTAGATAGTGTAAAAGGCGATTCATGTAAGTAAGCAGTCTCAAGGAGGGCTCCCAATTATCACTGTCTCCTGGTATTCACAACTTAGTGTAATTCACTCTACTTGAGTATAAGCTGGACTTATAGACTGACTGACTTCTAATAAATACAATAGAGCCTGAAAGACGGAATGTCACTTCCAAAATTAGGACTACGGATTTTGTCCTGGCATATTCCTCTCTTTCTCTCCCTCTTTCTCATAATTCTCACACTGAGAGATTTCAACTATTTCAGTCTGAGGCAGTCCCATGGAGAGCTCCATGTGGTGAGGAGGGACTGAGGCTGCTCAACAACCACTTGAGTGAGCTTAGAAGTAGATCTAGGGACATTGAGCTGCTCAGTTGTTTGAGCATCTGACTCTTGGTTTTGGCTCAGGTCATGATCTCACAGTTCATGGATTTGAGCCCCTTGCTGGGCTCTGCTCTGACAGTGTGGACTCTGCTTGGGATTCTCTCTCTCCCTCTTTCTGCCCCTCCCCTGCTTGTGCTTGTGCAGGTTCTCTCTCTCTCTCTCTCTCTCTCTCTCATTCTCTCTCTCTCTCCCTCCCTCTCTCTTAAAAGAAATAAGTAAATATACAAATAGCTTTGTAAAATAAATATTGGAATGAATGAAAAAAATGGAAAAATTATATCTAGTACAAAGTAGTTTCTTTTATAAATGATAATCCCCCCTCCATCAATCACCCCATTCCCAGTTGGAATACAGACTCTTATGTTCATGTTCACATAGCAATTTGTACAAATTTGTATAAAGCAAAGTGTACTGATAGCATAATATCACTACTATATCACTAATGTGATGTAAACAACACATACATATCGTTAATACATAGTCGTAGTGTGTGTGTGTGTGTGTGTGTGTGTGTGTGTGTGTGCGCGCGCGCCCTTACTAGGTATTGAGTTTCTTGAAGACACAGTATCTTTTAGAAAAATTTATAGCCATTTTTTCTCAGCACCATTTCCTATATGCAGTAGTAATAAAACAATTGTTATAATTGAGTCAAATAGATTCATAGGAGATACTGATTAGATAGATATTATAAGACTGAGTGTTGGAATGTCTTGAATAGCAAGACAAATGATTTGGATTTGAGACCATAGATGATAGGGACTATTTTAGGTTATTTTGAAGAGGAGTGGCTTAGAAAAATAGTTTTTTTATACAGGTTAATCTGGACAACTATGCAGAAAATATGAAAGTGAGATTTTATAGGATAGA
This sequence comes from Hyaena hyaena, assembly GCF_003009895.1. Taxonomy (NCBI): domain Eukaryota; kingdom Metazoa; phylum Chordata; class Mammalia; order Carnivora; family Hyaenidae; genus Hyaena; species Hyaena hyaena. Next base: position 608,631 of record NW_024081053.1, read on the forward strand.
TAAACCAAAGGATATCAGTAGATTGGAATTGAAAATTTTCTGTCAGACACTTTAAAGAAACAGCACTGTTTGTTATCTAGAGATCAAAATTCAGTTGGCTTAAGATGTTTGTCTCACATAAAGTAGCAGGCTTTCTACTCTTGGAAGGTGTTTATATTTGCTTTTGTTTTGTTGGTTTGCTTATTTATTTAATAGCAAGTCATTTAGCATCAATTCATATTGAAATTTATTCAGTTATCAAAAAACCCAAAAACAAATTACAACTCCATTTTGTAAAGTGAAACACTTTTATTGCTATACAAACTTTCTAAAATTTTTATTTATTCATTTTGAGAGTGAAAGAGAGGGGAAGTAGGGGAGGGGCAGAGAGAAAGGGAGAGAGAATTCCAAGCAGGCAGAGACCACTGGGCTGTATCTCATGAACCATAAGATCATAGCCTGAGCAGAAATCAAGAGTAGGGCACTTAACCAACCAAACCACTTAGATACCCCACTAGACAAACATTTTTGGTGTTGGTATTTTGTTTGGATGGCCTATGACGTAGCATTTAGTAAGTGTGTGATAAATATTAATGATTAAATACCTGCATCTATTAATAGATAGAAACTAAGCTTCAGTAAGAAAAAAACTCAGGTAAAAATTTTGGAAACTAAGATATGTTACTGAATAACTAGATAACTGAGGCTATTATTACTTAAGAGATTGGGAGTCTACATTTTCTCATAAATTTGGATGAAATTGTTATTACCTAACACGATGCAATTTTTTTTTTTTTACTTTTCCCTCATTGAGTCCAAAGAACTCCAACTCTGAATTATGATCAACATTTTCACTGAAGAAATTTGATAAATCAAATAAACCTGCAACTTCATATTCTGTCTAGAATAAAAAAAATCAGTGATCCCAGACAAAAGCAATCAATTCTTTCTTTCTTTCTTTCTTTCTTTCTTTCTTTCTTTCTTTCTTTCTTTCTTTCTTTCTTTCTTTCTCTCTCTGTCTCTCTCTCTCTCTCTCTCTTTCTTTCTTTCTTTTCTTTCTTTATTTTAAGTAAACTCTGCATAATATATGAAGCTTGAACTCAGGACCTTGTGACCAAGAGTTTCATGCTCCACTGACTGAGCCAGCCAGGCACCGCAGGTGGAGCAACCAAATTATCTCACTGGAACCAAACCCATATTTGGGAGGTAGAACTGATTTTCAGCCTGAGTATTTTCTAGCTTAACCAACATGAATTAACTGCTTTAGCAACTGTAATAAAAAACAGGCCACCTAACTCAATCTATTTATTTTCATAAGTTGCTTTGTAATTACAAAAATTAATTTTAACTTCAAAAATCAAATCGAATGTTTTCTTCATTTAGCATCTCAATATATTAGAAACAATTCAGTATCATAAATTCCAAATAATTTTTAAATTATTTTGTACATTAAGATGCATGCATCAGTATATTTTATTAAAATTTGCATTTAATTTATAACAATTAAGAAAATAATGCAATCATTTTCATATCTAAAGAAAATAAAAAAAACATTGAATTTTAAATTCTACTGTATTTAATTCTGAAAAACCTAATGACTTCCCTGAACAGGTACAGTAGGAAAATACCTTTCCATATCTTACTAAAATACTACTTGACAGTTAATAAGTACCAAAAAATACTATACAACATACTATAAAGTCAAACCTTATTTACTGTTGCTGGTAATATTAAATTGAAGATAGATCACATCTTAAACTTGAAAAGAATAATACTTTTAATTTGCCTGGGATACTGAAAGTCAAGTGTGAGATGATTGTGTACACAGATAAAACCATCAGAAATTGCTGCTATTTGACCTTTCCTGATCTACAAACAAGAGTTTTAGATGTGTTTTCAATCATTAAAAGAGATTCTTTATTCTTAAGCTCCTTTTCTGATTTCCTACCTATTCACCAATCACTATACCAACCAAAAATCTAATTAAAGAAGGATTATTGGTCCAATTTCCTACATTTTAAGTCATTTAGTGAGCAATGATTTTCTAGGATAATTTCCATTTTCTCTAATCTTTTATTAATTATTTCATTCAACACATATTTTCTTGTTTTGTTACTATATGTCAAGTATTATTAGGTGTTTAATATGTAATTTAAAACTAAAACAGACATAATTTCTTCTTTTTAGTATTATACATTTTCATTAATTTTTTAAAAGGATTATACATTTTATTGACATATATGTCTCCCATGTTCCATCCAAATATTTACTGTCTAAATATGCACTGTCTTTTCTCATATATATATCTTTATGTAAATTTTTCTTTGTAACTCCAAAAATATTTTCACCCTTGTTTCCTATTCTAGTATTATTAATATTTACAGTGTAAATGAAGTAGTCCGCTTACTTCAAAACATTATTTAATACTCTTTGTAAAAATGATCTTAATTTTTGTGTGGAAGAAAAATAAAGGAGAGAAGTGACTTATACTTATTGAGCTCTACCATGTGCCAAGAATTGTACCAAATACAATCTTTATCACATTGTCATCCCCACAGAAGTAACCTAAAAGTATATAATTGGAATCAAAGCTATAATTCAGACTCTAATCTGTTCAATATCAAGTTAGTTCTTAATCCACGAAAGCTATTGATCTGAACTGCTACAGCATTCAGGTTTGTTCCTTTTTTTAAATGTCAGGTACCACATTTGCGTTATATTAGAGAGAATTAAATTATTCTTACTTTAGTTACATTAGCTGCTAATAAACACTTATTTAATAAAGGAAAATGGGTTACTTACTATGCTTGAAATACAGTTACTGTTTGTGCTGAATCCTCAATAAGAAAATTAAGACAGTTAATTCATTCCTTCTTTTACTTATTTTCATAGTAATATTTCTAAAATGGAATTTTGGTCAAATCTCTGCCTGGCATAATAATTAATATGATTTGGGGACTACATTATAGGGAGTTAAAATGACTACCAGGATTCTGGTTTGAAAAAGTGGGTCTATAATGTTTCCATTCCCCAGCATGTAACTCTAGGAAGAGGAAGAGAATAGAAGGCATGCTAATAAATTCAGTTTTGATCTGCTGAGTTTGATGTTTGTGAGACAATTAAACGGGCATGTCCTACAGGGATGGGTTTCTGGGCATGAAGTATAGTAAAGAGCACTGGGCTGAAGAAACAGATTTAAGGTTTGTTAGCAAATAGTATTTTCTATTTTCTTTTAATCTTTGATAATTAAATATCTTAATTCACATATAAATTAATGCAATTATTTTTCTCCCTAAATATAAATATAATAAATTTATTTCTAAAAATTAACCACTTATTCTGAGCATTTTTGAATGCTCCTTGTTTTCTCCCATTTATTTACAATAAAGTACTATTATTCAATAATGCCAGTATACACTAATGTTTGTTTTAGAATGAGCATGCATTCTATAGTGCCTTGAAAAGATGTAGTGCAGTAAATAATAATAGTGAATCTAGCCATGTCATTAAAAACATTCCTCCAAGAGACATCATACAGTAAAAAACAAGCATTGATAGTTATCCAAGCGTTACAAATTCATAAGCTCTCTAATCATTTGTACTTTCTCTGTCTTGTCCACAAGATATAAGGAGATCTACATAATTCAGTTAAAAAAAGACATATTATGGTTATAGTACTTTTCATAATCTATCCATATTTTGCCACATTGTGAAAGTGATTGACCTTAGAAATGACTTTTCTCCTTCTAAACTTTTAAGGTTGCCAGGGCTTTCCTCTTTCTGTTATTATCATTCACAAACAATTTGTTTATTACTGCATTTTATTTTTTTTTTAATTTTTGCCATGGATTAACATCAAGATCTGTTGATTACTTACCTAATCCTTTTGTTTTTTGAAAATCAATATATTCTTTTGTTTTTTTAGCAATCTGTTAGAAGAAAATGGCAGGACATTCAAATACTAAATGTTAAATCAACCTATAAGATGCCTTCAAATCCTGAAATTCTATGCTTCTACAATCCTGGAATATTATAAAATACTACTTTAATTTCCATGTCTGCACATGTTTTCATATTCCATAGAAAATAATATCTTTGGAGGAGGAAAGTTAAAGTTGTTTAATTTATAGTACACTTTCCTCTCTCTTATTTTAGATTTTGATTTCAACTCTTTCCATATTTACCTCATTTCTTAGCTCTTTGTAATAGGCGATATGCATAATTAATACATAAGTTGAAGAGATCTGTTTTCTCTCTCATCAGCAATCCAACTCTTTTGTTGTTTATCTAGAACATGCATAAGACAAAAAGCAATTTATGTTATACTCAACATTTTTGATCTAGCCCTCTCTTCATGTTGTAGAGTTTTTCTCTTTCCTTACAGTTTACTCTTCATTTTGTGTTTTCTCCCACTTTTTATACGCACTGCTATAAAAGCTAAGCCCAAGAGAAAGCTCCATGTCTATACAGCTGCATCATTACATTAGATGTCTGCTTGCTTGCTTTCTCATTAAGAAATCTATGAGGCTATAATAAAGACTTCAATTTTCAGAGCTTTTAGCATTTCAGCACATGTATCTTTGTCATGAATTTGCTTTTTTCCGAAGATTTTCTTAAAACCTGAGGAAGATATAGACTCTACAATGCATTTATTTCCTTGGTTTTATGGCACCTGAGATGTTACCTTCTCCCAAGATTCTTGTCACTTCCACTTTGCCAAGTGATGCTTCTTTGATAGAATAAGATGCCATAAAATAGCAGCCCTTATTCAAGTCTCTGAAAGTAAAGCTCTCAGCAAGTCAAAAATTACCAGCAGATGAGCCTCTTCTAACTGAATAAACATTCATGTAGATACACAGATAGTTTATATTTACATTTTCATCTAACTTGCTTCTGTGGCAAAATAGAATTATATGCTACTATTATCATCAGACTCGATATTATTATAATTGAAATAATAAAGAACTTGCACTCTTTTTCATCTATTCAGTTTATCTAACCTATTAAGACTTCTTTAAATTCCTATTTTTTAATAAACATTGCTTATAGTTGCAGTCTAACCCCTGACTATTGTCAAGCATACCTAGCTAAGATATATAGATTCATGTGAAATCTCAGCAAAAGAAAATGGAATTTAAATCCTTGTTCTTCAAATTCCACACTTATTTCAAATTTTATTCTAAATCAGGAAATTATTAATGAAAGCTAACATTAATATGGCACTTACCATTTTAACTATATAGGCACTTTATGTTTATATTTCATGTATATCTTTTCAACACTCCTTGATGTATCATTACCACCATTTTACAATTTAGAGAATTGAGGCACAAAAGGGTAAGTAACTTGTTCTAGGTAGCTCTCACATTTGTGCTCTTGACCATTACAATATACTGCTACAGCCAAGGTAATATTGATACAGAAATAGTGTAGTAGCACACCATTTTAATGAGTTCATGGAATGGAGGCTGAAAATCCCTCAAGAGGCCCTTTACATTCAAGAAGAATAGACTCTGACTATGGCATTTGATAGCCAATTTTTATAATGGAAGTGTTAAAATGTCATGCAGGACTACAACAGGAGTGGGGTAAATAAGATAGGGCAGCAATACGCCAGCCCAGGAGTATTCAGTATCTCCAGAGCTGTAGAAGTAGAGCATCTAACTATGGTGGATAATGGGAAGTAGAGGGTGAGGCATGGAGAGGGAATGGTAAAAGAGGAATTTTGTAGCAAAGAAGAATTCTATCTTAGACCAAACGGTTAACATATATATAACTGTATGACCACTTGTCTTATCTTGTAAATAGAATTTAAAATATTATATGGAGTCATCTTTTCACGTTTTTTTTTTTAAATTTTAATGTTTTATTTATTTTTGAGGGAGAGAAAGAGAGACAGTGTGAGCAAGGGAGGGTCAGAGAAAGAAGGAGACACAGAATCCGAAGACAGGCTCCAGACTCTAGGCTGTCAGTACAGAGCCTGACGCAGGGCTCGAACCCACGAACCATGAGATCATGACCTGATCTGAAGTCGGATGCTCAACCGACTGAGCCACCCAGGTGCCCCATCTTTTCACGTTTTGTAACTTCACTTCAAGAAGAATGTCTTATAGCACTATGCAACCATTCAAATGTCAAATCAATTTTAACTGATGAACCCTCTTACATAGTTGAAAATATCTATTATATTACTGGGGGAAAAAAAAGGTCCCTAGGGATATTTAATACAGATAACAATTTATCTTCAATATACATAACTGCAAGTTTAATAGCTATTTTGAATCTGTTTATTTAACTGAATTCATAAACATGAAGTAATAAAAGGCAAAGTAACCTATCTTGATTGTAAAGCCTAGGACATAGGTCAGTAATTTTTAAGAGACTAATACTAAATCAAATGAGTAGTCTATAGAGGACTATAGACTATCTCCCATATTTCATTCATTAGCAGCACCATGGAAAGTGGCCACATCCTGACACACTCTTCATTATGTGAACAATTTTATTATAATAGACTGTAATTCTACAAGAAACAGCAATTCTGAAAGGCTAATGTTTCTTTTTAAAACACAGAAGTAGCTATTGAATGCCTCAAAGTGCAGATCGATTGGTTATTAAAGATAGGAACTGTGATTTTTAAGTTTCATGAAAAGAAACACATTTCTGTTAAGTTTCTGAGCTGTGGATCAAGACAGAAGTTTAAGTGAATAGTTCAAAGGAAACTACCTTTTAAGTTTTCTGCTATTTTTTTGGGGGGGCGGGTTCTTTCTTATTCTTGTTCAAATGCTGATACGTCACGAATCTCTCTTATAACAACACATACAATTACCAAGAGCTGTTTGACACAAGCACCGATTTTAGCTATTCCTCACCAACTTTTCAAAATGTGGCTACACAAAATTTTTACTGAAAATTTTCTTAAAGTAAAAAAGCACTTCAAAATTGTATATTTAAAAATAACATTTTAAATTCTGATTTAACACACACTGTATTAACCTAAATAAAAGCCAAATTCCTAAAGTAATTACAGAAATATGGGTGCCCACTAAGCTTTATTTTCTTTTATGTTTCAAAAACTGGCAGGTATCTTGGGTCAGTCATTAGGGTCTTCTCCATTGTCTACAGTTAGGGCCCTGATTATAAATATAGTATGGAATCAACCTCACAAACTGTATATGTACTGGGCTAGGCACTGTATGGGTTATTTTTTTGAAAAACAGTAGTAAAATACCATTATTATTTTTTAATCACTAATAGTCTTTTAAATAATTCACAAAATATTTACATTTTGAAAATACAACATGTAGTTTTCTATCTTTTCTAGTCTTAATTTTTCATTATTTTGAATGTTTAACTAAGAACTTACAAGCAGCAGCAGCATCATCATCATCATCATCATCATCATCATCAACTCCTTGGCTTACAACTTGGAAGAGTACTGAAATTATGTTACTTTCTTTGGTAATCTAGTGGTGTTGGCATTAAAACTTGATCAATAACTGTACTTTATGTGTTGCACATTGTTATGCCACTTTTCACATAAATAATTTGGGATCTTCTGATTTTCTTGAAAAGAACTGTAGTATCTAGAGCAAGGCAGCAGTTCATGGAAGTATGGGAATGAATGAACTATGTGAATTTATAGGTTAATATGTCTTAATTGGCTGTTATTTACTAAAATGCTATTTTCTTATAGTTCAACCAATCAAATACATTTTTCTTTAATGACAATTATAAATTAATTTTAGTACAGTTATATCCAAGGCTTTAAATGAACACATTTGGATAACCTGGGTAGCTCAGTTGGTTAAGTGTCCAACTTTGGCTCAGGTCATGATCTCACAGTTCATGAGTCTGAGTCCCGCATTGGGCTCTGTGCTGGTAATTCAGAGTCTAGAGCCTGCTTCAGTTGCTGTCTCCCCCCTCTCTGCCACTCCTCTGCTTGTGTCCTGTCTCTCTCATTCTCAAAATTACATAAAAAAAAAAAAAAAAAACATTAAAAAGTAAATGAACACATTTGATCCAAAATGTATTTATTACTAGCAAAAAACTATGCTTCATTTATTTTATATATAGACACACTCTGTTTACTTTAAAATTCAGTAATTGAACAAAGTCTAACAAATCATCAAGGTCCATATGGTGCTTTCAATTAAATAAGTTACTGTTTTAAATGTGCTTTCTATGTCATTACACACCACTTTTCTCACTTTGACAGGCACCTGTCAGCCCCTGTTCTGCTCTACATACCTACTTGTGAAATGTAAGATAATTTATTTCCTGTCATTATTGTTTAACATTTCTTTGCTCTACTGTCAAGAATTTCTGGCTAGAAGTCTTCATCTTGCCTTTGAAATACAAGTGGCCTTAGGGAGCTGGAACACCCTGCTTTCCTTTCAGCTTTGCATATGTATTGCCTTAAAACAGCCTCAGCACAGAAAGTATGAGAGGATTCTAAGGGCATTTTCAAATACCCCTAAGGAAGGAAGATAGATAGCTATTCTATGTTTCCTCTCCTTCCCTTTACCCACTTCCCATTTATATTGTCAGGCATTCAACAACTGCTTATTAAGTGGCTATTGCATTCCAGACACTGTCAGATGCCCAAGCCACAATGGAACAACATCCCGTGAGGAGTTTTAAGAGTGAAACCATAGGGCAACCTACCACAAAAGTAGTAAAATCATATGATTTGTTCTCTCTTCACTTTTACTTTTGCTCTGGATATACTGATCGATATGCTGGTATTATTCTCCCAGGACAAAATGGAATGCAGTAATATGATATGATTAGATGCAAAATTCTCACTTTCCTGTAAAGAAAATATCATGACTTTCAGACTACTTTAAATTTTTAAGTGAATAATTATGGACAATACAAATTGTTTACTCTGAGACAATTATGGATGAACTGACCCAATATGTGTAACAGGTTTACTCGTGACAGCAAACCACTGAAGCAACTCCCTCTATGATTCTGTAAGGCCAGATAACATAGGACGATGCCAATGCTATTTAAAGTTTGTTTGTTGCATCTCTACACCTTTAATTATGTATTTATTTATTTAATCTCTACACCCTACATGGGACTCAAAATCACAACCTCAAGATCAAGAGTCATACGCTGTTCCATCTGGGCCAGCCAGGCACACCAATTCTGATTTAAACACCAAAGCACAGAGACAGCCAAACAAGCTTTCATTTATAACAGATTGTAGAAATAAATGACCATGAAAATAACCAGTCTATGAATAAAAAAAGAGAGAAAAGGAAGTAAGGCCTTATATCATCCAAGCAGTCAATTTTCTTCTACAATAAGCAATTCAAATTTAGCATTCAATGTCTTATTTCATAATTACAACATCTCAAAGGCTTTGAAGGCAGGGCACATGGCCATTATAGGGCCAAGAAGCTTTGCATTAATGCACAGTATTCCTGCTAATAATATCATGGGCATGCCAAAACTCAAAACTTCCTCTGTCTTGTCCTTCTTAGTAAAAAAATTGGCTAAAAGAATAAAAGTCTTTGTAGAAGGTCAAAGGGTAGCACAGAAGAAAGTAATTGAGGGATCTAATTTTCATGGAACAATCTTAAAAACCATTATTGGATTTTTGACTAGTGAAAGAAAATGTGTTGCATTCATTTAGTGAATTCAAATGTGACTCAATCTGCTAATGTGAAAATGCAGAGTTATGACCTACTCACCCATGCTAATGACTATGTCATTTACATGTGTTTGCCACTTTAATAGGGAATAAATGGTTGAAGATTTTATAAAGAATTCATTTGATTCTCCTAAGATGTATAATGACAGAAAACATCTCAAGTAGAAAACTATTAAAAGATTTCATTTTGTACCATTTTCCACAAAAATGCATTTCTTTTTCAATATCTACTACCTCAATTAACACAAGCTGAGAAAAGTTAACTGTTTTATTATAGCTACAGATATGGTATATTTTGATTGTAGTAGGTTAACCGAGAATGAATTTCTAGTAAGTTACTTTAAAATAGTATTTTTACATGGATCTAAATGTACATATTTTTCCTGGTTATAGCCCACTCTGAGACATAAGTCTTGATAAATACTGAAATATCCGTGATCCCCTGCAAGTTAGAATATTAGACTCTTATTATTCCAATATAGATAATATAAAGAAAAAACCCACAGAATTGTAAAAACTATCTAAAATTTTTCAGAAAAAGTAGAGTCAAAGGAAATATAAAATATCATCAGTAATCCAAATCTGGGCTTAAAATTTCAGTATTTCACTATCCTGAATAATCCCATACAAAAGCTGTATCTCAAATATTTAAAATTTATTTTAATATTCAAATGAAGTAATATATGGTTATACATGTGAATCTAAACAACACACACATTAAGAAACAACAGATATATTATAATGATTATACAACTTCAGCCAATTATTATAACATATTAATATATTTATTTGACATATTAACATAATAGAATAATGTATAACTGCTGCAATATTAGTAAATGAAGTGAAGTATTATTGGAAAGATTTATTTATAAACAAATGATACCCAAACCATCTTCCTAAGACAGAGTCTTAAATATATTTCAAGATTTACAATTTTATAATCTATATGTGGATATGGAGGAATGCTTATACGCTGAATTTGGCTATAATTATAAAACTATGACTGTTTATATAAAGGTCAATAAACATCAAGTTGTAATGTTATTATGTTATCAATCATTAGCATTGCTAGGGTTGTATAAATGAAAATATTTAGAAATAATAATGTCAACAAAGCATGCTAGTTTAATAATTTACTGGAATAAAACTTTTAAAATTATCCATTAATGATAAATACACTTAATAATATTTAAAAGAAATAATGTAGAATATAACTAAATAAAAGAAATATTTTCAAAGAAGATTTAAAAATAACCATTTATAAATTTAAATGCATATACCATTTAATAAGATAGGATTAGGGTTGTAGGCTGAATTCTTAGATGTCCCCATGACCTTCTTTTCTCCTATTGTTTACTTCTGTGACTATGTTACCTTACATGGCAAAAGAGATTCTGCAGATGTGCAGAATGTAATCAACATTACTAATCATGTAAATTTAAGACAAGAAGATTATTGGGGTGGACCTAACCAAATCACATCAACAATTTAAAAGCAGAGTTTCCTCTGGCTGGTAGTAAAATAATTCAGACATCTAAAGCCTAAGAAGAACTTGATGAGTTTATTTATTGCTGAAATGGAAGAGGTCAGATGGTAAGGACCTGGAAGTGGCCCACTGGAGCTGAGAACAGTTTCTGGTTGACAATAAGCAGAAACTGGGGACCTCTTCCTTCCAATGCAGGAGAGGATTCTGACAAGATTTTGAAGGATCTTGGAAGTAGGTTTTTACCTAGTCATGCCTCTAGATCAGGATGCAGAGAGAGAATCCCTTTGATTTCAGCTTTATAGGATTCTGAGCAGAGGACCTTACTAAAAGATGCTAACTTAATTGGATAGGTGCTTAGCAGGCTTATTTTAATTAGCAATAAAAAATGAATTTCCATTAGCATGTCTCTAAAGGGCCTGCATACATTCTTCATTTAAAATTTTTAATTATGGAATGCTTTAACCTATGCAATCACCCCAAAATAACATTGTATTTATAAATAGCAAAGAGCATCAATGATAAATGTTATACCAAATTATAAAAACAGAAGGTCCTTGACTTACGATGATTCAACCTAACAACTTTTCTACTTTACAGTGGTGTGAAGATGATACATATTTAGTAAAAATCATAATGTGAATTTTAAATTTTGATATTTTGCTGGACTAGCAATCCATACTATGATACACTCATGATGCTGGGCAGTCGCCATGAGCCACAACCCCTAGTCAGCCATGTGGTCAGGACAGTCCACAACCAACACGCTCACAACCATTCTGTATCCCTACAACCATTCTAATTTTTTACTTTCAGTGCAATTCAGCACTTGATTATAAACCAGGCTGTGTGTTAGATGATTCTGCCCAACTGTAGGCTAATGTAAGTGTTCTGAAGACATTTAAGATAGGCAACGCTAAGTTATGAGTACAGTAGTTGAGCTGTATTAAATGCATTTTCAACTTCCCATATTTTCAATTTACAATGGGCTTATCAAGACATAAGCCAATAAACTTAGGAATATCTCCAGTTATAAACTATAATAGTAGGATTACCATGTAGCATTTGATTTTTTGAATTTTCAGGGAAAATTCAAATTATAGAAGACAACTCATAGATCACAAATAATGATAACTAGTCCTGCACATAATTCAACTGAATCATGTTTGTTATCACCAGGACAAACATGAGACCACACAGAAGATTGTTCTTAAGCATTTACTAAATGTTATTTTTTACTATATTTACTTAGTAATTGTTACTAATGTTTTTTGAGTGCCTTCTCTGTGTCCAACACTGCTTTAGCCATCCTTTCTCATTTATTCATTTATCACCTGTGATCTGGCTATTCTGTATGTAGGAGAAAATACAGAATAACTTAAATAGCAGATAATTTTATTTCTATTATAGAAGAAGCCTGAAGGAGAACAAACACTAGGGCTAGTAAAATGGTCCATGGTATACAGGACTCAGGTTCTCACTCTTTTGGTGATCCACCAAACTCAGCATATGATTGTAGCTCATGACATGAGAAGCATCAGGTATCAAGTCATATTCCACAAACATTTCCCTCTTAAGAGATATTAGCCACAATCAGGTTATATGGCTACAATTACTTACAAAAAAGTTTGAGAAATATAACTTTATTTCAGGTATCCAACCAAAATTCAAGGATTCTACTACTAAAGAAGAAATAGAGACCCAATATTGTGACAGGTTCCCTCACACTTTTTATAAAAAATACAGGACAGATACAATATTTTGCATATGAGAAAACTGACAGAGAAGTGAAGTGACTTTCACAGGTCCTCATACAATATGGGAGTTAGGATACACACTCACGCTGCCCAACTCCAGAGCACTGCTACACTAGGTATAGACTGTGAAACAGTACTGGACTACAAACAGGACACTACTATCACACCAGGAGATGAGTGCAAAAATGGAATTATCTGCATTGCTGCAACACTGACATAAATGAATTTTTATTTTGAAAAAGTATTGGTCCTTGATTGATGGAGTGAGGAAATGGAATCTTTCAGAGATATTTAAGAAGTACTCTTTTACTTTTTTTTTTTTTTTTTTTTTTTGAAGTAAACTCTACCTTCAATGTGGGGCTCGAACTCATGAGCCCAATATCAACAGTTGTGTGCTTTATCAACTGTACTAACCAGGCACCCCTAAGAAGTACTATTTTAAAGACTGCAATCTAATCATTATGATGACTTGCTGGATATTTTATTTCTTCAAATTTGCAATTATTCTTTCCTTTACAGATTAAATAAAACTGTCCTATTCTCATTAAACAAATTGTGAAATGTCCAGTGCTTTCCTGGACATCTGTGGACTCCCAGAGAAGTATATCTTCATTGGTATTTTTCTTTCCAATTCCATGATCTCTCGAGTTTTCTTCTTTGCTTCCTGTAGTCTCTTCTCCCTCACCACTACCAAAACATCATATCTACTATTTTGTCCTATTTGTTCCATCCCCTCATATTTCCTCTCTAGTAATCTCCCTGAAATTTCATTTTTTATTATGCAAAGGTATTGTTGTTTTTTTTTTTTTTTTCTTTTACTCACTCACTCATCACTTTATTCTTTTAAGACTCATCAGGAACCTTACAACTAACAGAGCTAGAAAAAAAAAGAACTAACAAAATCCAAAACCAATAAAAGGAAGGAAAAATAAAGATTAGAACAGAAAAAAATGAAATGGAAACTAAAAAAAAAAAAAAAGAACAGAGCAATGAAACCAGGAGCTGGTTCTTTGAAAAGATTGACAAAATTGATCTTTATCCAGACTCATGAGAGAGAGAGAAAGAGAGAGACAGAGAGAGGGAGAAACAAAGAAAACTAATAAAAAATAAAAATCAGAAATAAAAGAGGAGAAATAACAACCAACATCACAGAAATGCAAAAAAAAAATTACAAAGAATATTATGAAAAATTATGTGCCAACAAAGTTGACAACTTAAATGAAATGAATAAATTCCTAAAAGCATATAACCTACCAAATCTGAAGCAGGAAGAAATAGAAAATATGAATAGACCAATTACCAGTAATGAAATTGAATGAGTAATCAAGAAACTCCTAAGAAACAAAAGTCCAGGACCAGAAGGCTTTACATATGAATTCCAAGAAATATTTAGAGAAAAATGATTCTCAAACCATTCCAAGAAAATAGAAAAAAAAAAAGGAAAACTTCCAAATTCATTCCATGAGGCTAGCATTATCCTCGTATCACAACCAGATGAAGATACTACAACAAAAAAGAACTACAGGGCAATATCTGTGATGAACACAGATGCAAAAATCCTCCACAAAATACAAGTAAACCAAATTCAACAATACATTTAAAAAAATCGTTCACCACAAACAAGTGGGATTTATTTCTGGGATGCAAGAATACTTCAATATTAACAAATCAAAAAAAAATATTAACAAGTCAATCAATGTGATACATTACATCAATAAGAGAGAGATAAAAAATACATGTTAATTTCAACAGATGCAGAAAAAGCATTTGGCAATATACAACATCCATTTATGGATAAACGTCCATTATGATAAAGATTCTCAACAAAGTAGGCTTAGAGAGAGCATATCTCAACATAATAAAGGTCACATATAAACAACCCATAGGTAACATCATACTCAGTGGTCAAAACTGAGAGCCTTCAGGAATTTGACAAGGATGCTCACTCTCACCACTTTTATTCAAGATAGTCCCATTCAGGGGCATCTGAGTGACGGTTGAGCATCCGACATCGGCTCAGGTCATGATCTCATGATTCATGGGTTTGAGCCCCATATCAGGCTCTGTGCTGATACCTTAGAGCCTGAAGCGTGCCTCGGATTCTCCTGTGTCTCCCGCTCTCTCTGCCCCAGCCTGAGCGTGCTCTCTCTCTCTCTCAAAAATAAATAAACTTTATTTTTTAAATAAATTGATTCAGTAAGGTTGAAGGATACAAAATCAATATACAGAAATCTGTTGCATATACTAATAATGAAGTAGCAAAACAAACAAACAAAGCAATCCCATTTAGAAATGCATCAAAAAGAATAAAATATCTAGGAATAAGCTTAACCAAAGTGGTGAAAGACCTATAATCTGAAAACTATAAAGTATTAGTAGAAGAAATCGAAGATGATGCAAAGAAATGGAAAGACAATCCATGCACATGGACTGGAACTACAAATATTGTTAAAATGTTCATTCTAGAGGTGCTTGAGTAACTCAGTTGGTTAAGGGTCTGACTCTTGATTGTAGCTCAGATCATGATCTCCTGGCTTGTGGGGTTGAGCCCCATGTAGGCTCTGTGCTAACAGTGCAGAGCCTGCTTGGAATTCCCTCTTTCCCTCTGCCTCTTGCTCACACGTGTGAAGTGTGCACTCGTTGTCTCTCTTTCTATCTTTCTCTCAAAATAAATAAATTTTTTAAAAAAAATTCATTCTACCCAAAGAAACCTACAGATTTACTACAAACCTTAACAAAATACCAACAGAATTTTTTACAGAACTAGAACAAACAATCCTAAAATTTGTGTAGAATCACCAAAGATTCTTATTATTCAAAAAAATATTGAAAAAGAAAAACAAAGCTGGAGGTACGACAATTTCAGATTTCACAATATACCACAAAGCTGTAGTAATCAAAACAGTACGGTAATGGCAGAAAAACAGGCACATGGATCAAAAGAACAGAATAGAAAGCCCAGAAATAAACCCATAATTATATGCATAATTAATCTATGACAAAGGACACATGAATATACAATAGGGAAAAATAGAAATGGTGTTGAGAAAACTGCAATAAACGGTGTCGGGAAAACTAGACAGCCACATGCAAACAATAACATGAGACCATTTTCTTACACCATTCACACAAATAAACTCAAATGGATTAGGGATCTAAATGTGAGAACTGAAACCATGAAAATTGGAGAAGAGAGCATAGGCAATAATTTCTCAGACATTTGCCAAAGCAACATTTTTCTTGATATTTCTCATGCAGCAAGGGAAACAAAGGCAAACATAAACTAATAGGACTACATCGAAATAAAAACCTTCTATATAGCAAAGGAAACAATCCACAAAACTGAAAGGCAAACCCGAATGGTAGGAAATATTTACAAATGATATAGCCAATAAAGAGTTAGTATCCAAAATAACTTATACAACTCAACATCAAAAAACCATCCAATTCAAAAATGGGCAGAAGACACAAACATTTATCCAAAGAAGTCATACAGATGGAGAACAGATACATGAAAAGTTACTCAACATCACTCATCATCAGTAAAATGTAAATCAAAACCATACTTGTCAGAATAGCTAAAATCAAAAACACAAGAAACAAGTGTTGGAGGGGATGTAGAAAAAAAGAACCCTTGCATCCCGCTGGTAAGAATGCAAACTGGTGTAACCACCATGGAAACAGTATGGAGGTTCCTCAAAATATTAAAAAATAAAGTTACTATATGATCTAATATTCCACTATTGGGTATTTACCCAAAGAATAAGAAAACACTAATTTGAAAAGATATATGCACCCTTATGTTTATTGCAGCATTATTTACAATAGCCAAGATATGGAAGCAACTCAAGTGCCCATCGACAGATGAATAGATAAAGAAGATTTGGTGTATATATATATATACATATATATACATACACAACTCAGCCACAAAAAAGAATGAAATCTTGCCATTTACAGCAACATGAATAGATCTAGAGAAATAAGTCAGAGAAAAACAAATACCAGATGATTTCACACATATGCACAATTTAAGAAACAAAACAAATGAACAAAGGAAAAAGAGGCAAATAGAAAAGCCAGGCTTTGATTATAGAGAATAAACTGGTGGTTACCAGATGTTAGATGGGTGGGGATGGGTGAAATAGGTATGGAGCATTAAGAGTACCTTATTGTAATGATTACTGAGTAATGCATAGACTTTTTGAATCACTACATTGTACACCTGAAACTAATACAATGCTATATGTTAATTATAGTAAAATTAAAGATAATAAAAAAGATAATTAAAAATGAAAGAAAAAATGTCCATATATCTACTAAAAAAAACTGCATATAATTTTTGACTTGTCCAAAATTTACTAAGAGCCTACTACAGATTAGAAAATGTATCCATAACATAAACTGTCAATTAACACATTTTATATGTCATATGTGTTATGTATTACATTCTTACAATAAAATAAACTAGAAAAATATTATTAACAAAATTATGAGGAAGAGAAAATCCATGTGTAGTACAGTACTGCATTTAATTTTAAAAATCCATATATAAGCAGACCCATGTAATTCAAACCCATGCTGTTCATGAGTATATGAAAAAAATGTGATCTCAACCAGATAAGTGGAAAGAGAAGAGTCTATTAATGGCCTCTTAGATCACTGTGGATATTCTTGGTATTATACCAGAACTTGATTAGTAGTAGGTTTCTTAACAGTTGCTTGCAATGTGGAATCTGAACCCTTATCAGTAAATAGCTGAAATATTTTTCCTGCTGATATTTGTTTGTTTTAAAAAGCATCCTCTCTGTTGTAACAACACTATTTTAATTCAATATTTAAGGCTTTCTACAATGGGGCTCCTTTCAAAGCTTTCAAAGTATGTTTTGCAGGAGGCTCCCTCTCAACTGTTTCATTCTTTTATAGAACTTAAGAAAAAAAATCTTTATTAGAAATTAACATTGCATTAACATTCTTTCGATATTTGTCCCTCCCACTAGAACATATACTTTCTGGACGAGTGAATTATTTCAAATTTTCTTTGTTTCCCCAACATTTAGCAAGGTGTCATATACAATGACATTTAATATAATTTGTAGTTTAAGTGCTTAAAGAGAATTCATTATGATGATTTCAGTATTTATTTTCAAGCCTTCCTTTTTTCTTTTATAGTTCATATTTTTTTTATTTTTTATATTTAGTGTTTTATTATTATTTCTTCTGTTAATAGTCTATCATTATTACAATTAGTAATTAGTAATATTTTGTTCTTTCATAGTTTATTGTCAAGTTGGTTTCCATATAACACCCAGTGCTCAACCCAACAAGTGCCCTCCTCCATGCCCATCACCTCTTTTCCCCTTTCCCCCACCCCATCAGCCCTCAGTTTGTTCTCAATATTAAGAGTCTCATGGATTGCCTCCCTCCCTCTACTTAACTACTTTTCCCCCCTTCCCCTCCCCTATGGTTCTCTATTAAGTTTCTCCTGTTCCATATATGAGTGAAAACAAGCCTTCATCTCAAAATTTGTTCTCCACTTATAGAAGAATTTGCTAGGAACTTTTTTTAAAATCCACATATTTCCTCCAAAGAAACGTGTCGACACGTTAGATACCAAACAGCATTTGTATCTGACTATTTCATCAACCAGCCAGATTTTCCATATATGTAAATCAATGATGCCTAATTGTAGGGGACTAAGATACTACCATACAATATACTTTTATTGTCCTTTTTTAATTACCAGAAATGCAATTTCTAGACAATTTAACTCGACTGACTTATTAAAATATCATTTTAACTGCCTGATATACACACATATATAGGAGTTAATAATCTAGTAAATATATATAGAAGAATTAAGAAAAAATAGTTAAAAATTAGTACTTAAATTTTCTATTCTGTATATTCTGTAATGAAGCAATCACACTCTTTGCTGTTTGTAAATAGTACAATATCCTGAATGCAATGGCTAAAATAAAAGAATGATTACCATGTGTTAAATTGGTAACTAAATACCATGACTGGCATTACCATTAGTAACGTAATTTTACAAAATGGAAAACAGCTGTTGGTAAACTTTCAAATAAAATAAAGCACTGTTTTCAATAACTTTAGAGAAAAATGGTAATTTAGAAAATTCAGTCTGTATTTAAAACTACACAAAACATACTTTGGGTTCACAAATAAAATGGAATTAAATCTAGTCTCAGATAATCAAACAAGTTTTCTTGCTGCATGAGTGGGTATTAAAACATAGGAATATTGTCTGGAAGCAGAACATTTTTTTTTCACAGTTTATCAAGCATCTCTGTCTACTAAATGCTCACAACACCCTCCATTCACATTGTGATAACCAAAATTTACCTTACAAATTGCCAAAATTCCCCAGAGGGCAGTATCACTCCCACAACAAACCACTATTGTAAATATATAAATCGCACATCTATTAGCACAAACTTTACTTGATAATGCCTGTCCACACAACATGAAATTTATTAAAATAACTAACATTAGTATTTGTTAATCCCATCTTTAAATAGAAGATTTTAATAAAATACAGTTAGATAAGCTTTCCTACTATGGTTATACTTAAATTATATACTTAAACCAATCATTTCTTAAAATAATCCTTGTATTTACAACCACAGTGAATAAGAAAACTAATCTTGAAATATAATGTCTAAAACGTCCTGAAATGAGTATCTGGCTTCGAATCTGACAGGAATTTCAGAGGACTATAAAAGTTTATTATTATCCCAAAATGCATGATACTCCCCATTTTGCATGAGCTTTGATTCTAAGTCACATGTTTACAACCCCATCAAAACCTTGACATTTTAGAACTGCCCCTTTACTTCAGGCAACAAGCCAGCAGCCTGATGAGGTGTCTAGACAATCATACCTCATTTGTCACTAACATTTCACTCTAATAATGAAAAGGCTGGAGTTCAGAGACCTAGAGACACATTTTTGATAGACTTCCTGAACAACTAATTGAACTATCCAAACCCAAGGTCCTAGTCATTGAGATTTTTATTACTTGTAACTCTTCTGGGAAAGTGATACAGAAGGACAAAGACGATCCAATAAGGTCCTATAATAAGTTACGGACAACATTCTAATACAGACAATAGAGAAACCATCTTTGAGGGTCTTCTGGACTGCTCTGCTGTGTAGAAATAACCTGACTGAAAACATAATAGCTGGAGGCAGTTTTGAGAAAGTACCGTTATGAAATAGGCAAATCAAATTTCCCTGAGCAAGCATAGGGAAGAAGAATAAAAGTGACAGTGGCCTTTCCTAGTCCATTCTGCTTTTCTGATTTTAATGTTAAATTAAACAAACTTCATATATATATTTGGATATGCTGGCTGGAATGGAAACTGATTAGAAGTTCTAACATCAAAAAACATGTGGTTCAAGTAATCACCAATGCAATGGGGTGACAAATCCTTCCCTTTTAGAACTAATGAGGTCTCCTAACCTCTATGCTGTTAGAGTAGGAGAAAAATTTTTCTTTCTTATGTACACAAAATCATCTTAGGAAGTAAAATTAAGAGGGACTTGATTAGTAGTAAATGTTAAGACATTACAATTCTTAATTCTACATATTAATTCTACAAATTCTCTCTATATCAAGTTATGTGTGTAAATGCTTTTACAACTTTCACAGGGTAATATTGTGGTACTGTATGCTTCAAAAGTGAAGCCAGCTAACACTGGTTCTGGAATTAAGTTCTGGTACCTCAGCAGTTCTAGTTCTCCTGAACGGAACTTTCTTCAGTGTAGATTTATTTTGTTCACTCATGTCTCCTAAGTACTTTCAACAATGTCTGGTATATGGGAGGCTCTAAGTAAATATTTGCTGGAGGATAAATAGGAACATTATCATAAGTCTGATAATATACAAGTACTGATTAACTAGAGTATGATGAAATTGTTGACAATTACTGGTCATTCCACTTTTTTTTTCCAGGTTTCATTGATGAATTATTTCTTTCTTGTGTTTAGAATAATGCATTCAAGGTAAAATTAACCATAAAAGTTAATTTTATTAGAAAATATTCTTGGGCACATGGGTGGCTCAGTTGGTTAAGTGTCCTACTCTTGATTTCAGCTCAGGTCATGATTTCAATGTTCACGAGATAGAGCACTGCACTGCACTGACAGAAAGCAGCCTGCTTAGGATTCTTTGTCCCTTTCTCTTGCCCATCCCTCGCTCACTCTCACATGCATTTCCCTCCCACCCCTACTTCTTTTCCAAAATAAATAAATAAACATAAAAAATGAAAGAAAATGCTCTCACAATGTGGTTCCATTCTATTATCTTGCACCTGTTTGGGCTTTGCTGTTTGCCCTAGCAACCTAAAATGTTAATACTATCTGATAACACTTATTTAAAGTAAAGATACATGAAGTAATATTTAATACACCTACTATGTCCAAGATACTTTGCACGTTTTACTATAAAATGCTCGCAACAACTGGGTGGGCATCAATGGCATTTCACACAGGAAATAAATAAGATATAGAGACAGGTGACACTTAGGATTTGTATTCAGGTACATCTGAAAACTTATTTGGATATGACAAATCACTTTTAATTAATTATTGTTATTTATTACCATTAGCTATCAATCAAGGAGAACTTGCCATGTATTAGGCAGTGTACAAAGTGCTTGACATACATTATTTTATCTTCACCAGGTTTCTGTTTTATATATATGTAACATTTTTCTCATTTTATAAATGAAAAGACTGGGATACAGAAATGCACACATTATCACTCAGCTATTAACTGTACAGCTGGTGCTTTAACCCAGGTTCATTTTCTCAAAAGCCCAGGCTCCTTCTAGGCTACAAGGATAGCAAAAGAGTTCTTTAAAGGCAGTTCCTTCATCATAGAATAAAACTTCTCTGAAACTTTAATAGTCCAAATTCCTTTTGGCTTCTTTAAAGTTAGTATTTTCCAGAACTACTTTATGTTCTTTCTCTTTGAAATTTTTCAAATTTCTAAGATCTTGCTTTCAATAATAGTCTTAACTCTGGAGTTTAATTCACAGTGGTAAGCTCTATCTTTATGTGTCATTTGTATAAAAGAAATATATATCTTTCTCATATTCTGATTGTATTTAATTATGAACCTGTTATTTCTTCTAGGTGTCATTTGTTATTGACTTTCAAATATACAATAGTTATTTCCACTTTGATTTCACTTCAAAGCAGTCATCCCTGTTAAACTTCATTCTATTCACTTAGAGTAATTACCTTAAACTGGTGAATGCAGAGCAATGACAATTAAAACCAAGACCAAATAGTTGGGGACTACTTAGGCAAGCTTAATTGTTGTAGGTCAGTTGAAAAACCATCCACCTGAGAGTGCTAAAGAACTGGAAGATGAACTCTCAGAGCAATTAGTATTTTATAGATAAGCACTTGTGGGACAGTAGTTGAATTTTAGATGACTAGAAAAGACTGCTTCTTACTAATTTTTAAAAGGCACATGAGACACCACGTGGGAATTACAAGCTAGTGACCTACCTAGAATACCAGAAAAGCTTCCACGGTGATTTATTAAAAGAAAATCATTAACAGAATATTCTATATAGAATACCAATAATGAAGTGCTACAGCAGGAAACACAATATTGTTAGAAACTATATATAACTTTAATTTTCTATTTGATAGTGCTATATAAGACAAAAGAAAATATTCCCTAGTTTTATTATGGAGTTTTAATTTGTTTGGTTTTTAAAAAATGGCATTTCCTAATACTTCTACTGATAAACTTCTTTTGTCAGTGGCAACACTAACATCACATAGTATAGACAGAATATTTTTAATAAAATAATAAGTTTACATTACCATCATGGCTAAATACTTGTAGCATTCAAATTCATTGAGCTAGCAAATCTTGGCTATAGTCTGAAATTCACTGTTTTTAAACGTTTATTTACATTTGAGAGAGACAGAGAGATTGGGAGGAGAGAGGAGACAAGTGGAAAAGGGCAGAGAGAGAGAGAGGGAGAGATAGAATCTCAAGCACGTTCCATACTGCCAGCCCAGAGGTGATGCAGAGCTTGAATTCAAGAACTGGGAAATCATGACCTGAGCTGAAATCAAGAGTCAAACACGTAACCAAATGAGCTACCCAGGAGCCCCTGCAATTCACTTCTAATCATTGTCCAGCACAAAGCATAGTTATTGAATAACTTGAGGGTGTTTACATGTGCCTTGTTTTCTTTTAAACTGTTTTCAACAGTTGACAATATTAATGTAGCTGAATGCTCCATTTTTGAGATAGAACATTTTGGGATATTTAATAACCATAAAATTATTTACTTTTAATTAATTTTCTAATTTATAAAGTGTTTTGGGTTTATAATATTAAATAATCACAGGAAAAAAAGAAGTGAATTGTACTAAGGCAAAATAAGAAAACAAATAGTGGAAAAGAAAACATACCAGGGTTATGAGTCAGGTTTCTAGCACTGCAAGAGCGATTTTATAATAGTAGTAAGTTCCTCTATACACTGTACATTGGTTTTATTAATGCAATTTTGTGTTGCATCCATTTTTACTTTAAATCTTTTAATAGATATATATGGGGTATGATAAATATGAGGAATACTTCTCTTTTTAACCATAATATTTTAGTAGTTTCTAAATATCATATGCTACTTCTTCAGAGGTATTTCATTAATATATCAATTTACTTAATTTAGACAAATCTATTTATGAATTCTTTCAATGAATCTTTGGATTTCCACTTTTCCCATTGTCCTTACTTATTTGAGGAAAAGTTTGTCAATTAGAAATACTAAAGTATGATGGCAACTTTTTAACAACTATGAAAATATGGCCTAGATTAGAACCAAATAGAGAAGAAGAACATAACAGAATGATGTCAGTGTCATTTAAGTCCTGAAAAATGCATTCCAACAATATTATAATCGGATGGGTTACTTATAGTAACAACTCAGTGACTGCAACAGGTTATATAATTATCCCCATTTTAGAAAACTCAAAGTGAGGCAAAATATTCAAAATAGCTTTTACAATAAATTTCTTTTTGTCAAATTGAAATTGATGCTTTAGTGTGCTTTACTTTTTTGCCACTTCTGTAAAAAAATTGTAAATAATATGTGCCTATGTACAGACACTAAACAATTGCTGAAATAAGACTGTGAATCTCTTTTATTTTGTCTTCCATT
This sequence comes from Hyaena hyaena, assembly GCF_003009895.1. Classification (NCBI taxonomy): domain Eukaryota; kingdom Metazoa; phylum Chordata; class Mammalia; order Carnivora; family Hyaenidae; genus Hyaena; species Hyaena hyaena. The sequence continues at coordinate 632,733 of NW_024081053.1, forward strand.
ACTCTGCCTGTCAAATATGCTAAGCCAAGCATAGAAAGTAAGCAGCATCCAGATGTACAGACAACCAAACAAAGCAAAATCATCCAGTTGTACTGCTGTTGTGGATATTAGCTATGAACTGAAGGAAGCTATTGTCTTACTGTCCTTTTCTTTACACATGTTCTTTTCAAAATGAGTTGATGTATTTAATTGGTATTGTACAACTCATTAACACAAATGTAAATGGTAGAAAAAGAACATCAGCTACTTCAATGTTCACTTTTCCAAATTTTATTGTCACCCTATACTTTTCTTATGTTTTCTCAGTTCATATATATATACACATATATATATACATACACACACACATATATATACAAACATATATATACATATATGTTTTGTTTTGTTTTGTTTTGCTGATACACTTCATCAAATATTTTCTTTCAAATAGTGAAATCTGATCTCATTGTCCTCCAATTCAACCCACTTCTGACTTCTCTATTTCATTTTTTCTTTCTTTAATTTTTTTTTTTTTTTTTTTAATTTTTGAGAGAGAGATAGTGACACAATGAGTAGGAGAGGGACAGAGAGAGAGGGAGACACAGAACCTGAAGACAGGCTCATGGCTCTGAGCTAACTGTCAGCACAGAGCCCAATGCAGGGCTCGAACCCACGAACAGTGAGATCATGACCTGAGTTGAAGTCGGACATTTAATCGACTGAGCCACCCAGGTGTCCCCGACTTCTCTATTTCAATTAAGAGACAGGGAAACTGAAGGTTCCTTGTTAAAAAAAAAGCCATTTTTGGGGCATTTTCATGGCTCAGTCAGTTAAATGTCCAACTTTGGCTCAGGTCATGATCTCATGGTCAGTGGGTTCAAGCCCCCCATCGGGTTCTGTGCTGGCAGAGCCTGGCACCTGCTTCAGATTCTGTGTCTCCCCCTCTCTCTGCCCCTCCACAACACTTCCACTCTGTCTCTTTTTCTCTCAAAAATAAATAAACATTAAAAATTTTTAGAGCTCATGCCACTATAGGTATTAAAAAAATAGAACGTATATACAAACACTAAATTCATTCCAAAGAGTCATAAGCAAAAGGTAGGTCACAGAAAAGGAAAATTCCAAGTGCTGCCAACTAAGCTATATCAAATTCCTTGTTCATATTCAGAAGTGTGGAGTCTATTAGAATAGTGTCAGCTAACATCTAGGGGCAATTTTTTTATTGTTGCACCCTGCTGTGAGGCAGCAAGAAAGCTCATCCTCACAGTGGTAGAATACCATAATATCTAGTATGAAGAAGACATCATCTTAAATGTTCTCTCAATTATAGGTTTAAAATGTTAGTTAATTTGGTGACACTTTTTCATTCATGAACCATATTCTTCAACACTGCTTTTCTGGCCTGTTTATGTATTTTTGCAAAAGGACAGATTTGTTTCATTTTAAAGAGTATTCACCAAGTGAATCCAACAATGTGGATAAGGGATCTGTATCACTATTGGGTGAGGTTAGTATGAAAGATATAGCTTGTTTAAGATAAAGGATAAATGCATATCTTCCAGAAGTCAGGTGCTATATATTTACTAAGTACACACACACATATATATATATACAAATATAATATAATATATATTTACTAAGCCAATTATAAGCAATTAAGGTAAAATTTTGTGTAAATATGGAGTTAATAATTAAAAGGAAAACTTATCATCTATGAAAATTAGCAATAACTTAAAGCATGATTTGTTAATTTTCTGTATACAAAATATAGCCTACTTGAACAATATACTTTCATCTTTAATGCTTCAACAAACTAAACTATGAATGCCAGATTAATGCTATTTTAAATAATCTGACTGATTGAAAAGTGCAAATTAAGTTCTGTGTCCTATGATTTCCCATATTAAGCTCCACGATTCTGAAGTAGAAACTGGGGCAGTAATACATGTCCTTCAATTGTATTGTAATAAAGTTTATATGAACAGAAGTGAACCAAAGTATAATTTCTTCTTTGTTTTAAAGGAAATAAATTCACTTTAAAACTATGTGTGACTATATATTTTTCCTAATAATTTACTTTAAAGTTAATTTTAAGTGTCAACTTGACTAGATCAAGGGCACCTAGATATCTGGTTAGGCCTTCTATTTCTGCTGTGTCTGCGAGGGTGTTTTGGAAGAGACTAGCATCTGGATTTGAGTAGACTGAGGAAAGCAGTTTTCCCTCCCCAATGCGGGAGGGCATCATCCAATTGGTTATGGGCCTGAATAGAACACAAAAGGTGGGGGCACCTGGGTGGCTCAGGCAGTTAAGCGTCTGACTTCAGCTCAGATCATGATCTCGGTTCCTGGGTTCAAGCCCCATGTCGGATTCTGTGCTGACAGCTCAGAGCCTGGAGCCTGCTTCAGATTCTGTATCTCTCTCTCTCTGACCCTCCCCTGATCACGCTGTCTCTCTCTCTCAGAAATAAATAAAACATTAAAAAAAAAAAATTAGAACATAAAAGGTGGAGGGAGGAAGGGAAGATTCACTCCCTCTAGTGGACCGGTTAAGGTAGGATTTATCCCTTCTCCTGTCCTCAGTGCACCTTGTTCTCAGGCCTTAAGACTCAGACTGGAATTCACACCATCAGCTCTCTGGCTTTCAGCTTTTAAACTATACCACCAGCTTTCTTGCTTCTGCAGCTTGCAGAGAGAAGATGGTGGTACTTCTTAGCCTCCAAAAAGTACACGAGTCAATACCTTACAATAAATTTATCAATATCTTTATGTCCCATGGTGTGTGTGTGTGTGTGTGTGTGTGTATGTATGTATATATGTATATATATAACTATCCAATGATTCTGTTTCTCTGAAGAACACTAATATAGTTAAATAACAAGTATTAGAATATCAATTAGTAAAGTTGAGTGCAACAGGGTTGTTTGAATTAGGCTAGGAACCTGGTGTACCATATCTGAATTTTCATCTATGGAAGATGCAGATTCCAAATTTTGAACAATCAAGTCATAAGTACAAAAACATACACTCAACCATCTGAAAAGCAAGACTTACAAGCAAGACCATCATATTTACAATCAGACTAACATATGAAATCTTACAATGTGATATGATTTCATATATTTTGTTTTATTCGTATTCACTTTTTATTCAGTGTACTGATTTAAACAAATAGAGTAATTGAACACCAGATTTTGTTTAGTTTATCTGAAGGGAAATTCCCTCACTTTTATATACAATGTCAAAATATCAAAAATATTTTGGGAAATGGACAGATATGTCATTATCCCATATATCAGAAATAAGCAGGACCAAGGGTGCCTGGATGGCTCAGTCAGTTAAGTGTCCTACTCTTGATTTTGGCTAAGATCATGATCTCATGGCTCCTGGGATCGAACTTCCCATCAAGCTCTGCATTGACAGCATGGAGCCTTCTTGGGATTCTCTTCCTCCTCTTTCCTGGCCCTTCCACCAGCTACATTCTCTCTCTCTCTGTCTCTCTCTCTCTCAAAATCAATAAGTAAATATTTTTAAAAAAAGAAATAAGAAGGATCAACTTAGCACAGACACAAAACTATCACTTTGAAGAATATCAGTAAATAGAGACAAAAGGTTATGAAACTGTAATAAAAATATCAATGTTGGAGACATGTTTTTCTATATAAGAAATAGGATTTTAATACTAAGGCAATTCTCTTAATGTAATATTTTATATGAAAGAAAAGTGACCTAGTGGCATTGGTTATTTTCAATGAATACAAGAAGACGAGATCATATACCAAAATGTCCTAGAAACATAATGCAAAACAAAAACCAGGACAATTATATTCTATTCAAATCTAAGATATTCACATTTACTTCAGATTGTCACTTTATCTTTTCATTTTTTTTTCAAATTGACCCATTAAACTTCCCATAATTAGCACACTTAATTAAGTCTAATTTTGGAATGCTTCAAAATTGTTTTTGTAAATGTAGAAGCACTGTATAAATTAATCAGAGAAAATATTAATGTTTCATTTTCTTTCCAGTGAGGAGTGGTATATTCTTAAATAGATTTATTTTGAGAGAGCACGAGTGGGGGAAGGGCAGAGAGAGAGGAAGACAGAGGATCTTAAGCAAGTTCCACGCTTACAGCAGTAAGTCCAATGCTAACCCCAACTCTGAGATTATGATCTGAGCCAAAGTTGGATCCTCAACTGACTGAGCCATCGAGGTGGCCCATGGAGCGGTATATGTTTAAAGAGTGGTCAGTTTTCTTATGTTTAATGGTAACTTTCTGTGGCTTTTTTTTTTTAATTGCAGGAAATAAAGAATAACAAATAAAAAAACAGTTAAAGAATAAGAAGAAATGCACATGTTGTCTAAATCTTATTTTTTCTTAATTTTATATATTTTAAATATATGAACGAGAAGACTGAGGGGTGGCTGGGTGGCTCAGTCGGTTAGGCATCCAACTTCGGCTCAGGTCATGATCTTACGGTTCGTGGGTTTGAGCCCTGCATCAGGCTCTGTGCTGATGGCTAGCCCAGAGCCTGGAGCCTGTTTCAGATTCTGTGTCTCTCTCTCTCTCTGACCCTCCCTTGCTCACGCTGTCTCTCTCTCTCAGAAATAAAACATTAAAAAACTTTTTAAAAAAATGAATGAGAAGACTGAGATGAAGAGCATCGAAACATGTAGTTGGCTAAATTAAGCATGTGATGTGGTTATTTGATAAAATGCAGGTTAAACCTTAGGTCATTAACTGAATGTCTGCCAAAGTAGAGAGAATTTGCTGGACAGTCTGCCATGATAGAAATAAAACTGAAGAATTAGAGAAACAGTCAATCAGAACAAGATATGCATAATTTTCACATATTTCAGTAACCATTTGAATTTATGAAAAGGATTGTATCAGTTCAGAGCAAGATGCCAACCTGTACTTATGTCTTCATCAATGGGAAAAAGGTAGATGAATAATATATAAACAAAACAGAAAGAAAGGAGGGAAGGAAGGAAGGAAGGAAGGAAGGAAGGAAGGAAGGAAGGAAGGAAGGAAGGAAAGAAAGAAAGAAAGAAAGAAAGAAAGAAAGAAAGAAAGAAAGAAAGAAAGAAAGAAAGAAAGAAAGAAAGAAAGAAAGAAAGAGAGGAAGAAAGGAAGAAAGAGAGGAAGAAAGGAAGAAAGAAAGAAAATAATGACAATAATTCTCAAACCACCATTCAAGGTTTATAAAAACTAGTACTCACTTATAATACAAATATATGTGATTTTCACAAAAGCAAGTATTATACCATTAATGTAGTCCCTGTAGCACAGATTACAGAGCCAGGCTGTTTGGGCAGTCTCAGTTTTGCCAACATTTAGCTGTGTGACATCCAGCAAGGAGGGAGAGACAAGCCCTTTGTCTCCCTGATGGCTCTGATGGCTGTGTCTATGACTTTCCATCTTCCCACTTTTGAAGGCTGAGCTGAGAGCAGGCTCAGGAGAATTAGGTTAGCTCACTGAAAGAACTCTAAGCCTCTGGCTCATGCAGTCAATGGTGGTTTGTCTCCCTTACCTTAGCTCCCCATCGCTCCTCTTTCAATATAGGGCCATTTCCAGGAGCAAAAAGATTTCAACCAGGTGTTTCTAGCTCCATTCACAACTTCATGACAAATGTAAAATGGCCCCTCCACTTTAGAGTAGTTTTGTCCTGCTTAGCATTTTATGCCTTCAAGTCTTTCGAGACGCACGTAATTAAGTAACTATTTGTACACATTCGCACGGATCATAGGTGGTACTCATTAGAAAGTGTGGAAAGACTTTATTCTAACTCCATTAAAAATGTATATTACTGCTTTGTGATTTCTGCTTTTTGGAAACTTTCTAATCATGTTTTAAAAACTGTATCACATTTTCCACATTTCCATACTTTGAAAATAACCACATTTTAGGGGAAAGGAAAGTTCTATTACTTGCTGAGAAATGAAGACCTTCCCAAATGAAGACCTTCAAATTTTATTCTTACTGAAAAATCCTCTGCTTTTTTCATGTTTACATTATTTGAATATTTAAGAAATGTTTCTTCTTTCCTAGGTTAACTCCATTCACTTGTTTTCATAGGCTTTCAGTTCTGTAAATTCTCAACCATTTCTGTCTTATCCTTTCAACAAATGTGTCCAATTCACTCTTCATCTGTATGTTGTCCTTTTGATGTGCATTTATTCACAATGCCTTCAACATCTCCTCCCAATCCACATCTCCATCATTTCCAGAAGACAGGTCTTCCCTGATGCCTCACCTAAGGTATCCCTATACCTTAACCTTTAAACTCTTGTTTTCATCAGTAGTGTCTATTTAAAAATGTTTTTTACTAGACCTATAAATGTTTTTATAGATTAGTATTGTTCTTATAACTTATGGCATCATATATTTTCCTATCTTGTGCTTTAATCTCTATTATGCAACTGTTTGACTTTCACTATAGTACTTTAGCCTAACAAACATTTTAAATATCATTTAAGCTGAATTAAATTGAAATAAGAAATATGTTAAGTATTATACTCTGTCTTATTGAGCATGAATCTGTTAGAATCCAAATAGACCTGGCTATAAGTTTTGGATTTTATATGCAGTTTAACTCAGTGTTTAACTTTGTGTTCCTAACAACTGAGAATCTCAGTCTTCTAAAATTTAAAATGAGGATAAATCATTTTCTGTTGATCTCCCAGCATTGTGATAAAAATTAAATGAAAGAGCTAATGGTACCGCATGTGGCCAACTGCAATGCAACTGTAAATTATTACATAAGAATAAAAATTATTAAAAATATTTTTCAGAGGTGCCTGGGTGGTGTGGTCATTTAAGTGACTGACTTTTGATTTTGCCCCAAGTCATGATCTCAGGGTCATGGAATTTATTCTCCTATGGCAGAACATGGAGCCTGCTTAGGATTCTCTCTCTGTCTCTCTCTCTGCTGCTCCACTGTCCTCTCCTCTGTCTTTCTCTTTCTAAATAAAAAAATATATTTTTGAGCTAATAAAATCAAATTAAACTCATTTCTAACAAAATGGAAATTAAGAAAAATAACAATAAAGTAAATAAAAGAGTTTATGTCAACAGGGATTTTTAAATCCCTACACTTACTATATAGTAAGTCACCATAAACGTTAGAATTTGGCAGAGATAGTTAACCTCAAATATTCATTAAAGTATAACCACAAAATATGGTGCTATGGAAATTGTATAGATTTTATTTTTAAGTTGATTTATAAAATTAAGAAACACAGACTGTAAATCAGGAAAGTCACTGAATGCAATTGAGTGAAATTCTCTACACTTATAGCTAAAAAATTATTATGTGAAAGTTGTTTCTATTTTGAATTCAACTGAAAAGCAATTGAGAGGTAAAGGGAAAGATTTAGTTTTAGAAACAGAAAGTATTACATTTCTACATATCAATATGTAATATACTCTATATTTTTATACATTCCACATTTTTGTATGTTACATAATACAGTCCTAATATATGAAAATTACATCTCCCTAGGGATTCCTCTGGGCAATTCTTTGTAAGTGTCGTGATTATAGTATAAGTGCATACCAATACTAGTTTAAAACTGTAATAACATTTTGAAAATCTAAATAAAAATTTTTTGGCTAAGAAGGTCAAAGAAGCATTGAGAAAGTTATATTCTAATTAATTAAGAAGCATATTGTATTTAAGGGAATGTTCTAGTAGAAAAATGATGCTGATAGATTGATAAATGATACAGAAACTACAAGAGTTTATTTTAAAAGTAAGAACATACACTTTGTCGTAATTTTCATTTGAAAGAACATTATCATAATTTCATGAAATGGAATATGTGAAAGATAAATTAAAAAGTATTTTATGATGCTTAATATTTTAATAACAGTCCAAGATATATGTTCCAATGACAAGTTGCTAAAGTATATTGTTATTAACAGAATATTAAAAAGACCAAAATGGAACTCACATAGAAGTCTTTCCTTATACTCAAATCCTTTGACTTTTATTTAACTAAATTTTTCTTAAATGAAGTTTTTTAAATTTTTAATATTTTATTTATTTCTGAGAGAGAGAGAGAGAGAGAGACAGAGAGACAGAGAGAGAGAGTGTGTGAGCAGGGGAGGAACAGAAAGAGAGGGAGACACATAATCTGAAGCAGGCTCCAGGCTCTGGCTGTCAGCACAGAGCCCAACGTGGGACTCGAACACACAAACAGTGCAATCATGACCTGAGCTGAAGTCAGATCCTTAACCGACTGAGCCATCCAGGCGCCCTGAAGTCTGTTGTTGTTGTTTTTTAAACATCATGTTTGTAAAGCAAAACAAAAAGAGAAATTCTTGACTTACGACTTGATTCATAAATTTGCTTCAAAAATGATATTTGGCTTAAATGATACTAGATTTGGAATAGTGACCAATATGTAACTATTAAAAGTAATCTGACAATAGTACTGAAAGTTACAGCAGTTGTGGATTTGTCTCTATTTTCCTTACAAAAATTTAAGTGGCACTTCTATTCTAACTCATAGAAGATTTTACCTTAAATTATTAAAACAGAATATCAGCATTTCTAAGAAATTTTAGATAATAAATGTATTTGCTTGAGATATAGTCTTTGGAAAAAAATATAATATAGGGCATATAAAGACCCTGTGGATAAGAGTGTTAGTAAATTCAAGAATGTTCGAAAATAGTACTTTCACAAAGCAAAAGTGGATTTCTAGCACTGGTATATGTGATCATGGAAACCAAAAAATGTCTTAGAATAAATGGTTTCCCATGACAAATGTAGTCACTCCAAATACAGTTTTCTTATTTCAAACACATCTGTATGGCTATTAAAGATTTTGGGTCCCAGTCTAGAGATTTTGATTTATTAAGGCTAAATTGAAAAAGTCATTGTATCTCCTTTGGAATACAGTATTATCAGGCAGACAGAATACAGGTGATTACTGGATATAGCACAGTAAGTACAGTGGTTTACCTCTGGACATGTACTTCTGACCAAGGCCAGGGCACATGCTAGGTACTAGCAACCATGCCCACCTGTGCTTCTGCCCCTCAGGCCTGGGATAGTGATAGCACCCTACCGTGGCTGGCCCTGGGGTTCCCCTTGTGCATGCGTTTATAAATAGTCCTTTCATTCAATTCTCACTGGCTACATGGCTTTTGTATGTCATTTGTTTCCTCCTACTAATAAAGTAGCAAAACTCTGCAAAGTTACATATAAACAAAAGTATTTTAAAAGTATTATATAATTACTGATTAATATGAGATTTAAGGTATAAAATGAAAGACTCTTATAAGGACTATTTCAGTAAAAAAATATTTCTAGTTCATACTCATCAAATCTTACAAAATGGTGATAGAAAGTGGTTGATAAGTCACTTTACTGAATCACTAATGAACCTTACCTCAACTGAAGGGAACAGGAAGACAGCTTTTCCAGTTAGAAGAGATGACGCTCAGGTAGTTTTTTATAACGCAATGATATAAAACATTTTTGGATTTGCTTTCTGTCATCCTTGTAATTAGACTTCACCCCAATTATTTTTTTTTTTTCCAGACGAAGCTAAACCCAGCAAAATTTAAGTAAGCTATGTATTAACTAGATGATTTGGAAAGTATGACTAAACCAGGAAACTGAGGTTTTTAATTGTAAACATCAAGTTTAAAAATTATATAATGATACTAAGAAATGTATGGCCCATTTTTAGTTACTGTTTTATTGATTTATAACTTGCATACAGTAAAGTGCTTCAATTTTAAGAATATGGATCGGTAAACATTTACATATATTATGTATATATTGGTAAGGTTTATGGTAAGATTCCTAGTCAAGGCTGTACCCAGTAAGGTGATGTGCTTGAAAAGGCAACAGATTCAAAGAGATGAGGAATTGACTAAGAGATGAGGAATCCCCAGTTCCCAACATTAGCCCTACAAGGAATTTGTGGATGTGTGGAAACATGCAATGAATGGCTGGGTCCATTCTGTTGAAATCTTAAAGAACATGATAATCCTAGGGAGGTGGAAGCTTAGGGGATGGAAAAAAAATTGGAACGAAACCTAACTAATAATGACAAGGGAAAACTAATAATGACAAGGGAGAGAAGGAAATTCCAAAAAACAGTTTCAAATAATTCAAAACCCAGGCTAACTGGCTCAAACCCTCTGAAAATGCTGAAGCATAACTCCTTTATTTAAAGAAGCAAGATATTAAACTTTTGATTTATTTTGCAATTCAAGGCAGGCTTCTCATTTACTTAAATATAAAATATAAAATCCTTTGAAAGACATGAGGAATATGGTATTCATATCACAGATGAGAACACCTTAGAAATAGAACATGACTAATATTGTTGTATAATAATTTCAGGGTACCAAAAAAGAATATTATAAAATGACTGTGATTTGTATTCAAATTGGGTAGGATCATAAATATCAAGAGGTATATTTCTTTTCAAGTACAACTCTATGAATGCTTTAGAGAATGACCAATTGTTTTACAGCTATAGGAAAGGTAGCTGATTTGAATCCAGCAACTGTTTTATTAAATTCTCAGAAGCCACGCTCCACAAGGACTCCCAAGACCAAGATTTGTTGTCAAGGCAACAAGAGTCTAAGAAATTGCCTTTGATACCTGACAGATCTGACATTTGACAATATTTGAGATAATAATAATGTCTGCTGATGTAAAGATGTTTAAGGTTAACACCCAAGGAAATAAAATAATTCCCCTATGGAAAGACAGAAATACCATTTTAAACATACCATCATCATCATCATCATCATCATCATCATCATATCATCATTATTATTTTACATTTATCTCTTGCCATTTCAATCAGAATACACTCCTGGATGTTGATGCCAGGTTTAAATAATACTCATGGCAATGTGCTTTCTTTAATGGGCAAATTTAATTGTAAGTAACTTGCGGCTTATAAATTGCTAAGTTGAAGCAAGAGTGATCTCTCCAGGCTAATAAATGGGGTAGAATGTCAATCTCAATGCTCAAACTTAATCTTTAAGCAATGAATAAAGGGACTTCACCAACATGAAAAGGAAACTTGACAGGAAGGTGCATTTAACTTATCATTTATTTATAGACTATGCTTTTCCTACAGAATGCATTTTTTCATATCTACTTACCCCTAATTATTACAAGATAGCATTGTATCAGAATGAAGCAGTGAAAGTAGCATTGAATTGGGAGTAATGAAAAGTACTAGATTCAAATGTTTTTAAAGTTCTGCAAGATATGCTACAAAATAGGCCTCAGTTCTCTGAAGGGAAGGGACTAGCTCAGTTTTATACATGTTTTGGGTAGAGCTTGTAGTTCCAATGAATCCCTGAGTGAGGACAGTGAGAACAGATGGGAGACTAGAAGAGGGGGCAGAGGGTGATTCTCAAGTGGATGAGGTGTAATTTTTCTTAAGTAGGCTCCACACCCAACATGGGGCTTGAACTCATAACCCTGAGATGGAGAGTCACATGCTCTACCAAATGAACCAGCCAGGCATCCCCTAAGGTGGGTAAACTTTAGATACTTGCTCCCATCTCACACTGAAGGTAGAACTATCTTAGAAAATTAAAACTATTGATCTTAAACTTGTATATATACACATCATATCAGTCTATAGACATTTAAATAAACTGTATACTTTAAGAGAATACCTGCATATAACAAAAGCCAAATTAATCTATCATATACAAAAGATTACATTGCTTTAAAATATGGAAGCATTTTAGTTCCTCACGTGAAATTGAGCACTACATATTTTTTGTCTATACTGTTACTTATATATGTCACTTCATCCATCCCTGATTCTTCAGAAAGTCAACACAAGTTTTCTACCGTGTTTTCTTTTTTATTTACCCTTTTCTTCCACTTATATTATCTGCCTCCCTCACTTGGTTGCAGTAAACTCTCAAGACTATCAATTATACCTTACTCATTTTTGCAACCTATTACTGAACCCCTTTCCTCTCCAGGACTATCCAATTCAGCACAGTGTCTGCACAGAGTAGGTATTTGTTAAAGATAGTAGAAACTGTATATAATGATAAAACATTTATATTTGGAAAATTAAAATTCAACAACCATTATTTATTAATCCATTTAATAGTTGCCTTAAGTAAGCTTTAGTAAAATAAATTAGCTACTTTATAAATAAAATAATTAAGCCTGACATGGGTTAGCTATACTGTTGACATTTCAGCAATTAGATACATCACTGTGTTTAATTATATTCATTTTGAGGATATCCGTGGTGATTATAAAGCTTAGGACATTAATCTCAGAAAACTGTTGTTCTAAATAAAATATTGCAGGACTGAAAATAAATGAGCACAGTTCAAGATTCATCTTCAGATACGGGGCGCCTGGGTGGCTTAGTCGGTTAAGCGTCCGACTTTCACTTAGGTCATGATCTCACGGTTCGTGGGTTCGAGCCCCGNCTGGTATATGGTTGTATGGGTAATGAACAGCACAAATCTAGGGGCACCATTCACACCAGAGGCTTTGAGCTGTTTATTTTCAACTTACTTTCAGTCAATTCAGCTACAGGCATTTTTGTCAATTCTCAGTCAAGAATTGATGTTTAAATACAGACAGGGGCGCCTGGGTGGCTTAGTTGGTTAAGTGTCCGACTTTTGCTTAGGTCATGATCTCACGGTTCGTGGGTTCAAGCCCCACATCAGGCTCTGTGCTGACTGCCAGCTCAGAGCCTGGAGCCTGTTTCAGTCTGTGACTCCCTCTCTCTCTGACCCTCCCCTGCTCACGCTGTCTCTCTCTCTGTCTCTCTCCTATAAATAAATAAAACATTAAAAAAGCTTATCTTCAGATATATGTTAACAGTATTAAATATGTTCAATTTAAGATATTTCATATATTTAAAGTTTTTATGATAACCACAAACATTATGCTACCATTATTCGTCTGGCTATGTTATACGCCTTCTACTTTAGAACAGATAAAACCGCTTTAGAAATACCTTCTGGGACATGTAGTTGTATAACATGTCAGGTTCACAAATATTTGTAGTTAGATACTGGTTCACCTTTTTAACTAACCTATATTCATGAAAAACATATCATCGGAACTGACATCTGTCCATTATAATACAATTTGATCACTGCAATTCACAAATACAGTTCCATTAAATCCAAGAGAATCCTAACACAATGTCCTTGCTGTAAAATATAGAGCAAAAGAGAAGGACAGGGCAGGGGAGAGAATGTCACTGTCTCCTCTACACAAATTTATACTTACTCCTAAGAAAGCTGCTTTATACACTTCAATTCCTATTACCTTGAGAGTACGTTTATGTAATGATAAAAAATTTCAAGGATAAAACATGATTTTACCTCTATCCTTATCATCTGCCCCCTACCAAAGATCCCACTCTAGATCCCAAAATGTCACCGATTTCTGAAATTTCAGTGAAATCTCATATTTTTACGTCTATAACCATAAGTAATATATCAAATTGTTTTTCACATTTTTTAAAAAATTTATATAAATGGTATGTTACTTTATGGACATACTAGGACATCAAATTGTCTAAATTTTCCATATTTACTTGAATTATTTTCACTGTTTGTATTATACTCTATATATCTATTTAATCACAAAGGTTAATATTTTTGGCTGAATTATCTACATCCTAATTTTTGTTGACCATTTATTTAAAAAGTTTGTTAAAATTTTTCCAGTGATATATGTTTCTTGATTGCTTCTTATAATCACATAAGCATTTATTTCTATCTATTTAACTGCTGTTTTTACATACACACACAGCAGTATTATTTTATCTTTCTGGTGGGTTTTATTTTTGAGTAGAGTTTCTCTTTTTCTCCATCAATATTTTTTGCTTTAAATGACATTTTGCTTTATAATAAAATAGTTAAATCTATATCTTGTTTTGGTATTTCTCTTACATTTTGCCTTCTTTGGTTTTGTTTTAGAGTGTGTATATATACATTATTATAAGAGTATAATAATGTAATATTAATTTTATTATAAAATATTTAAATATACCAAAGTAAAAGTAATTGTATGATGAAATTTATATTTTCATCAGTTCAAAGATTATAAGAACTAAAATATATTTGCTTCATCATTACCTTTTACCCTATTTTTTTCTTTTTTTTTTCCTTCATATTTTAAGGCAAATCCAACCTATGGTATTATACCTTGGAAAACTATGCTGTTTATGTTTGCCAAAGACAACACAATTTATCTTGATAAGACCGTATCAGATAAGTATCTAGATATTTGGTTTCAGATTATGTGATAATGCCTACTGATACTCTCAATGGAAGTATTACATCTGTCGATCAACACATTTATTAATAAAAGGATACAAGATTTTTACTGAGAACTGCAATATTTTGATAGGAAAGAAGATATATGAAAATGTAATAGAACCAATATATTATTTTTCATATCAATTATAGTACCTGTATCTGCAAGCAAGAGATCCCACAATTAATAGTGAGGTCATTGAGTAACTTCTTTTGTATGTTACCAGATGTGAGTGGTTCCAAGTTTACTTAAGTTAGTTATCTAAGGACATCACCAAGCACCCAGGTGCCTTGGAATTTAACACAATGCATTCATATACAATCAATCCAAGGGCAGGAAGTGCTATATCTCTATGGGTGTCTCCTGATCAGAATGAAATTATTGACAAAAAGCAACCAGTAAGCTTCCTCTTAAGTCTCCTTAGCTAAGGCTGAATCACATTCTGGTGTGTAAAGCAATCACTAAGACATGGAATGAAAGTATCCTCATAGACTTAAACCAGTGGTTCTCAAACCTGAACATATCATAATTACATGGAGGTCTTAAGGCACAGAGTGCTGTGCCCCACCTCCAAGAGTTTCTTTTTTATTATTTTTTCAAAAAAATTCTAGTAAGAGGGGCACCTGGGTGTCTCAGTTGGTTAAGCATCTGACTTCAGCTCAGGTCATGATCTCACAGTTTGTGGGTTCAAGCCCCATGTTAGGCTCTGCTGACAGCTCAGATTTTGGATCCTGTTTCCAAATCTGTGACTCCCTCTCTCTCTCTACCCTCTCCTGCTTGTACTCTGTCTCTCATTCTCAAAAATAAATAAACATTAATTTTTTTAAATTGTGGTAAGAACACTTAACATGAGATCTATCATCATAACCATTTTTTCAAATGTATAATTTGTACTGTTGACAATGATGTACAGCAGATGTTTAAAACACATTCATCTTCCTTAAGTGAAATTTTATTCCATTGATTAATAACTCTCCATCCCTCCCTCTCCCTGGTCCCTGGCAACAACCATTCCACTCTTTGATTCAATGAATTTGACTACTTTAGATAGCTTATATAAGTGGAATCATGCAATATATGCCTTTCCATCGTTGGGTTTATTTTTCTCAGCACAATGTCCTCAAGGCCCATCAAAATTGTCACATACTGCAGAATCTTCCTTCTGTATTGAAGGCTGAATAGTATTCCATTGTATGGACCAGACTGTCTTTATCTATTCATCTGTTAATGGGCATTCATGTTCTTTCTACACCTCAGCTATTGTGAATAGGGACAGAATGAACATGGAAAGCTTGTATCTCTTCAAGGTCCTGTTTTCAACTATTTTGGATAAATACCCAGAACTGGATTTGATGGATCATATTATAATTGTATTTTTTAATTTTTAGAGGAACTTCCATACTGTTTTCCAGAGTGGCTGCACAATTTTGCCTAAGTTCTCCATATCTTTACCAACACTCCATATCTTTACCAACACTCTCTTTTTTAATTTTTTTGATAACAGCAATCCTGATAGGTATGAGGTGATTTCTCACTGTGGTTTTATTTGCATCACACTGATCACTGACACTGAACATTCTTCTATACCTACTGGCCAATTGTATGCCATTGATTTAGTATACATGAAGTAGTATTTATATTTCTAAAAATTTTGAGGTGACGGTGATGTGGCTATTCTAAGGATCACACTTTGAGATCTCCTGGTTTAGACCAATCAACATTCTCTCTTTGGGTTTATAAGAGGGCATAGCATTTGGGATGGTAAAAACTGAACATTCAGATTCTATTAACAAGAAAGAGGTGAGATGGACTTCCCTAAACAAGATTTTGCCACACTTCCATCTCAAATTCTAGTGATTCCACATGAAGTGATGCTCTTACAATGATTCCCTGTATTTATAACTGGTCTCTATTTCTTTTTCCCTGTCATAAGAACAAAAGCAACTCTTGTTTTCTGTTACTTCACATGGCCCCCAAGACTTCCTACATTATATCCTTTGAATATTCATGTTCTTTTTTAACCTCTATTCCAGACACATTCAAGTTTCTTCTCTTCAACCAACAAGATTCCTTTAATCAACCCAGAGACTGCCTTAAATTACCTTCTTTCTGTTTAACCATGAACCTTGAACCTTTTTGGAAAAGTAAGCTATATCATTGTGTCCATTTCCTTACCACAAACTCTTAATCTTCCACATCATGAATCCAATCTTTTAAAACAATAAGCCAATGATTTCTTTGTTTTTTTTTTACCTTATTTTTATTTTTTCTTTAACTTCTAATCATTAAGTCCTTTTTCGTGGTGTACAGTTCTTTGGATTTTGGGAAATGTACAAAATCTTGCACCTATTACCTCACTCCTGATAACAATTTCATCAATCCAAAAATTATTCATAGAGCTCCGCTGTCTTGAGTCATTACCCTACACTCTGAGTCCCTGGCAACTACTGAATTGTTCTGTGTCCAGACATTTTCGTCTTTTCTATATCATGTTTTAAAAGTAATCATAGAATAGATAGCCTTTGTGGTCTGCTGTA
Organism: Hyaena hyaena; assembly: GCF_003009895.1. Classification (NCBI taxonomy): domain Eukaryota; kingdom Metazoa; phylum Chordata; class Mammalia; order Carnivora; family Hyaenidae; genus Hyaena; species Hyaena hyaena. Next base: position 649,552 of record NW_024081053.1, read on the forward strand.
GATCTTCTTAATGTACAGTATCAACACTCTTTTATTTAAAATCCCTCTTCTCAAAGGTTTTCATGGTGTGGCTCCCCCAGATCATTCCCAACTTCTCTGTCCATTCTTACACTGCTTCCTCTAGCTTCTTCCTCTTGGTCTTTACATGTAAGTGATTATCCTAAGGAAATTATTTTAATCTTCTTTCCCTTCTATGCTGTTTTCTCGACCAAATCAGTAACTCCTGACTCCTGAAAATGTATCTTCAGGTGTGGGCTGACATTTTACATTTCCAATTCCCTGATGGTTATCTACAAATAAGTACTTTTGGCACAGAAATCATAATGTTTTCTTTCTTTCTACGAGTCTCTTTATGCAAATGCTTCACCATTAGTTCATACCCACCAACCTTCATTCTTGGAGTACTGAGACTATGCCATTGTATTTTCATTACGAACTTTACTTCAAGATTCCCTCTTGTCACAAGTTTCTAGGACTACAACTCTGACCTTGTAATTATTCTGCTTTAAAAAAAATACTGCTACTTGAAAATATTAAAAAATACTGCTGTTTTCTTTATGCTGATAATCTACTTAGAAGATGTCTTTACTAATTAATGCTTGAGATTTTCAAGATTCAATTTAGTTACTACTTAGCCCTAAAGCCTCTCCTAATTATACCATCAGAAAACAAAAACAAAAACAAAAACCTGCCCCCCTCTTGTGATTTCTCATAGTGTTTTATTCTGGATTGCTCTCTTTTTTTAAATGTATCATTTTCTACCTCACGTTTAATTATTCATACACATTGCTCATTCCATCTCTGCTTGATTTTAAAGGCTGACCCTTCAGCTGATTTGATTCATATTTGGGTTTCTAGGGCACCCAGAACAGTGGGTTTCTGAATACACACACACTGAATGTGTGAATGGTAAAACTAAGTTGTAATAGTCTATAATATAAATTATGTCTATATATTTAAGGTTAATATTGGACAAGCGGGTGTCTGGCTGGATGGCTCAGTCAGAAGAGTATGCAATTCTTGATCTCAGGGTGGTAAGTTTGTGCCCCATGTTGGGTGCAGAGATTACTGAAATTTAAATAAGTAAACTTAATAAAAAGGTTAATATTGAATAAGAATCTATCTTGTGCCTGTTTCTTCAAATCAGACATGGATAGTAAAGCCTATGCTAAACTTCCCTAAAATGCTTTGTTTACTTGCATCTTACTGGACTCTCCTGGCTACATCATGTTCTAATTCTACACCTTTATAAAACTCCAATAAAGGGCTAGTCCTGTCCTCAGATCTTTGAGACTCACAAGACAGACCAGGTTTGATCCTTTTTCCCCACACCACAAAAGGTGAATTGAATCAACCACAGAATTATGTACATATCAAATACAGTGAGCCTTCTCTCTCCAGGGCAACAAATACTAGCTTTAATAATAAGTGTTTTGTTTTGTTTTGTTTTTTTAGGTCAACAGATGGCCAATTCATTCTTTTGCAGTTAATTTAATACCTAGAAGATTTTTAATACTTACAATTAAAGATCAGAATAAAGAAATCAATTATAATGCCAACCTTTGCCACTCCATTTTACTTATTTTCTATTAGGGGCACTAATCACTGATACTGCTATAAGCAACTTCATGATGAGGTTACTTTTCCCAAGCTGAATAATGATAGTTTTTACAAAGTATTCAGAGTCAATTAAAAGACCTACATAAAATGAGTGTAGTATAAAATGAAAAACAAGGACCAGCTTATAAAAATGAACCCATTCAGTAGTGAATGATTTATATTAATGAAGATACCTGTCTTCCTTAATGACATATTTTTTTCCAGAAAATCAGATAGCATACATAGAAGTATTAAAAGTGATGTGAAATACTAGTTATAATAAGGTTGAGGGTCGGGAAGAGGTAAGATCATTATGGATCCAGTTAAGGAAGTTCGAGAATGTCAGGCTGATAGAAGAGGACAGAGGGGAAAAGGTTCTCCAAAACTGAAATAAACTAGTGACTAAAAGAAAAGGCGTCTGCTATTAACAACAAGGAATAGACCTCTAGGAAACAGAAGGGAAAGCTTAAAGTTTTGTTACAAGTTACAGAGATGTTCCCCATGGAATTAGAGGTTAAAACTAAAAACAAAAACAAACAAAATCCCAAAAACAATAAATTATAAAGGAAAAATTCTGGTTGAATCAATACATTGATTTTAAATTTCAAAGCTGGAAAAAGGTATATGAAAAAAATGTCCTTTCTTATTGAAGAAAAAAAAAATAGATCTTTCCATGATTTACAGTGAAGAGCTCTAAAAGTAAATATCTAGGATTTGTAGGTACCTTCAAAACTGACCCCATTTATTCCTGCTAATGGTTACTTGATTTCCAGGAGACATATACTCTCTATCAGAAGGCATTACAGAAGGTCAAAAACAAGCCTGAGTTTGAAGTCACATAGATATTAGTGATATTACCTAATATCCTACTCTATAGATATTAGATAGATAGATATTCCTACTCTACCAGTTACTCACTTCATGTTTTTTGGTCACTCCCCCCCATAACCTTCAATTTTGATATTTGAAAATATATCCATAGAAGCATCTACTTGTAATGCTCTTGTTAGAATTAAACAAGATAATAGGTAGAAAATAAAATGTAAATGGAAAGAGACATATAAATTTACTAACAAACAAATAAAAACAAAAACACACAAAAAACATCTGGTTACTCTCATAGACCTAATATTAAATGGAAGACAGAGCTATACCACCTCCATTTCTCTTTTTTTCATACCCTACTAAGCATTTTTTGGTGATTAGGATTTATTGAATCACTTCACACTTCAGGTGAGATTCCCTACTTCCACAATAGTAGTTTTATCCATTAGGCATTCAAATGTTCAGGTTGAATAAAAAGAAAACCCAGTTGTTTCCTGTATACAAAAGATTCATTATATATATAAATGCACTTATTTAGTTGAAAGTAAAAGAGTGGAAAACTTAGGCTGTGAAAATACTAATCAAAAAATACTACAGTATTGAGTAAATTTTAACATTGAGCTTTTGATCATATTATGAATGACTGATAATTTGTGAAAATGGTATTTGTAGTTAATATATTTTGAGAGTCTGCATCTTTAAGAGATAAATACTGAAATATTTATGGATTAATGGATGTATGGGGTTTGCTTCAAAATAATCTGGAGCAAGGGCGCCTGGGTGGCCCATTCGATTAAGAGACATAGTTCAGCTCAGGTCATGATCTTGTGGTTCCTGAGTTTGAGCCCTGTATCAAGCTCTATGCTGATAGCTCAGAGCCTGGAGCCTTCTTCAGATTCTGTGTCTCCCTTTCTCTCTGCCCTTCATCTACTCATGATGCGTCTCTCTTTCTCAAAAACATAAATAAATATTAAACAATTTTTAAAATCTGGAGCAGGAGTAAAAAATATTCAAGAATACAGTAAAAATATAGGTGAAACAACATGGGCTATGAAGTGATAACTGTTGAAAATGCATAATGGACTCAAAGAAGTTCCTTATGCTACACTTCCTCATGGGATATGCTTGCAATTTTCCATGATACGTTCAACACAAAATCAATAAAAGCAAAAACAAAACTAAATTCAATCTTTGGTGGTAAAATTAAATGACAGAATTAAGATAACAGTCAATAAATATCTCACACATTTCACAGTGTTGGTAGGGCTATTTTGGAATATTTAATGTATCTAAGTAGCAATTTAAGACAAACATCCAATTTCAAGGAATCAGTATGATGAGGCTATCTAGAAACCATATGATCTAGGAACAGTTGGCAAATACAAAAAACAAGGGGAAGAGATATAAGAGTTACTATCAAAACCTGTTCACGGGACACCTGGGTGACTCAGTCAGTTGAGTGTCCAACTCCTGTTTTCAGCTCAGGTCATATCCCAGGATTGTGGGATTAAACCCAGCATCAGGCTCCATGCTCAGCTTACGATTCTCTCTCTTTCTCCCTCTTCCCCTCTCCCTTGCTTGCTCTCTGAAAGAAAGAAAGAGAGAGAGAGAGAGAGAGAGAGAGAGAGAGGGAGAGGGAGAGAGAGAGAGGGAAGGAAGGAAGGAAGGAAGGAAGGAAGGAAGGAAGGAAGGAAGGAAGGAAGGAAGGAGAGAAAGAAAGAAAAGAAAGAAAGAAGGAAAGAAAGAAAGAAAGAAAGAAAGAAAGAAAGAAAGAAAGAAAGAAAGAAAGAAAGAAAGAAAGAAAGAAAGAAAAGCTAATTTTGAAATATCTAAGAAATGATGTTGTTCATGGGAGGATATCTACACACAAAGTACTGAAGGTAAAGGCAAAAGGAAGGGCACCTGAGTGGCTCAGTCAGTTGAGTGCCCCACTCTTGATTTTGGCCCTTGGGATTGAGCCTTGTGTGTGAGCACAGAGCCTCCTTGGTATTCTCTTTCTCTGTCAAACTTCTTACCTACCTACCTACCTACCGACCTGCATACATACATATATACATGCATAAATAAAGACAAAAGAAATGTATTAGTCCTACACTTCACCCATACCCTTTCTTGCTTGTTATTATTCAGGCCATTATACATTCTCTTCATTTTCCTTTCTCTGACCCCTAGTCTATCTTCCACCAACTAACTCCTCTGGGCAAATTTCTGACAAATACCTTCTGTACCTGCTATTTTTCCTTGCTGAAGGCTTTACCAAATGTCATGGGGCAAAAACCATATGTTTGGACCTGGAAAGCATGGATTTGGAGATTTTCATTATTTCAACTGCCAGATCAAAAACACGATAACAAGAAATTTGGGGCAGGTATAAATGGAAAGCTGAATTTATTTTCTCACCTGTGATATTACAAATGGTAACATTTTGATATGTTATGACTCTAATGAAATCTGACTGAGTACTGGGTAACATATATTATTTTGATATATATATCAAATAATCTTAAATATATATAAATCTCAAATACATATTAAAATACGATATATATATCCAGAGTTACAAACACTCATCTTACAAATGAACATTTTAGAATATATTATTTGAGATTGCTGATACAGATGAAGTATAGTGATTAACAATACAGACTTTGGAGATGAACTTCCCTTGGGTCCAAAGCACAAGCTGACCTTGAGCCAACCATTTAACCCCTCTTCACCCTAGTTTTCTTGTTTGTAAATAGGAATAACAATACTGCTTACCTCAAAGGACGATTATGAAGGTCAATGAATTAAGACATGCAAAACACATAGAACAGTGCCAGCCAGGTACTGTGTAATTACTACACAAATCTTACATATTAAATTTGTATGGTTAACATTAAAAGTTAACATTTGCTGAAACTTCACCCTACATCTATTTATTATTAGCAATAATAAAATAAGATTAATTGAATTCTTACTCTGCACTTAATACTTTAAAATATCTTATTAGGTAAGTAGTATCATTCAAGCGGTATTTACGTATTTTAATAAGCCCACTAATGAACGCAACATAGTTAATACCTTACCAAGTATTCATCAACAAGGAAGTAAAATGAGAAGAAAAATGTAAAGGAAAGACCAAAGTCTTTAAAATATAGAAAATAAAGTAAAATCTCTTAAACGTTTTAAAGGCACTGTAAACACCTAAAAATGATAATAAATCTTTAACCCTTATTTGCTTTAATGATCAGTTTGCTAAGCGCTACTTAATGACAACATAACAGTATGCAGAACATTTAATAAATGTAAAATGAATTGTGTTTCAAATAACAATCTAATTGAAAATTCCATTAACAAAGAATATTGCAACAGTGGTAGATTATAGATTAATCAAAGGCTATTAAAACTCTCTCCTGTGGTGCTAATGATTTATTGTCCTTTCAGTATACAGTCTTGTGAAGTCTTTTATGTTACTCACTTTGCTTTACAATAGCCAGAATGAAGGAAGCACTTTCAAAAGTTTTGGTCCAACTGTTCTCATCACCTGGGAAAATGTTTCCTTACCATTGCCAATCAAGACAGGCATAATGAGGAACAGTTCAGTTACTCACAGTACAGAAAATATTTGAAAGTTATCTCTAGCTGATTAGAACACAAGAAATCATGATACTTAATTAAAACTCAGTTACTTAACAATAGATATTGGAAGGTGGCTTGGGATAAGATTTTGGACATAAAATTGAAAAAGACAAAGTCTAAATAAAGTTTCCCAAGTGATGTGTAACTTGTCTTTCAGAAATAAAATTATATTCCCCATTGTCTGGTCACCGTTGATGGCTGCTTTCATTCATGAAAGTCTAAAGAAAAGGGCACTATAAATTTCAATAGTTGGCCCCACATGGAATAGGTGCATAATGGCTTTGATTTGCAACCCTGGTGTCTGTTCACAAGCCTCATTTCGTTTATGGTCCTGTATCTTCACCCCCGAATCCAATTGTTACATGTTGGTTTGCTCTGTCAGCTGCTGTTTCCCAGCATGTCAGAGATATGTCATGCTGTTGAAGCTTTTTATCAGTGAGTTAGTTTAAAAAGATATCTTCTGCCTGCAGTTACCCTGCTTCAGCTCTCCATGTGATTCTTGCTCAGGTACCCTGACATGCTGATAGTGTCTAGGTTGATAGAGATTTATAATATACAAAGCTTTATAGTAGATATACTGGCTATATTCTAGGGTCCTTGATAATTATATTAGTACTCTATCTGGCATTTATTAATATAATGCATAAAGCAACACTAGAGAAATCGTATTCAATGTATTTAGTTCTCCTGATCAATTAAATTTATGATTCTTCCAGGCTTATAGCATAAAAATGAAAAGAATTTTAAGGGGCATAAAAAGAAACAAAAAGAGTTAACTGCATTCTAGTATATACGGGAATTTTTTTGAATGAAAATTTTTCAGAGAGAAATTGTTTAAGGACATAAATTTTAATATCTAGAAGGACTATATCAATATATGCAATAAATGACATTAGAGAAGTGAACAAATATCCACATGAAAGGAAATTTTAAATCATTTTTACACTGTACTATCATGCTAAAAAATGCTTCTAGTTGGAAGGTCCAATATATCCTCATGTATTCACCACCATGTCTACCTCTTCTACACTCAGTGTTACTAAACTTAGTGAATATTTTAATTACAAATACTAACTACCTGGCAGGAAAACTATAATATTTATCACAGTAGAGGGAGCCAAAATGGGAGCTATTTAACTTACTGGAAAAGTAAAGCTGATTTTATAAGGGTGACAATATTTCCAAATGACAGAACAGTCAGTCATGCTACAGGTGTATTATGTCTGTATGTCCTCCATTTAATCAGATATATGCAAGTCATGCTGACTTGCATTTCCCATTGTATTATAACATGAACATAAATCTAAATTTCTGAAATAAAATCTATCCAATTGACTCACACAAGTATGGCAGAAGGATTACACTACGTTTTTAAGGTAGGTATATATGATTTAAACAAAGTGCTCATTAAGGCTTCCATATATGAATATGTTTCAGGTTAGCTGGAATCGTTATTAAAAACCACATTCAGGAAAGATATGAGAGACATGTAAAGAGAATAAATAAATAATTCTTAACATGCAGTAGATTACATGATCTCAAACTCTTCTACATCTCTAAATTCTACAAACCATTATCATCTCTTAAAACTACCCATTTTAGAAGACTGAGGAAAAGTATGAAAGTGTAGTTTCACTTTTAGCAAAGAAAATGTTGAAAATAACCGTACATCAATCTCATAGTTAAGAGACAGAATTATAGTCAATTAATTTTAATTAAATTGCTTCATTAGGTTGATTTTCCTTGACACTGTGGAATCTGACCTCGTGAATTCTACAGAGGAGCACCAGGAGTTTCTCCATAACAAACTGTTACACTTAAGCTTTATTACTGATCTCATTTAATGACCTGGAAAGGATAAAGAGAGAACTTCTGCTTTTTTAGTTTGATGATACAAGCAGTAAAATATGCTGAAAGTTCCCAATTTCTGGATGCATGGAGAGTACATGTTGAAAAAGACATAATTATTGAAGAAAACTATATTAATTCTTAAAAGTTTAGGAGGTGGAACTACATATATTTTAACTATGTAAATTGTTTTTGAAAAGAAACCACTTCTTTAAGTTGAACATTAAATTGGTCAAATATCATTTCAAACATGAGAAAAGGGTTCATTTTACCAAGGAATCATAAAAATTCATTCTAATCCATGCTTGTAATTTTTCCATTTCTCCTGGATGCCTCTGGGTGGATTTTTCTTCAATGAATTCTCATATATTGGGTGTCTGTCCAAGCTAAAAGAAAGTTTATAAGCACACACATTGTAGATAACATGGGTATGCACTGAAAGAGCACTTATGGAGCACTTTCTTAGAGTATGATAGCTATGGCCATTTATTCATTCTTGTGTTGTATGTGACAAAAAATAGTAAATACCATCACTATCTTTTAACTTGAACAGTGTGTATCTTTTAAGCATAAGCAAAACAAAGTTTTCAGGAAAAGAATGGACTAAGCTGAATTCATGTTTTTATAATAGACCACAACAATAACAGCATACAAGTTTAAAAATAGAGATTTGTAATGTAAAATATGATATTTGTATTGAACTATTACAATACTCTTAAATTTTTATATCACTGGGATCATGGTTTTATAATTGCAAAGCAAATAATTTATGTTGGTTTTATCTCCAATCTTACTCAATACTGCATCCTTCTCGGGGCATCTGGGTGGCTCAGTCAGTTAAGCATCCAACTCTGGGTTTCGGCTCAGGTCATGATTTCAGAGTTCATGAGTTCGAGCCCCACATCAGGCTCTGTTCTGAAAGTGTAGAGCTTGTTGGGATTTCTCTCCCCTCCCCCATCTCTACCCTGCTCTTTTTCTCTCTCTCAAAAATAAACTTAAAATATTAAAAAATATATATATATATATAACATTCTTCTAATGATTAAAATAACTTTTTTGTTTTCTGTTCTTTTTGAAAACCCAAATCAGGAAAAGATTCTGGAAAGATGGTGGAGTAAGAGGCACTAGGATTCCATCTTCTACCCAGAAGACAATTTCCCTGGAAGGATCTGTCTGAGATCCTTCTGAGGTATCTGTTTTGGAACTCTGGGATATATGGAAAGCTTGAAATGTCCCAGGAATGGTCAGAATGATAAACGTGGTAAATTTTGGTCAAGTTCAACTCTTTATTTTAATGTTTATATATTTTTGAAACACACACACACACACACACACACACACATAAGTGTGAGCAGGGGAGGGGCATAGAGAAAGGGAGGCACTGAATCTGAAGCAGGATCCAGGTTCCATTCTGTCAACACAGAGCCTGACACAGGGCTCAAACTCATGAACCGTGAGATCATGACTTGAGACAAAGTTGGATGCTTAATTGCCTGAGCCACCCAGGTGCCCTGAATTTCAGCTCTTAAATCAACAGTGACTACCCCCAGCCCCCAGCCCCATGACAGGCAGTCATGACAGGCAGTTGTGTATGTGACCCTAGAACAGTTTGCATGCAGCTTGACGGATTCAGGATGGTCAATAAAAACCCATCCTGGGGGCGACTGAGTGACTCAGTCAGTTAAGTGTCAAACCGGCTCGGTTCATGATCTTGCGGTTTGTGAACTGGAGCCCTGTGTTGGGCTCTGTGATGACAGCTCAGAGCCTGAAGCCTGCTTCGGATTCTCTCTCTCTCTCTCTCTCTCTCTCTCTCTCAAAACTAAATAAATATTTTTGAAAAATCCTTGAAATATTAGGGATCTGTGTTCTGACAGCTAACTGTTGCTTCTGATCACAAAGGTGCAGTTAGCATAGAGAACGGCAGTCACTGATTTTGTACCTCCTCTCATTGTTTAAGCTTTCTTCCTCTGGCTAAAGTAAATTCTAAGGTGTTTAAAGGTCCAGCACTGCCCCCCCGCCCCACCTCATTTTGCCCTCCTCTGGCTTCTGGAAGTTGGCCATTTAAAACAGTGAAGAGCATATTTGGGGAAAGTTAGGAAGTCACTATGCATTCAAAAGTGGTAACTTATAGGCTCAGAAAAGCCTTGAAACGACTTAAGTTTACACCTCAGGCTGATCCTCAGCATAGTGACAGCCTACAGCAATCAAAACATAGCAATACAAATAGCAAACCCTAGGTAAGGAGAGATTCTGGTTTTGAGCTATCATACTACTAGACTCAAATACCCAACTTTCAAAAACATTATAATGCATACAAAGAAACAGGAACTTATGTTCTACTCAAAGGAAAAATTAATAAAAACTCTTCCTAAGAAAGACCTGATGGCAGATATATTCAACAAAGACTTTAAAAGAAGGCTTAAAATGCTCAAAGAAACAAAGTAAGATATGGAGAAGTCAAGGAAATAATTTATAAAATGGAGACATCAATGCAATGATAGAAAAAGTGATGTACAAAGAAACCAAAAAGGAAATCCTGGTGGTAACTATAATGAAAAATTAATTAAAGGGATTCAAAGGCAATTTTGAGCAGACATAAAAAAGAATAAGTGAACTTGAAAACATGCCACTAGAAATTAGTAAGTTTGAATAACAGAGAAAAGCAGTATTGAAGAAAACTGAACAGAGTCTAAGGCATTGTGAGACATTATCAAGAAGGCCAACATTCTGAGCTTTTCTGTAGGAAAAAAAGAAAAAAATAGAAGAAGAAGCAGAAAGAATCTTTGATGGAATAACAGCAGAAAATTTCCCAAAGTTGATGAAAGACATGAATATGAACACCAAATTAACACAAAGTCACAGAAACACACACTGAGACAGACACATTTTAATCAAACTGTCTAAAGTCCAAAACAAAGAATCTTGAAAGCAAGAGAGAAACAACTTTTTTATATAATAAGAATCCTCAATAAGATTACACATGATTTTCTCAGCAGATACTTGGGAGGCTAGAAGGCTATGGGCTAATATAGCAAAACTGAGCAAAAAATTAAGATATCTGCAGATAAACATAAGCATTCTTACCACTTGACCTAATATGGAAAAATGCTAAAGGAAGTCTTGTACATTGGAATCAAAGGACACTAGACAGGACTAGACAGTAACCTAAAGCTGTATGAAAAAATAAAAGTTCACAATAAAGGTAAACACATGAAAGATTTTAAAATCTAGTTTTGTTTTAACTTCAGCTTGTAACTTCAAATTTTGTTTTCCACAAAATTTAAGAGACTAATGCATTAAATTAAAAATTATTAGTTTATGTATTTTGATACACAAAACATAAAGATATAATTTTATGACAACAACAACTGAAAGTGATGAGATAGAACTGTAAAGAAGAGTTTTTATATTATTGAAATTAGGAAGGAATAAATTCAAAATAGAATGTTATACTTTGGATTGTTAAGTGTAATCTATATGTTAATCACAAAGAAAATATCTAAAGAAAATACAGAAAAAGAAATGAAGAAGGAATTTAAACACTTCACCACAAAAAAAGTCAACTAAGCACAAAAGAAGACTAATGCAGGAAATGAAGGACAGCAAACAAAGAAACTACAAGATATATGAAAAACAGATAATGAAGCAAGTTCTTCCTTATTAGTAATTACTTTAAATGTTAATGGATTACATTATCCAATCAAAAGACAGATATTGGAAGAATAAAGAAAACATGATCCAGTTATATGCTGTCAAAAATAAACTTACTTTATCATTTTTTTAAATGTCTATATATTTTTAGAAAGAGAGAACATATGCATGCACACACTAGGGGAAAGAGGAGAAGGGAAAGAGGGAGAGAAACCCAAGTAGGCTCCATGTTGTCATCGCAAAGCCTGACACTGGGCTCAAATTATGAATCATGATGTCATGACCTAAGCCAAAACCAAGAGTCAGACACTTAACCAACTGAGCTATCCATGTGGCTCAAAAAGAAACTCACTTTAGATCACAAACAGGGAAAGGCTGAATTGGTTGAAAAGGACAATCGGTTGAAAGGGAAAGGATAGAAAAAGTATTCCATTCAAATAGTAACCAAAAGAGACTAATGGTATACTAATATCATACAAAATAGGCTTCAAGTCAAAAAAGGTTTCAAAGTACATAGGACAGTATAGGAATGGTCCAATATAAGATACAATAAATATAAACATTTAGGCACCTAAAACAGATGATCAATATATATTAAACAAAAGATGACTGAATTAAAAGAGACTACTCTACAAATCTAATTGGGCATGTCAATACTCTACTCTCACTAATTGATAAAATAACTAAACAAAAGATAAGTAGGTAAATACAGGACATGAACAAGACAAAGCAACTAGATCTAACAAACAAATAGAGAACATTTTACACCACAAGAACAGATGCACATTCTTCTCAAGTACACATTGAGAATTTTTTTCAGGATAAACCATATGTCAGGCCACAAATTAAATGTCAATAGATTTTATTTATTTTTTTTTTTTTTAGATTTTAAATAATAGAGATACAAAGTATCTTCTCCAACCACAACAGTTGGAAAGCTGGAATATTCAAAAACCTGTGGAGATTAAACATCACTCTTAAACAAACATGTATCAAAGATGAAATCACAAGGTAATTTTGAAAACATTTAGAGACAAATGAAAGCAAAAGTGCAAGATACCAACTTATGGGACACAGTAAAAGTGCTAATAAGAAAATTTATAGCTATAAAAACTTACATTAAAAAAGGAGAAAGATTTCAAATAAAGTACTTATTCTTACAATTTAAGAAACTACATGAAGAAGAACAGACTAAACCCAAAGCCAGCAGAGGACAAAAATATAGATTAGAGCAAAGATTAACCAAAAAAATGATTAAAAAAAAAAAAAAAACAAGAGAAAATCAATGAAACTAAAAGTTGACTGTGCAAAAAGATCAATAAATTTGACAAACATGGGGCTTGTTTGAGGGAGGGAAAAAAAAGAGAGAGAGGACTCAAGTTACTAAAAAATGAAAATAGGGACATTACTACTGATTCTACAAAAATGAAGATGATCACAAGAAAATATTTGAAGAATTTTATGTCAGATTGGATAACCTGGATGAAATGGACAAATTCCTAGACACATAAAACATACTAAGACTAAATTATGCACGTGCGCAGCACCCGCACGTGAACACACACGCAAACACGCACGCAAATAGAAAAACTGACTAGAACTATAATTACGAAGAAGACTTAATCAGTAACCAAAATGTCATGACAAAGAAAGTCCTGAGATCTCATAGCTTCACTGTTGAATTTTACCAGGCATTTAAAGAAGAACAAACCCAACTCTTCTCAAATTTTTCCCCAAAAATTGAAGAGTTAAGACTTTCTACTCCATTCTCTGAGGTCAGCTTTACTCTGGATACCAAAGTTGGACAAAGACACTACAAGAAAATAAAACTACAGACCAATATGCTCATGAACACTGATGCAAAAATTTTCAAAAAATAAAAAAACAGCAAACCAGGGTGCCTGGTTGGCTCCGTCGGTTTAAGCGTCTTGATTTCAGCTGAGGTCATAATCTCGCGGTTCATGGGTTCAAAAACCCCGTCAGGTTCTGTGCTGACAGCTCAGAGCCTAGAACCTGTCTTCGGATTCTGTGTCTCCCTCTCTCTCTGACCCTCCCTTGCTCAAGCTATCTCCATCTCTATCTCAAAAGTAAATAAAACATTAAAAAAAAAAAAAGAAAAAGAAAAAAAGAGCAAACCAAACTCAGCAGCATAACAAGAGGATATACCCTTTGACCAAGGAGGATATGTTTCTGGAATGCAAGGATTGTTCAACATATAAAAAACAAGCAATGTAATGCACTTAAATAGATCAACCGAATGAAGAGGGTAAATATGATCATCTCAATTGATGTAACTGACAAAATTCAACACTCTTTCATGATAAAAACACTCAACAAACTAGCACTAGAAGGAAACTACCTCACCATAACAAAACCCATAAATAGACAACCCACAGCAAACACATTCAATGTTGAAAGACTGAAAATGTTTCTTCTAAGATGAGGAACGTGACAAGAACGCTCACTTTCACCATTTCTAATCAATATAGTACTGGAAGTTCTAGTCAGTGTAATTGGGCAATAAAAATAAATAAAAAGCAAATGAAGATGGAAAATTATATCTCTCACAGATTATATGATGTTATAGGTAAAAAACTCTGAAGATTTCACAAATATTGTTTTAAAATAAACAGATTATATAAAGGTAGCAGTAGACAAAGTCACACAAAAATCAGATGTATTTCTTTAAACAATGAAAGTTTCAAAAGGAAATTAGGAAAAATACTTCCACTTAAAATAGCATAAAGACAACATTCTTTTTAAAAATTTTTAGGGTTTATTAATTTTTGAGAGAGAGACAGAGCACAAACAGGGAGGGGCAGAGAGAGAGGGAGACACAGAATCTGAAGCAGTCTGCAGGCTCTGACTATCAGCACAGAGCAGGATGTGGGGCTTGAACTCATGGACTGTGAGATCATGACCTGAGCTGAAGTAGACAACCAACTGAGCCATCCAGGTGCCCAATAAAAATAACATTCTTAAAAATTAACTTAACCATTAAGATGAAGGACCTGTATAATGAAAACAATAAAACACTGCTGAAAGAAATTGAAGAAGATATAAATAAAAGGAAACACATCCCATGTTCATGGATTGGAAGATTTAATAGTTAATAACGTCAATACCACTCAAAGCAATCTATAGAATCAATACAATACCTATTAAAAACAACATTTTTAACAGAAATAGAAAAAATTCATATTAAAAATCATATGGAATCACAAGGAACCCCATATTAGGGACCCCTAAATAATATCTAAAAAGAACAACGTTGGACGATTCACGCGTCCTAATTTCAAAACTTACTATAAATCTACATCAATCAAATTAGTGCAGCACTGCCATATAAGCAGGCATATAGTCCAATGGAATTAGAACAGACAAACCAAAAATTAAATATGTGCTTATACAGTCAATGATTTTTTATTTTTTTTTTTAATGTTTATTTCTGAGAGAGAGAGAGAGAGAGAGACAGCGTGAGCAGGGGAGGGTCAGAGAAAGAGGGAGACACAGAATCCGAAGCAGGCTCCAGGCTCTGAGCTAGCTGTCAGCACAGAGCCTGATGCGGGGCTCGAACCCACGAACCGTGAGATCATGACCTGAGCCAAAGTCGGACGCTCAACCGACTGAGCCACCCAGGCGCCCCGACAGTCAATGATTTCTGACATGGGGCCAAAACTATTTAATGGAAAAACAACAGACTTTTCAACAAGTGATGCAAGGAAACCTGGGTATCCACATGCAAAAGAATGAAGTTGGGTCCTCACCTTATACCATATACAAAAATTAACTCAAAATGGATCAAAGACCTAAATGTAAGATCTAAAATTATAAAACTTTTAGAAAAAAACATAGGGCAAAACCCTCACAGCATGGGACTTAGAAATGATTTCTTACTTTATGGGGCGCCTGGGTGGCTTAGTCTGTTGAGCGTCCGACTTTCGCTTAGGTCATGATCTCGCAGTTCGTGGGTTCAAGCCCCACGGGGCTCTGTGCTGACTGCCAGCTCAGAGCCTGGAGCCTGTTTTGGAGTCTGTGTCTCCCTCTCTCTCTGACCCCCCCCCTGCTCACGCTGTCTCTCTCTCTCTCTCTCCTAGAAATAAATAAAAATATTAAAAAAAAAAAAAGAAATGATTTCTTACTTTAACCAAAGGCACAGACAATAATGAAAGAAAAAACAGACTAAATAGACTTCACAGAAAGTTTTTAAATGATGTGCATTAAAAGATACAAAGTAAAAACAGAGATAAAGAGCAACCCAAAGAATGGGAGAAAATATTTCCAAGTCATTTATCTGATAAAACATCAACATCTAGAAGATATAAGGAACTCCTAAAACTCAACAACCGAAAAACAATTCACTCAATTCAAACATGGACAAAGCACTTAAATAGATAATTTCTCAAAGATATTATACACGTGGCCAATAGGCACATGAAAAAGATGTTCAACATCAATAACTGTTAGGCAAATCAAACTACAATGAAATACCTCACACCGATTAGGATAACTAGTATGATACAATAACAAGTACAGATGAGGATATAAAGAAATTGGAACTCTTGTGTATAAAATGGCACAGCCTGTGTAGAAAACAGTATATGGTTCCTCAAAAAAAATTAAAATATAATTACCATGCATTCCAGCAATTTCATATTTGAATATGTTACCCATCCCCAAAATTGAAAGCAGAGTCTCAAATAGCATTTGTACACATAATTATAGTAGCATTATTTGCAATGCCTAAAACATGGAAGCAAGTCAAGTGTCATAAGTGGTTGAATAGATAAGCAAAATGTAGTGTATGCATAAAATGGAATAGTATTCAGCCTTAGAAAGGAAGGAAATTTGGAATATGCTACTACATGGATGAATCTTCAGGACATGATGCTAAGTAAAATAGCCCTTCACAAAAAAACTGTATAATTTCATTTATGTGAGTACTTAGAGTAGTCAAAATCATAGAAACAGAAAGTAAAAAGGTGATTATGAGGGGCTGGGCAAAGGAAGGAATTAAGAGTTATGTGATACATATAAAATTTCAGTTTTGCAAGATGAAAAGAGTTTTGAAAATGGATGGTGTTGACCGTTGCATAACAATATGGATGTATCAAATACCACTAAACTGTACAACTAAATATGGTTAAGAGGATAAATTTTGTTACATATAATTTACTACATAAAAATAAGTTTTTTAAAAACATCAAATCACACACAAACACACACACACACACACACACACACCAAAATAAATCAAGACATCAATGTGAAGTGGCTTTTTCCAACAAAGATGGCAAACTATGAGACAATATCTTTGCCTACACACTAGATAATAGCGTTTAGTAATTTTATTGATAATCAACTTACTGCACATGCATATTCCCCCTGAAAGAATGATCCTCAGAGCCAAGAGATGATTCTCTGTGAACTTCCCAGCTATATTTAAGCTTTTAAAACAATGTAATCTCTAACCTTTCATAATTATATGACCTTTGTCTGCTTGCATAGTTGATCTGAATTCTGAAGTCTATTTTGTTTTCTCATTATTTATTGATACCCTGCTCCTTATTAGCAAATATGATGCTGTTAATAAATATTATGGTTAATTTGCTTTAGAGCTATCTGAAATTACTCCTGTCATCTCACATTTTTGTCAGTTAAGAGACTGGTATTTTTTAAATTCTTAAGTAGCTTCAGCTGTATTAAGGCTGAATAGTGGGACTCTGTATATGTGTATGTGTAGTGCTTGAAGATCTAAGCTTCAACGCCTAGCATATGAATTATATGAAGCTAATCAATATTACCATGTTTGCTTTGCATTCATTGCATTCAATGAGCTCAACAGCACAGTATCTTGTGATACTCAACAGCACACTATCTTTACAGTAACAAGTAAATTTTTGTTATCGAATAGGTAAGGTTTAACTTCATAGTGATATGTTTTAAAATTTCCCAATATTGTATTGTACATGAGCAAACGACAATCTTTGGAGTAAACAGTATAATACATATTATGCAATAGCAATAAACCTGATATAAAGAGCACTCTAGAAAATTCTAACTACTGTTTCTTGATCATTATCTAAATGCCATTTTTGAGCATAAATTATCAAACCATTGATTTGGAATATGTTTTCCAGATGATCCATAAATTCACCTCACCCACTTTTATTTTTCCAGGTTGTACACTCTTGTGCTTTATGCCATGCTGCTTGGAAGCAGAAATGATTTGCAATCATGTTCCACTGACACACTTCTAAATTTAAAAGATATATTTAATACTTGTCACTGGCTTTTCTTTACTGTTTCCCTGGCTTTACAAACTAGTATCTAAACAAATTAAGAATATTATACAGTGGTAGCAATAGCCCAAATTAGGTTTTCTTTGGTTTGATGTGATTATTAGCACATATCCAATTTTACAGTTATATTTTATGTGCATATATAGTAAAATGTATTTCCTGGGTTTTTCTTATTGTATTTAACCGTAGGTTATAACATAACATAGCTGACTACTTAGTAGATACAGAGATTGGTTTACTGACAACCCTCTTAGAGTTTTGGAGAATCATAATAAAATTATTCTCTGCTTGAAAAAGTAAATACATCCTTACATTTACTTAGAAACCCATTAATTTCAATGCATAAGATTCAATATTCACCACTTGTAAAAATTTCTTTTGAAAATACTTAATAAGAAAATTGGATGCAATAGCTTCTTCCCGATTTGGCTGTCACTTGCATTACTAAATCATTATTCACATTCTTTTCAGAGAAAAGAAATGTATGTGAGGAAGAGATGGGTTTGGAGCTTCACTGGGGTTAAATGGGAGAATAAAATATGAAGAAGCATATTAATCTTCAACTAAGAAAAAGACCCACTTTGAACTTCCCAAACTCAAAGAATTTGTTAGACCTCAATCACTTTCGTTTTTCACGATATGAAAATGGGTAGATATAAGGAAATGTGATACTACAGTAAGTAGTGTTTTTAGTTAATGAAAACTAAGCCTAATTGATTAAAGCTATAAAGAAATTATAAATATGCATTTAGTCTTTGTCATAAGCTAAAGGAAACCCCTTTTTAAATACTTATATTAGTATTTTCTCCCTTTATTTTTCACTATAATTAATTTTTGTTACCTCATTATTCCAGCTGAGAAATGAAAATTATATCTGTATTAAGACAACAAAATTATTATCCAGTTAATACCAAGAGAAGTTAAGTGTCTGACATTAAATTATAAACATCCCAAACTTGGTTGTTCGATCAGGTTTTATTGGGGAGTTGAAGGGGTGTATATATATATATATACATATATATATATATATATGAATATTTAAATTTTAAAAAATGTCACATCTCCCACTTCAGGATATTTATGTAGTATGTATTGCCATTAATAACAGTTCACGCAGAAATGAGGCACTTAGCCTGTTCTCATCGCCAAACCTACCCCAAGAATGAGATAGGAATGATTCTGCACTGAAAATTAGGGTAAAGTAGTTGTATTCAGAGAAAATATTAGGGCAGTAGGCTGGAGCTCAGTTGTTGAGCTTCCGATTTGATTTCCATTAGGTCCTGATCTCACCATTCTTGGGATCAAGCCCCATGTCGCGCTCTGTGCTGACAGTGCAAACCCTGCTTAGTATTCTCTCTCTCCCCATCTCTCTGTCTCTCTGTCTCTCTTTCTCCCTCTCTGAAAATAAATACACTTAAGAAAATACTTTCATGTGTAAAGGTAGATTATATACTGGCTCTAATATATTAGAATATGTGTCATTAGAATATGTACAGAGCTTTCAAAGAGGAAAAAGTGATACACTAGCAATAAGATTTTCTGTAGATCCACTGACACTTCTAAGCAGGGTGAATCTAAAATAACGTTAACATTTGTCATAATTATAATTCGTTATAACTTCTGTCGCATTTTATTATTTCCTTAGACATATCTGCTGTCAGTTTTTTATGTCTTAACAATATCATGTAGGAAATAGAACACTTTAAAAAAAATGTGTTCCTTTCTCCCTTTCTGGTTGTGTTGCTAGTAATGTGAATAACACCTCCTTACTGTCACGTTAGCTGATAATGATATCTAGTCTGCCCACAGGCATTTTAAAAGATTCGTTCACTTGACAAATTTATGTAATAGTTGAAACAGAAATATTATTATTTCAGAAGTTATAAATGAAAATAATTAGTAACCTCTGAAAAGGTTAACCAAAATGCCTTCAATAATAGCTGTAATTTCTAATAGTAAAGTGACTAATTTTAAAGCATAGGTTTATCCTAATAAAGAGAATGTTTAATTTTTTGTCACAAATAGAAAAATGGAATCATCCTTTATTTTATGTAACATATATTCTCACTTTAACTGAAGAAATTCACACTTTTCATAGGAAGGAAAAGGCTTCTTAAGGTATATGTAAGGGAATGAATGTATTTGTATATAAATAAAGGTGGTATATAGATAATGTTGATTCAGTAAGAAGTACAATGAGTGATTAGATGTCTACAGCAAACTAAGGAATCCCCTTCTAAAGTAGGATATAAACTACAGGTGGATATAGTTCCTCTTCTATTCTAATAGTAGCAATATCAGGACCCTTTTTTAAGGGCTGCCTTGACTACCAAATTTTGCTTGCCTCTCTTGTGAGGAACTAAGGAGGCACAAAAAACCTGTTTATTTACTTGTGTATCATTTCTCTTTGCACTGCTTCTTGTTAGGTTTATATAAACCAACGTGAAAGCAAACTTGAAACACTCCCTAGGCTGTCATTCTGGCCAGTTTTTGAACTGGCACCTTTCC
The DNA here is from genome assembly GCF_003009895.1 of Hyaena hyaena. Taxonomy (NCBI): domain Eukaryota; kingdom Metazoa; phylum Chordata; class Mammalia; order Carnivora; family Hyaenidae; genus Hyaena; species Hyaena hyaena. The sequence goes on from NW_024081053.1 coordinate 669,906, forward strand.
TTTATAATCTGGTCTGAGAGTCTTATTATCCACAGCTAGGATGACTATATCAAGCATAGCAACCTGAAGACTGTTTCTATTCTTTAGATCTTCCCATAATGATAGGTATTTACAAGTTGGTAGTATTTCTTTCCAAATAAAATTGATTGTTTTTGGTTCTTAAGTTTGTTTTACACTTACTTTTGGCCTCTACTTCCACATATACTGTTACGTTTGGCACAAAACAATTTTTTTAAAGTACTGCACACATGGTTTCTAAGACTCTCTTAGAATTTTTGGCATGGAAATGTTAGAATAATCTTTCCATGGTTATTCTCTACCATGCAGAAGAATTACCCAAGAACTTTCATGTAAATGTGCTGTTATGAAGTTTAGGAATACAGAAGTTCAACTGAGGTAAAGGCTAACATCAGTGTCAATGTTAGAATCTGTTTATAAGCTAGAAAGTGAACCTAATGAATTTTATTGCACCTTACTAAAGAAAGTATGTGCTAAATAAAGAAATATGTTCCATCTATGTGCTGCTTATAGAACTCGATTTGAAGGTTGAGAGTTTGTCAGATATTGCCAGCATTTTCCAGGAGGGCTAATGGATCTGGAGGTTATATGTATTCTGAGTATGAGATAGTATTGGTTGTGAGACAGGAATGGATTTATCCTTTCACATCTCAACCTCAATAAATTGTCTTTTCGGATAATCTCTTTTTTTTTCCCTTGCTCCCAAATGGTCTCTAATTGTTCATTTGGTTTTCTAAAGTACTGATTAAGAAGGGAACATCCTAGATAACAAAAGTATTTGGGTAACTACGTAGGAATAATATATTATTTTTATTTAAATATCAATCTCATGTGAGATTATTTATGTGAGTTAATCCACTTAAATGATTATTTTTTAAGTACTCTTTTTGAAGTATTCTAAATTCTACCTCCACAAAGTCAAAGACCAATTTGTTTTGATTCCCCACCAGAGTAATGCAATTGTTACCATATGGGGTTCTGTTTAGGCAACTAACAAGTTTTCTTACATTAACATCCTTACCCAACATTCTCTCCTCTCACTTATCTCTCCCTTAAATATAGACTATCAGGGGTGCCTGGGTGGCTCAGTCAGTTAAGTGTCCAACTTAGGCTTAGGTCATGATTTCATGGTTCGTGAGTTCGAGCCCCACATCAGGCTCTGTGACCACAGCTTAGAGCCTGGAGTCTGCTTCAGAATCTGTGTCTCTCTTTCTCTCTGTCTCTCCCCTGCCCATGCTCTGTCTCTCTCTCTCAAAAAATAAATGCACATAAAAAATTCTTTAAAAATATAGACTATCAATGTTACTATCAAAATATTGCTTTTAGAAAACACGTAAATAATAATAACTACTTGTAAGGTGGAGGCTAAAAGTAATAACACTCATTTTGATGTAAAAGCTTCGAAATGCCATATTATTTTATTTTCATAACACATAATTTTGCTTCATACACAAATTTAGTATTCAATTCATACCCTATGTTCTTTATAGCATATCCATTTTTATTTCTGTATCCACACAAGGCTGCAATTTGTTAGGGCAGAGACCAAATGTTACCAAAAATTAAAAATAAAGTAGTATAAAAACAACCGGATGTAAAAAATAAAGCTGTTACTCCTTTGATAATTCTTCCTTATTGAATTTACTCGCAAGGAAATATATGCACATATATACAAACACATATACAGACATATACATTGTTGTCTAAAATCAACATTCTAATGAAAGGAATGGCCTAAACGAGTAAACATTTATTTTTGCTTTGAGACTAAAAGAGCGATTATTTTTGCTTCAGTTCTTCTTACTTTTTTCCAGTGGCCAAGGGGCCTGGGTGGGTATGTATAAGGTACAAATAAAAAAGAAAATGACAGTCTTTTTTCTGACACCAGGCCCTTTCACCAAAGAAAGTTGTGAACATTAATTAATGTGATTTGCTCAGCTCCTCCAAACACAAATGCTGTCTGGGCCAGACCTAATGGGTTTTCGGCTATGCCTTTACCAGCGTGGCTAATCTAATTCCCAGGGCAATCCTTTTTCTGGCTTCACTGTTTGCTCAGCAGACAAACTTGTTTTCTCTGAACATTTCTTTCTGAAGAACATAGTGCCAAAGTTAAATATACAGGGGATCCACACTTTAACGAGCTGAAATTCAGCACTAACTAGTGAAAAATCATCTAGCTATCAGTGTTAAGTGGCCTAAGAAATACCTGTTTAAAACGCTGACTTAAATAATGAGTAGATGGATTCTAAATACACATCATTTAGTTGATTATATCAACATGGAAATAGATTATGATATGCTTTACAAGTATGTTCGATAATATTCTGACCATATATAGGATATTTAACTCTGGATTTAATTTTTTAGAATCATAATAATAATGACTAAATCTTGTTTTTCATGAAAAAAGTGTGGAAGGAAATAAATTATTAGCCCAATAATTAAGTGATATCATAAACAGTCACAATACATTAGCATATTCCATAGCTATTTGGAGACAAAAAATATCAAATCGAAATCTTAGTTTTCTATCTCCTACGACTGTATTTTACATGTCTGAACAAAGATACACATCTCTACAAGTTATTTCAATTTGCCACAGCACACCCAGATATTTAGATACAAATTTCAACAAATTATATTCAGAACAAAAGGAAAATACTCTGAATGACAATGAGGGAGAATCTTTTACTAAAGCCTGAAGCAAGAGAATATTTTCACCTTTTTCTCAATAAAAAATAAAAATAAATTTATCCCCCATAACTAAATGGAGAAAAACAGAGTTCTCCTGACGTTTCTTTTCTTCCTTCTTCTCCTCCCCCTTTCAGCTATTGATAAAGTCAGTTTGGGGATTAAAGTGAGGTATGCCTAATTTTAAACATTCTACCCCTTGTAATAATGAATTTAATCAAATGTTTATACAGTGGTTTAATTTAAACTGGGGCCATATAAACTAGAAAAAATACTTTTAAAGTATTAAGAGGATCCTGAATGTTATCTAGTTCAACCATTTTATGACATGAGTATATTTATATATTAGTAGAGCAGGAAAATAATGAAAAACTGTTAAGTAGGGTTAAGTAGAAAAAAGCAAATTCAATTTGTATTTCAAAAGCAACAACATAAAATTCAAGTGAAAAGTAAAAATTAAAAATGACATCCCAGGTCCTAGGAAGGCATACACATGAATAAATACAATAAGAATCCAAGAATACAACTCACACAGATTGTGGGGTAGCCTGTACATGCAAAAGATAAGTAATACCCTGGAGCCTCCCTTCACCACCAACTTTTCAAATGTTCCTGAATCTTCAATTTTTCTTTTCTAAGATACGGGCCTAAATTGAAAACAAATCTTTCTTTTTATACTATTTGAAAATGATAGTACAACAATTTATTATTAAGTACTGTAGCCCATTTCCTGACATTTCTGATTTAATGATTGGAAATTCAGTACTATAAACTGCTGACAAATTGATGGTCATATAAAAAATACATTTCAATTTTTATCTGTTCTATATTACTTTGCTTCAAAAGCATACATTTTAACAAAGTATTTATCTTTCTAAAATTTATATATAGCAACTTTGGTCTCTTCTCCTATCTTATTTATGTCATCTTGTAAAATAATTACTCAAATAGCTAAAAGAAAACGTTCTTTAAAACACAAGTGAAATCTCCACATTAATACTCCTTCCAGCGGCAGCACGTTTCTCAGAGTTTTCGCATGTGATTTATTGATTTTCATTGCATGGGAGACCTCCCAGGAAATTGTCTTCCATAGAGGGTGACAGAGTAATTGTATGTTTAGAATGATATGTGGTATTAGGACTACTTTCTAAGATTAGATTGTGATGATTTAAAATTTTCAGTGCTATCTGAAACATTTCTATAATTGTTAACTATATGCTATTACACAAGTGATTTTCATGAAGTTTTTTTGTTCTGTCACTGTGTTGGAATGATTAGGAAAGTTTTTGTCATGGTGTTGGAAAATAAAGTTGCTAGTATTTACAGTTTTCATGCATTGTTAGTAATTCTGTAAGTTAGTCATAGCTTCGTTACATGTGTAAGAAATATATGGAAAACGATGGATGGTAACCTCTCAATACTTTGAAACACAATCTGGTAATGATATGAAAAACACAAATGTAGGGGCGCCTGGGTGGTTCAGTTAGTTAAGTGTCTGACTTGGGTTCAGGTCATAATATCATGGTTCCTAGGTTTGAGCCCTGCATCTGGCTCTGTCCTGACAGCTCAGAGCCTGGAACCTGCTTCAGATTCTGTGTCTTCCTCTCTCTGCCCCTCCCCTGCTCACACTCTGTCTCTCTCTCTCAAAAATAAACATTAAATTGTTTTAACAAGTTGTCTTTTGTTGTTTTCACTGTGCATCTTTTGTTGAAATGCTTGATTATTTTATGGGCGCCTGGGTGGCTCAGTTGGTTAAGCGTCCGACTTCAGCTCAGGTCATGATCTCACGGTTCGTGGGTTTGAGTCCCGCATCAGGCTCTGTGCTGACAGCTAGCTCAGAGCCTGGAGCCTGCTTCTGATTTTGTGTCTCCCTCTCTCTCTGACCCTCCCCTGCTCATGCTGTCTCTCTCTCTCAAAAAAGTAAAAAAACAAAAAACAAAAAAAAAACATTGAAAAAAAGAAATGTTTGATTATTTTTAGCATATCAGTTTTCTCTAAAATATATATGTATAGGGGCGCCTGGGTGGCTTAGTCGGTTAAGCGTCCGACTTTCGCTTAGGTCATGATCTCGCGGTTCGTGGGTTCGAGCCCCGCGTCGGGCTCTGTGCTGACTGCCAGCTCAGAGCCTGGAGCCTGTTTCAGTCTGTGACTCCCTCTCTCTCTGACCCTCCCCTGCTCACGCTGTCTCTCTCTCTCTCTCTCTCCTAGAAATAAATAAAACATTTTTAAAAAAATAAATAAAATAAAATATATATGTATACACATACATATGTGAACACACATATGTACACAGAAGGACAGTATAAAGAATCTACCCTTTCCTCCTAAAATGATTTTGCTATCTGAAATATAAATAAACTGTGGAATGTGCTTCAAATTCAAGCTGAGAAGTCCAGAATGTCCCTTTAAGTCAGCAAAAGACACTTTCACAATTTTAAAGATATCTGTGTCAGGCTTTCATCTAGCAGTCGGTCAGGAGTGTTTAAATGAGGATTCATGAAGTAGTTTTTTGTTATAATGTCACATATGAATACAATAATATGATGATGCATCCATCAATTACACTAAACTATGATGATTCTTCCTCCAAGATTCTCTAGGTCTTCGGTAGTACAATGCATAAAATTGTCATCTCATATCTGAACTCTTAAGACTCCTATCTATAAAAGGACTCAAATTGATTCTCTTCTTCAAATTTGTGTATGGACATTGTTATAGACTGAAAGTTTGTGTCTCCTCAAAATTCAACAAATTTTGAAGCCTCAAGTGCTAATGTGATGGGATTAGGAGTGGGGCTTTGGGTAGATAAAGGAGATTTAGATGAGGTCGTGAGGGTAAAGTCCTCACTATGGGTCTATGCCCTTAAAAGAACAGGAAGAGACATGGCAACTTCCTCTCTCCACCACCTGAGGGTACAACAAGGAAGTGACTGAAAAGCCAAAAAGGAAGCTCTCACCAACAACCAAATCTACTGGCATCCTGGAATTCTCAGCCTCCTATACTGTGGTAAATAAATGTCTGCTGTTTAAACCAAGTCTATAGTGTTTTGTTATAGAACTCTAAACCAACTAAGACAGACAGCATTTACCTTTTGAAATAAAAGTCCATCACTAATACAAACCATTTTATTTTTCTTAGTCATTCTGTCCCTAAGAATGTCAGGCATCTTACTTCAGTATCTGGAATGTATTGTTATTATTCCTTAAAAAAAAAAAAAAAAAAAGAATTCTCAAGGATCTGTTTGTGACATAGCTTTTCATAGCTAAGAGATATTAACCATGGTAGCACCCAAGGAATTAATGTGAAAATATCACATAAATATCACAAACACATCACAAAAGGCAGCTTTGTGCTTGGGCATATGTCCATAGGGACCTGTCCAAAGAAGTGGCAATGTCACTCCCACTCAAATCTGACTCTGTATTGTTTTAGAGCTGTTGTGCATCCAGAAAGTATAATATATATAATGCATGTTAATTAAGATAATGGACGTTTAAGTTCAATGTTCAGTTTAATCCAATATATTGGATAGCAAAGTAGAATATACTTTAATATAATATTAAAGGATATCATAGTTTCCTGGGGCTAAAATGAGTGTGTTCAAATAAATGAGGTATAAGTAAAGAACAAAAGTGGACACTAGTAGTTCAAAAGCCTAGCATATTTTGTGAATCACTTATAGCTACTTACAGATAAGATATGTGATTGTGTGTATACATGCATCTAAAACTTCTCCATTTTGAGTAAAAGTGTGCTTAACTAAACAATTATACTTTTGATTTTGGCATATAGAGACCTCATAGGTAGCTATTACTATATTTACATTTTGGCAACAAATATATTTATCTTAGAAAGATGGTTTTGTTTCTGGATCATTTACTTTATAGTCTTAAATCCAGAAGTAGATGGGTATTTCATAGCTCTGTGGTCAGATCTCCAGGGCTCCGCTTCCTGCCATGTATACCCACCTCCTTGTGGTGAGTTCTGGTCACCTGCCTATCTGCCCCTTCCTAGACTCCCAGCTCAGTACCTCATTCTCCCAACACTTTTATTCTCACTTGTGCTTTTCCTGCCATCTCCTTCCGTAGGACTCCTGAAACTTTAGTCTCATGATACCAACAATCTTATTCTTTAATAACAGCAATAACTGCTGACAGTTTTCCTCAGCTGAAACTGGAATGATGAGAAGGGAAGTATACCAAATACACAGACATTATCTCCACAGTGACTCTCTCTCTAAAGTAGAAGCTGCAATATATTTCCTGAGGTCCTTAAGGAAGTCATCATTTTATGTCCTTCCACAGACAGACACCCAACCAACCTGCAGCTTTTAAATCAATACTGACCCCATCTCCAGTACCAAAATAGTTTTAATGCAATCAAAATTCCATTGATTGGTATTTGGTATTAACACTTAGGGTAATTTACATCCCGGGAGGACTTTGTCACAAGGAGTAGCTACTAGTGAAAACACCTACCTGGAAATACTCAATATCTTTGTGCACAACTTATTGAAGAAAAAAAAAATAATAAGGATACACTAACTTACAGATCAATGAAATCATTAAATATAATTGCAGAATCATTTCATTCTTGTGGACAAACTCTGATCCTTACCAGCACTCAGAACTCTACTCTCTGAGCTCATGTAGCTATTACACTGCAGAACTGTTTTTACAGGATGCAGAGTACAGGATAGCTCTGCTACAATAATACACCAGACTCCAACTACAGACATGAAACATAAAGGGATCTCCCTTCCTACTCCTACAATCCATATCCATTGTGTGTAACATTAAATCATGACATTTAATCTACATTCTTCTCACTTCTGCCATTTCTGTGGTCTCTTCAAATTCATTGGACATTATTCCCCAGAGGTCTCTCTGCTGCTGCTAAACCAATCCATGTAGCTTGCAATTTCTCATAACTTTTTCAATATATCTATTATTATACGTCATATAATATTATAACTATCCTGTAGCCATCTAGTTTCCTGATAGTGCACTACTATAAGGCATTTTTGTATCTGCAGCACTTAGCAAAGTCTCAGACCAACATGTGGTATTCAATTAATGTTTGCTGAATAAATTATTTAATAAATCACAAATGCTGAGGGGTGCTTATAAAATAGAGAGCTTGCAATAGCACATTCAACATTGGGTTCATCAGTTTTATTTGTGTTAATTAAGCACAGCTAATGAACTAATACTTATTTATTCATGTTGAGGCAATTTTCTTTGCCAGATCAGTGAACAGTTTGAAAAGACAGAAAATCACCAGGCTGCACCATAGAATCTGTGGGGGAATAGAAACCACACTTTACTAAAATTGTTCTTCTTCACACATACCAAGTATCACTGTCGTTCTTTTAATAAAGCACTGGAGACATACTGTGTAGTAAAACAACTGCTGAAGATTAAATAAACTGTTTCCATCCCTGGTTGGCCTTTTGTTTATCTAATCAGGTATTTGGTTAGTAACACCAATGGATACATTTGCAAAATCACATACATGAAAATGAGGCAGATAATAAGACCTGGGACTGAAAATAAAATATAAGAGCAAAGATTCTGAAAATAAACTGTTCTTCATTATATATCTCTCCAAGGTAAAGCAAGGTAAGACTATCTCACTCAAATCCTCTTCTATCTAGTTCAATGACCAAATTACGTAACATAGGAAAAACACACTATAGCTGCCAGAGTACTGATTCAACCAAGCAACATAATATGAATTCTAAGACTTAACAAAGTTTAAAAAAAAAAAAAAAAGGTTTTTCTCTCCCTATTCCATTCATTTCCTATGTTCATATATCACCTCTATTTTGGTACCAATAACATCACTTATAAGCTTATGAAATAAATTAAAGTAAATTGCACTTGCCCAATTGCAGACCTATGTTCATCACAGTTAACTCTATTTATTCCACAGTACCCAATTCCACATATTAATATTTATAGCTAAAAGAATGTAAGAAACACATTTCTTATACTTATGTTCTGATGACATGTATTTTATATTATAAATATATATTTACATATTTTATTTTTAGAAATCCATTTGACTCTTGATTTTCATCTCTGTACTCATGTATTCCTTCTTAAGGAAAAATATATAAACTGATATAGTCAATGAATCAAATGGAAGAATCAAATGGAAAATTAAGTGTTAATTCTAAATAACCCTATAATGATTGTCATATATTTTTAAAACTTGTCTTTAGAAATGTCCCTGCTTTACTGAATAGTATATTTATTCTTTATCAATTGCTCTGTTTGACCGTAGCACTTTATATACAGCCTTGTCAATTACTCTTAGCATTGCATTTTTGTTATTACTTTTTTTCTACCCTGATATGATAGTGATCTTAGTGATGAGAGAAACTGTGTTATATTGTTTTTTTTTCTTTTTAAAAATATTTTTACATTTATTTATTTATTTTGAGAAAGACAGAGAAAATAAGCACACATGTGGGGTGGGGGTGGGGGCAGATAGATAGGAGAGACAGAATCCCAAGTAGGCTCCGTGCCATCAGCCCAGAGCCTGATGCTGAAGTCAGACTCGAACTCATAAATTGTTAGATCATGACCTGAGCCGAGATCAGGAGTTAACTGGATGCTGAACTGACTGTACCACCCAGACACTCCTGTATTGTTTTCTTTTTAACTGCCAACATGTATAACAGTACCTGACACATGCGAAGTATGTGATAAATACTTGATTATTAAATTAAACTGCTACTTATATGTCCCCCATTTTTTTCATTTGTGAAATAGTGAAAGGTAATAAAATATTCTAAGAAATGAGTATATATGCAAATTTTATTGAAGATATTCAGGTTGATAATATAATAAAGCAATGATAATCACATTGCTAAAAGATTTTTGAGCATTTATGACTTTTAGGAATGCATTTATACTGAGTCTACTAATCAAGTATCTCATTTCTTTAAACATTTCAAGTCAAATTAAATCAAATCAACAATGATTTATAGCTCTTTCGTTAAGATCAAGGTACTAAACTAGACATTGTTTTCACTTTCATTACTTACACTATTAAACCAAAGCATTATAAGCTACACCACTTTAAAGAGAAAGTTTTGCTAACTGTAAAATCATACAAGTAAAGATTGAATACTTTAGCAAAAAACTCAGGTGATAAAAAATTCGTAAGGGGAGAAATTCATTTTATAAAATTATTTTTAACAGATTACAAAATCAAGGGGACTATCTTACTTTACAAGAGAGAGAATCATTCCATTTTCAACCTATCCCATAAGACTGTACAAGAAGATAAACAGAATATTATGTACAAAATCAGACACACAAAAAATTCATACTTAAATGAAATGAGGCCAATCTATCAAATTTGACTCATTTAATTTCCATTTATAGAAGAAAAATATTTTAAATTATTAGCTTCAGAGTGCAACTGAGTGCAGAGGTGTATGATAAATTTGTAATTTTCCATATTTTTGCATCATCATAAACTTATCCTATTTTTAAGAAATTTTCATTTTTATATTTCTTCTAATCTTATTTTTCTCTTATAGTTCAATCCATGAGGAAAATTTCATAACATATTCCCATAGTGCTCTTAAATTATTGACATTCTTTGGAAATGCTTAGAAAACAGTTCAGCAGAAAATATGCATTCCATCTTTCCTGTCATTTTACTCTAATTATGGAAAGCTATTATGGGGCCACAGCTTTACAAATGCTTCTCTTATAAGTGGTGGTTTTATGGTTTCCTTAGATTCACATAATAAAACCAAAGGAAACCATAATTCATCAAGCCATGATGATTTTGCAACAATTCATTGTCCTATACTTTGATTTTACTCTTAATATCTTGTTACCCTGGTATACTTTGTGTATTCCTTTTTAGTTCATTTTTTTTCTTTTTGTTCAGTCAGTAAAATAATCTTAGAACCCAATATAGAAACTATTTTAAATTATATAATGCTTACCATGTGCCAGACACCATTCCAAGCTCCTTACAAAGGTTAACACGAACACTCAAAACCACCGTATGAGGAGATACTATGGTTCCCATCATATAGATAAGCAAGGTATACACAGGAGATATAAAGTAACTTATTTAAGATACTCCATTAAGAAATGCTTCTGAATCTGTCCTTTTAAGCACCTTGCAATACTGCCTCTCAGACCCACTCATATCAATCATAGCAAATTTCCTTAGGAAAGGAATTTTTTAATAGGTAAAAAATAAGTTAGATTAGAGCAGATGGTAAAAAATAAGTGTCTTTGTATGACAGTGTGTGGAGTGAGCAGCTTGACTGGAAGGGGCATGAAGAAACTTTCTGGAGTACTATATACACTATATATCCTGATCTTGATATTACTTACTTGGGTGTATAAACTTATATTACTAATAAAAGCATCCTAAGGAAAAAGAAGAGCTTTAAAATATAGAGACTAAAATTGGTTTAAGAAACATATCAGCAACAGGGCATATGGGTGACTCAGCTGGTTAATCGTCTGACTTCAGCTCAGGTCATAATATCACACTTTGTGAGTTCAAGCTACACATGTCTGTGCTGACAGCTCAGAGCCTGGAGCCTGCTTAGGATTCTGCATCTCTTTCTCTCTCTGCTCCTCCACCACACGCACTCTGTCTCTCTGTCTCTCTCTCAAAAGTAAATAAATGTTCACAAAAAATTTTTAATAAAAAAATATCAAATGATCACAATGTGGGGGTTTTTACATAAATTCTTATTCAAACAAATGCTTAACACATATGTAAAAATGTATTTGTATATATATAATATAGTAGTTATGGGAAAATTAGAAGTTTAAATGCTAAATAGATGTTTGGTTATATCAATAAATTATTGTTTATTATAATGTTTCATAATAATTATAATTACAATTTAATATAAACTATATCATTCATATGTCTATATGCAAGTATTTACAAATTTTTAAATTTCATTAATAAAATGAAGAGTAAAAAAGCCACCAAAACATTTGGATGTCATTTTATAATGATGAAAGAAGAGGGATAAAATAATAAATTTTGTAATCTATCTATTGCACATCAATCATAAACATCTTAAACTTTGATAAAAATCACTAATCTGATGGAATGTTTGTCTTATTGACTGTAGAATAATTCATTTGCTTTCAGATAAATTTGAATGAAGTTATATGATGTGGTATCGTACTAGTATAGAAATGATATTGTACTATCTAAGGATGACCTTCAAAGAATGTGAACATATCATTATCTTCTAGTACCAATAAGTATTTTAAATCCCTTTGATCTAAAAAATCAGTCATAAATTGTTAAACAGAAAAAACTCTTATAAAAATTCTGAAGTCATGAGGTAATTTGCTCATGCATTTGTTCAAGAATAGTACCTCCTCACCAAACAAAAAGCTGAACTATTATCATAAAAATGCATGGTATCTATAAGAGTTAATAACCATAACACCAAAAGCTGGTAAATATAAGAGCAGAATAAAAATGAAATCTTCTGTCTCACAATGCCTATTTGCTTCATAATCCCGAAACAATTTTTTGAGAGGTTTGAGGTTTTGTTCCAAATATTTCATATTGTTTATTTTAGTGAAACTCAATTTATTTATGACTTTGGGGAAGCATATTGATATCAATTAAGATAATTAATGTGAATAGGTATGTGTGTGTAATTATAGATGCATATAGATAAAAATATAACAAACATAAAATATAAAAAATTTTTAAATTATTTAATGCCTATTTATTTATTTATAGAGATAGAGAGAGTGTGCAAGCAGGGGAAGGACAAAATCCCAAGCAGGTTCCACACTGTCAGTGCAGAGCCCAAGACAGGGCTCAAACTCACAAACCTTGAGATCATGATCTTGAAATCAAGAGTCAGCCATTCAACTGTCTAAGCCATCCAGGGGTCCCCAATATACATATTTCTGTTTATTACTTCCACTAGAATGTGGCTCTGGTAGAACAATGCTTTCTATTTATGTTTATGTGTATCCATATATCGCTTTAAATCATGGCTATAAAATTTACCGAAAGTCAAATCTCTTTTCAGTGAAGTCAATACTGTATAATATCAAACTTCTCTGTAAGTTACTCTTAATGCTCATACTACCCTCTTTCATATAAGCAACATGCCCTATTTTTTTTTCAATAATGGAAGAATATCAACCAAGATCTAGGTCTAGATTTCTGTCTCTCACAATAACTAATATCCCTGCTTGTAACATGAAGTTACTAACACATTCATAGGCCAGTGAATTAAATAAATGTATGTGGATGTGTAGATGTGTGTGCACGTCCAGGTACCAAATTATACTGAGCACCAAAACCACTATACATTTCACAGTACTTGTTTCTCTTAAGCAAGTGCATATAGGTTCATTAATATCCATATTATATAAATATTTTGAGAAAAACACACTGCATCATTAAAAAAAAATAATTTCTCATTAGATTGAATGCCTCATCAGATGTAGAGTTCAGTTTTATTCAAGTCTCAAACGATTCAAAGTTTCCTTTGGGATCAAATCATATATCACAGTTAACAATCAAAGTTGTTTCATAAATACGTTGATGTAGTAAAAAAGACTTAATGAACCTTTTTAATCATAATACAAATATTTTGTCATCTATAGTATTTCATATATATTTGCATTTACACATGAATATGAATAACACATATATAATTATAGCGAAAACTTAAATGTCATTGAAATTAAGAAGGTTAGCTGTGTTCCTCTCTACCATAACAGGTACCTCCCTTATGTTTCTGATCTGCCAGAGAAACTGATGAGAATAAATGTTGAAAAGAGGAAGAAGCGTAAGTTTAGAACCCAGGTGACAATTTTCTAGCTATAAAATTTTGCACAAGCATCTTCCCACCTTTCCTCCCTTCTTCCTTCCTTCCTTTTTCTCTAGATATACTCTTTATTTTAAAAAATGAGATAATAATTTAATAGCATTTATTATACTCAATAATAGCATTTATTGAAGTAAATCAATATAGAAAAGTATCATGTAAATGAAAATATTTGGAGAAAATACTGGGGAAAATAAATGTCAATATTAGAATTATAAGTGCAGTGCTTGAAAGAAATTGATAGAGTCCATATTATCTAATTCTCTGAATTAAATATATAAGGACACAGAGATTTACCAATTAAATCTTTTGATTCTCAATATGGTACTTGTGCTTCATTCTTTCATTTTACATATCTTATTTTTAGCTGTCATTTTCATGTCCTTGTCTGCAAAATTTAATTACCTAAATATCAAAACTTATTTTATTATATTCTATAATCCAAGCTAAATCCCTTCACTTTAGTCACATCTGGGGCTTTGGCCTCCATGTAATTTTCTAAACTAGATCTCAAGTGTCACAATTAAGTCTGATCCATGGGTTAATGTTAATTTTTCATGTAATCAAATAGCACCAATTCATACACTTTAATCAAATAATAGAGCATTCCTTCAGCAGAATGTGGATAATACATCTGAAAAAAATTGCTCAGTTAAATAAAATCTTGGTAGCTTTCTGTTTCAGTTAATGTTAAAAGGTTTCTTTAAAAGAGGAATCCACCTCACGCTGGTCAGAGTGACTAAAATGAGCAAATCAGAGAACTCTAGACTCTGGCGAGGATGTGAAGAAACGGGCACCCTCCCACACTGTTGGAGGGAATGTAAACACGTACAACCCTGCTGGAAAACAGTGTGGAGGTTCCTCAAAGAGTTAACAATAGAACTCCGCTATGACCCAGCAATAGCACTGCTAGAAATTTACCCGAGGGATACAGAAATGCTGATGCATAGGGGCACATATTACCCAATGTTCATAGCAACATGGAAAGTGCCTAAGTGTCCATCAACGGACGAATGGATCAAGAAGATGTGGTTTATCTATATGATGGAATACTACATGACAATGAGAAAGAATGAAATCTGGCCATGTGTAGCAACATGGATGGACCTTGAGGGTGTTATGCTGAGCAAAGTAAGTTAGGCAGAGAAAGACAGCTACCATATGTTTGCACGAATAGGTAGATTAGGAGGAAGTTAATGGAGGACCATGGGGGAGAAAAAGGGGGGGGGGAAATCGTGGGGGTGAGAGAGGGAGGCAAACCATGAGAGACTCCTGAATGCTGAGAACAAACTGAGGACTGATAGGGGTGGGGGGAGGGGAGAGGGGTGATGGGCATGGAGGAGGGCACTTGTGGGGATGAGCACTGGGTGTTATATGGAAACCAATTTGACAATAAACTCTTAAAAAAAAAAAAAAGGAAAATAGGAATCCTCTGGGTGCCTGGGTGGCTCAGACCCTTAAGCGTCTGACTTCAGATCGTCATGATCTCAAGGTTTGTGGATTCGAGCCCCACAACTGGCTCTCTGCTTACTGCTCAGAGCCTGAAGCCTGCTTCCAGTTTGGTGTCTCCCTTTCTCTCTGCTCCTCCTCACTCACACTCTGTCTCTCTCAAAAATAAACATTAAAACAATAATAATAATAATAATAATAATAAATAAAATGGAAATCCTTAGGACTTTTTATAAGAGAATTTGAACTGCTTTTCTTTAATTTTTTAAGTGTTTATTTATTCTTGAGAGGGAGACAGAGACAGAGTGCAAGCACTGGAGGGGCAGAGAGAGAAAGACACAGAATCTGAAAGCAGGCTCCAACCAGGCTCTGAGCTGTCAGCACAGAGCCCAACTTGAGGGGCTCAAACTTATGAACTGTGAGACCATGACCTGAGCGGAAGTTGGACAGAGCCATCCAGGTGTCCCAAGAATTTGAATTTCTTAAAGTAACATACTATATGCAGCATCTCTTTCATATTTTCTTTCTTCCTTCCTCCCTTCCTCCCTTCCTTCATTTCTTTCTTTCTTTCTCTCTCTTTCTTTCTTTCTTTCTTTTCTTTCTTTCTTTCTTTCTTTCTTTCTTTCTTTCTTTCTTTCCTTCTTTTTCTTTCTTTCTTCTTTCATTCTTTCTTTCTTTCGTTGTGAGAACTTCATTTTTTTAAGTTTATTTCTTTATTTTGAGAGACAGCATGTGCAGGGGAGGAGCGGAGAGAGAGGGAGAGAAAGAACCTAAAGAAGCCTCCACACTTTAACACAGAGCCCAACATGTTGAACCATGAGATCAAGACCTGAGCCAAGATCAAGAGTCAGACACTGGAAGTCCTTCATTTTTTAAACAGAGTAAGTGACCTAATGTTCTAATACACTTTGGGTAACACTTTACTACAAAGAAAACATTCTAGAAGTGGCTAATATTTCTTAAATTTAGGCTAAATCAATGCACTTAAATATATATGTATTTTATATTTCATATGCCATTGGTAGATATTTGAACAAACTGTCTAAATGTATTTTATATGTTGTGTCAACAGAAGTGTTTATATCAGAAACAACAAGATTCAGAAAGGTCTCAGTTTTACACACACACATATACACATGGATTTTAATGATTGCTGTTTGGTAAATCCAGACAAAGAACTATTAACATAAAAATTATTAATTATCATATGCTGTTCTGTGTGCTTTATATACACAATTTCATTTTGTAAAATCTTTTTTTCTTTATGTTTATTTATTTTTGAGAGAGAGAGAGACAGAGTGTGAGTGGGGAGGAGTAGATAGACAGGGAAATGCAGAATCCAATGCAGGCTCCAGGCTCTCAGTTGTCAGCATAGAGCCTAATACAGAGCTCGAACTCACAAACTATGAGATAATAACCTGAGCCGAAGTCGGACATTTAATTGGCTGACATTTAATTGAGCCACCCAGGTACTCACTCCACCACTTTGTAAAATCATTTTGTGTAAGCTGTTATCAAAATGCTATGGAATTATTTTCATCTTGTATAGGAGAAAACAGAGCTTTATAGATATTAAATTGTTCATGCCAAACCTCAGGGTACAAGTAGCAGAACAGAACTTGAAGCTAAAGTTCATTGCATTTTGTTTCACTATTTCACTACTCTGTGCAAAAGCACTCAAATATTTGTTTAATGTTTTATTTATTTTTGAGAAAGAGACAGAGAGACAGAGCACAAATTGGGGAGGGACAGACAGAGAGGGAGACACAGAATCCAAAGCAGGCCCCAGGATCTGAGCCTTGAGCACAGAGCCTGACGTGGGACCTCAACCCATGAATTGTGAGATAACAACCTGAGCCAAAGTCAGAGGCCCAAGTGAGTCACCAAGTGCCCCAGAACTCAAAGTATTTTAAGCAAGAACATGGAAATAATAAATCAATTGTATTAATCTATTTTTTAATCCATTTAAATCTAATCTAATCCATTTAAAGACATGTTATTTTGGTTAGGAATGAAAATGAAAATAGATTCCACTCTTAAAGCTCATAAAATTGCTCTCTAGAGAGTACCAGTTATTGACACATTCTAAAATTAAGTGATTCTAGGAAATTAAGAAGGAAGAGTTTCATTACTGTCTGGTTTACAAATTGAAAATATAATCATAAAATACTATTACTACAGCCATAAAAAATTAGCTGGACTTGGATATTGGAATAAATTATGCATAGTTATCAAATATGACTATAAAATTTGCTTATGATGATCTTAAATAAATCTGATGAAGATATATTTGGAAATCAGGAAATTACTTTGTAATAAATATTTTATTTATAAGAAAGCTAAACAGAAGTATAAACTATAATATAAAATATTAAAAATTTGCTATTTCTTAAGGATGCCAGAAATTTCAAATGTAAATATTAACATTCTTTGAAATAAAAAAAAATAGTTGAGGAATAGCATATGACACTTTGAGACAGATTCTAAGTTTCCTTATATTTTATGTTTTCATTTATTTTCCAAGTGTTCAATCTGTTTATCATTGTGTTGCATATTTCCAGCAATTTTATTCTCTTTTAATCTTATTTCTCTATTTACAAGCACTGTGCAATGATTTTGCTTAATGCTATGAAATTTAATTATCACTTTAAGATCTTTACTATTCGCTGAGAAATCAGTTAGCAAAAATATCAAAGGTGTTGGAAGAACAGCTTATATTTGACTATTGTTAAGTTCCTTACATACCTTAATTATTTTATTCATTATAAGTATCAGTATTAGTCTCATTTTACAAATAAAAGAACTGTGGTGCTGATGGAACAGTAAGCCCCAAGTCACATGGAAAGCATGCAGTAGGGGCGCCTGGGTGGCTTAGTCGGTTAAGCATCCGACTTTCGCTTAGGTCATGATCTTACGGTTCGTGGGTTCGAGCCCCGCGTCGGGCTCTGTGCTGACTGCCAGCTCAGAGCCTGGAGCCCATTTTGGAGTCTGTCTCTCCCTCTCTCTCTGACCCTCCCCCGCTCACGCTATCTCTCTCTCTCTCTCCTAGAAATTAATAAAAAATATTAAAAAAAAAAAAAAGAAAGTATGCAGTAAACAGAGTAATGAAATCTTGGCTTACTAGTTCCTAAAGTTGTTCTCTGACCCTTCTATACTTCATCAATGTGATAAATGCTAAAATGTGAGCAATAACACCAAGTGTTACAGACTTCATAAAGATTTATTTTAAACAAATCATCTATCTTTTCTATAAACCCTCAATAAATTGAAAATAAATATGAAATCAGTCAAGCTGCAACAAATCTAAATATGATGGAGCACTAAGCATTATAATAAAATAATATGTGAGCTTTACACACATAAAGAGATCATAATTTAAAAAAACTTTTGAGAATTTTGATATAAGACCTCTGAAACTCACTTTCAAATTAATAGTAGTAATGTCTACTTTGAGTTTTGTAAATTTTCAACTTGTGTTTACATGTTTCAATCAACCTTTATTCCCCACATTATCTTATATGAAATCAGTATGATGATATTACCAGATATTGGCCTCTTTTGAAAACATGGACTCTTTGTGAACTTGGAAGTAACTGCCCCATTTGCTAGGATGGAAAATAATCTGAACTAGTATCATTACGCAATTTCTTTTACTAATGTTAGAATAAAAGCTGGTGTGTCAGTTAGCAGCCAACTGTCAAGGCTGATTTCCCTCCAAAAACAAAACAAAACAAAACAAAACAAACAAAACAAATAAATCATCAGGGTTTTCAATGTCTATAGGAGTTCAATGTCCTTGATCCTTCTACCTCATTTTTCCTTAGTCAATAAATCAATCCATTTGGATTTGCATTTATTGAAATGTGGTGAATTAGGTGTCCAGACTAACTGTCCTACTTAAAAAATATATATATTAAATATTGGATAAAGCATTTCTTAAAGTATATACATGTGTAGCAAGAAAGTAAGCAATACTCAGGCTAAGAACTGAAGGTGAAGGTCAAAGAAGTACATAAGACTATGAAGTTGGCATTTACCTTGAAGACATTTATGAGGCTGGTGAACTTGAGTATTGCTTCTTATGAACCCTTAATAGTGGGACATAAAAAGTTTGCAGCCCCATTGACAGATGAACTAATTAAAAATACATTTACCATCCTTCTTGTCTAAAACTGATTCAAAGCAGAGGAAAAAAAGCAACAGCCTTTCCTGGGAATTCAAAATCACTTGCCAGGACTCACATGGGTATATATGAGTTGGTTCTTTACTCTCTGAGTTTCAGAAAAAAGTCTCAAGGTAAGATTTTAATTGAAAGAGGTCAATTTTCATTAGAGCTTTCAAATATCTGACAAAAGTAAAGCAAAGTTTTGCCCCATCTATACCTCAAGTGTCAAGGACTTTTCATAGGTAAGCTCAAGAAAAATGGGCAGCTAACAACAACAACAACAACAAAAAAAGTCGTGAAAAACATGTGAGCTAAGTCACCATGAGGGAAAGCCAGCTGAAACAAACAGGATAATGTGAAAAATTCAGGAGTTAAAATTATTAGAAACAAAATAGAAAACATATATTTATATGTTAAGAAAGAAAAGAAATAATGCATAATGCTATTAAGCATTAAGCATGTAGCTATATATAGAAGGATTCAACAGAACCACTACACATGAAAACTAGAGTATTGGAATAAAAAATTAGATGGATGGGTTGAAGAGCAGATAAGACATAACTAGGGGATTTGTGCGATGAGATAGTACACCATAAAACAAGAGAGATGTGTTAACAGATGTATGATCAAGTGACTATGTCAAAATCATTTATCTAACTAGAAACAGAAAAGAGCAACAATGTGACACAGGTAGGTTCTGAAAAAAGACACCAATCAACGTATTAAAAAAATCCTACTGAATTCATCCCCTTCCTAATATTAAATCATGTTCTCTTAAAACCACTTCTACATAAAAAAGTCTTAACTACAAGTTATGCAGTCCCTTGTAATCATGTTAATATATTCACAACTCCAACAATTTGATAAAAAACATTTTTGAGTGAGTAAAAGACGAAGTATTATGTTTCACTGAAACTAAAAATAGACTTTGTTGTGTTTTCAGCTAAAAAAAAGTATCTTTCTTTATGCTACTTGGACTTTTTCCCATTATCCTTTAATTTACCTGACTGAACCTGTTAACACAGTCATAACATGATTCTTGGATGAAAATGCAATTTAAAAGTCTACTAAGAAAGCAGTAGATATAAAATAAAAGCCAACACTTCATGAGATTTTGCTTTAGATGTTTGTCTATTTCTTTAGTGAGTTCAAACATTTTAAAGCTAGTTATTTAAAAACACTATACGAAAAAAACTAAAGGTTACGGTTTCATATTTATGTAATACTAAAGAATATAATTTTGAAAAGTATGCTATTTTTAAATGTACATATATGTGAAATTCAAATAAATATCATTTTATTATCTTGAGCATTGAAAATAATAAGTTGATTATTATGATGAGAATATTTTTCAGAACATGTGTTTGATGACTGAGAAATTATTAAAGGTTTTGGACCTTGAGTTTTTCCAAATCTCCTTTTCTCTGAAAAATAACACAAAAAAGCCCCAAGAAGTGATAAGAAAGCAGACAGCAAAAGAAGTGAAAACTTAAGCACAGTCAGGTAATACTCAGGCTCAGCTTGTTCAACTGTGATGTGCGAAGTCAAATTTGCACCTGTCATGGGACCTGTCAGTGTTGGTAGGGGCCACTGGAAGCTGAGCTCATACACTTTACAGAGCAGCATTATCATCCAATAATACAACCTTTGACATGTCACCATTCACAGTATGCCGAAGCCTGAGGATGTGAAAACCACTAGGAAATACAACTGAGTAATGCACAGGATTCAAAGGCCAAAGTCTTTCTCTTCCCACACTATCCCCTGTGACCCTGTGAAATACATCATATGGTGATCAATGGGTGGAGGGTAAGCAAAGGGATCTGAAGTACAAAGACCCTGGAACATTTTTCCCCCAAAATTCACATGACTGCTAACAAATAGCTTGATGAGTAACCTAGCTGTTCTGGATGAAACATCTGAGGATATTTTTTTCCTGAATGTCCTCTGACTTTAAATTTGGTGATAACACATACAATTTAAAGGCAATTACGTTCCCTTGCAAATAAGCCAAAAAGGCTTCTACACTATGTCACCCTGGGACAGGGGGATGAACAGAGGAGTCCTCAGAGTGCTGCCTTGGACCCCTGCCACTGCATGATGGCAGCTGGTGATTAACAATCTTTAACGAAATAGTAATTGAAGCAGCATTAAGCAAACTCACAAACTCTGATTCTCACAGGAAAAAAAAAAAAAATCATAGAAACCAATTTTTAAACGTCCCTAAAATATGTGATGGTCCTACAATAAGTAACTTGTATAATATACGAAAAAAGCCAGTTCAAGAAACTCAGCATATCCGATTCATGATTAGTAAGACACAAATTTTCAGCAGCATTCTCCAATCATTAATTCATTCTTATTAATCCATTTTTGGGGAGGGGAAGGGAAACAGAAGGTTCTCATCCACTTCTCTATTATAATGATCCCTAAAATTATTATGCAAATGTATACAGATAAATTGATGTTCACATGTCAGAACCAGATGCAGTAAATTAAAACTGTGTTTTCTAAAGAAAATTATTTTTATGGATGAATTGATAGCAACATAATAAGGTTGAAATTACTGACATATTGAAGATCAATTTCAATCACTGAAAATGTACTTCCAAAATGCTAGTGCGTTGAAGATTTTGAAATGTTCTTTAGCACGAATTAGCTAAAACACTGCATATTCTTGTATAATTTTTACAATAGTTAAAATTACTTTTTCTACAGGCATCAATTTGTACAAGTTTTAAAAATTTCTGTCTCCTAACTCAATTAAAATAAAAACAAAACAAACTTACAAACTTCAAATCATAAAGCAAAAAATCAAAAAGGCTTTCCAAAAACAACTAAAGCCTTCTTTAAGAAGCTCACAAGAAATAACAAAAAAGACGTTTTTATACTTAAATTGGATGGCAAAATAATAAAGAAATAAAACTTCAGTGGAAGATAGAACAACTACGTCCAAGTTACAAACATCCGGTGTCTAAGGGCAACTGAGAACTTATCTTTAGTCTCAAAAGTACACAAAAACAAATGTTGCTACCTTCCTTCAGCCATCATAATTAGAAAACAAAGGCGTGGAGTCAACTCCAAGTGCTGCATACTCAAATGACCTGCTTACTTTCAGGCAATAAATGCAAAGTATGTTTGTGCCTGAGGATTTTTACCACTGTTTTCTTTTCATGTCTGGAGACTTTGGCTCAGATTCCAACCAAACATAGCAGTTCAAAACAATTAAGTATTCTCACCCAGATCCCTATTTCTCCACATCACAAAATCAGCACACACTTGGCATTCCTGGCAGCTCTTCGCACTGCGACTGTGGGTCAGAACTGAGAAGCTCTGGCAACACAGTGTGGGGAAAGCTTCTTTACTGCAGCTGCTGACACTTCTGTCTGACCCAGTGAATCAACTTAAATCTCTCAATCTCTCTCTCCTTTTTTCTCTCTCTCAGCAAAGAATCCACATAAGTTAAAATTCTATTTTAGATATTGTTGTTTATACCGAAATACAACATCTATGACGTTTCAGTATAGTGTGGATGTCTGAAGAAACAAGAAACATCTTGTTTAGTGTACCTTTTCTTAAACACTTCCCTGAGATATTTCCCTGATGGTAGATTCTTCCATCTTATTTAAATACAGGAATATATGTGCCCCAGACAGTTCTGTGACTACCTTTATGTGTCCACATCTCCAGAAATTGATGTTTATCAAAGTAATTACTTAGAATGTTAATCAGGTTTGGTCATTTGCCTATGTTTATTTCTTCCTGAAGATGTGTTTACTGTCTATCCTCTAACAGTGAACTCTCCTTAGCTTTGTAGCATCATGAGAAGACGTATTGGTTGTACTTGAATAAAACATGGATTTTTCAAGTTCAAAAGGGCATGTGTGCTAATAACCTGGAGTGTTAAGCAAATGTAGAACTTTGTGGCAGATATGTCTTTGGGATTTGTAAGAGTGCCCTAGGAACAATAAAGTTACAATGTTCAGCTCTGCCACGATTCTGTTATCCCTCACCTTGGAAAACATTAAAAATGCAAATTAAAAAAATTGAAGTGAATGAATAAAACATAAGACACCTTTGTCATTTTATAATGCTGTAGATTGTGGTAAAAACAGAGATGAGAGGTAAACTCATGTTTATGTGTTTCAGTCCACAAAATTTTATATTTTGTGAGAGCAATCATCTTTATGGTGAAATCATATAATGATGATGTCAATATTCCCCAGCATCAGAAAATGAAATTAGTAGAAGGTAAGTGACTTGGCAAAATATCTGGATAATCTTTGTTTTCTTCACAGTAATTTTAGCTAAGTTTAGGACAAAACAGTAGTAATGTATATAGCCTTTTATTATACCCTAAAATTTAATCAATGGAAATTCTGGTATATTGAAGATGTAAATATATCAGAAATATGCTACACCAAAATCATTATTTGCTTTCCCCAAAATGTTAAATTTGAAGATAATGCAGGCTTTATGACTCATAATTGAAAGATTTTCTGGTTCACAAAACTCTTATTTTCTGTGTATCATAAGTGATGGTTGGCTCAAGAATAGTATAAAATGGAGAAAAGAAAGAAGGTACACAGGAATAAACAAGACAATTCAAATTCAGGAATTCATGATTTAGCTTAACATAAAATTTGCTGACACCAATATAAAATGAACACTTGTCTCCTCCTTCCTCTCATCATTTTTTTCTTTTAGTTGGTTTTGCTATTCCTCCTAGGAGTTCTAACATCTACCATGTGCGATTTAGAGGTAGCCCAAATTTCCAAATTTCAGCTGTGTTTTCATAAAGCTACTAAGCAGCAAAGTCTGCAGTAAGCTTATCTAGGGATTTGCTGTTTCATCTCTTGCATCAATTCAGATGTCCTCAGTTACTGTTTATTCTTCCTATTGATTCTTGGCAGTGCACAGTTTTACTTTGTTCTAGATATTAGGGGATGAATTTAAACTGAATTTCAAAATCATTTTGCCATGTCAGGAACATAGTGAAAACTGTTAATTAAGCAAATCCACTTAGCGGGTGTGTCAATTATTTTCAATGTATAAGTTGCAGTCATGGTCTTTAAATTCCTAAGGGAAGAAAAGGTTAAGAAAGGTGCCAAAATAGAAAATTAAAAACTCTTTCAATGGAAAAATAAATATGCAAACTGACACTCTGTTTAAGAATTATTTAGGAAAGTATTCTCTAGTTATATGTGATAATAGTCTAATTTAAGTAACAGCCCATTGTACTAGCAAAGATGCTAAAAAGTGAACATTTAAGGATCACAGTTAGATTTTAAAGTGCCAAAATCTTGGAACGTGAATGACCTTTCCAATAAAAAAAAACTTTCCAATAAAAGCATGAGAAGACCTAAAACTAAGTGTCAAGGAAGTAAATCTTAAAAAGAACAAAGCATGGTAATTTTGAATGATTATTAAAATCTGGTTACTCTTCTTCAGACTTTTAAATGTCAAGTCATATTATCTGTAGATGATCAGAGTAAAATAAAGTGTTTTCTTAAACAGAAAATAATTGAACACAAAATCATGCATTCTTTTTAATTTTTCTATTATGTTTATTTATTTTGAGACAGAGAGAGACAGAGCATGAGTGGAGGAAGGGCAGAGATTGAGGGAGACACAGAATCTGAAGCAGGCTCCAGGCTCTGAGCTGTCAGCACACACCCTGATGATCGAGCCCACAAGCCCTGAGATCACGACCTGAGCTGAAGTCGGACACTTTACCTACTGAGCAACTCAGGTGCCCCAAAATAATTAATTTCTAATATCCTTGGGAAGTAATCAAAACATTCATTTAGGAAGGTGTTGTTGTTTTAACATTCTTTCTTACAACTTAATGAAATCCACAGTGTACCAATTTACACAACAGATTTGGGGGTTTGAAATCAGATTTGACAATAGCCTCAAAATCTATTCATTATTTATCTTTGCATGCAGAGTTGATGATAAGTACACAAACATCGCACTTACTAAATGTTAAAAATATTCAGCTACAACTCAAATAAAAACTCTACTTAGAACAAAACATTTAAGCACTCAAGTACAAATGATACTTCTGTCCCACAATCACAGAATCTGACCAGAAAAATATTTCAAAATAAAGCTCAATACCATATTTACAAATGAAATACTCAAATATAGTAAAGTATTTCATCCTAGTCCTAATAAATGACAGAATATTTCTAGGACTCAATAAATGAACACTAAACCCTGGGCGTTTGCATTATTCCACATTCTAAACTAAAGTGTAATCACTAATTATCCTGACTTGGAGTTACTTTCTACTCTTCCTCAAACAGGGCACTCACTGACTCTGCGCTGAGTTCTGTACGTGTTTGGAATAGCACATTGTTATCTAAAACATGCTCTGATTACAGTAACTTCTAGAACCTTTACACAGATATTTCAAATTCAGGGGACTTTAGAGGATATTACAGAACTCATTACTTCAGAGAGACAGAACAAGAGATATAAAAGAGAGTAAAAGAGAGTGAGAAAACTATCTTTTCTTTCTTTATCCCATTATTACTCACTATATAAAAGCCGGAAGTATTTCCTTTCTACAACATGATTTTCCCTTGGAGACATGAGCTTTGTTACGCACTTCAGTTCACAATTGCAATGCACTGAGTACCTTACTTTCCCACATGCATATGGTCTCCAATTAGATTATAGTTAAATTAGTCTTATTTAGTAAACTTGTATATTATATTTACTAATTTTCCCAGCCTCTGTAATATGTTTTCTTCCCACCTTCCTCTTTATAAATGTCTAATTCCTTCAGAATAAAATATCTCATAACTGCCTAACTATTAATGCTGTAAACACCTATTTTTGTTAAGAATAAAGATAAGAAACAGTCCATGCTCTAATATGTTTAGGGTTTAGTGTGTTAGAAGCAAAAAAAAAAAAAAAAAGAACTGATTATATAATATAGGACAATAGGTCCAGCACTGAACACAGGATACTGTGGAAGAAGTAAAAAGAGGAATCCACAGAAAATAAGATACGAGGTTAAAGAAAACTTTGTATGTAGATATGAGGTTTCAGAAAGAAAATGGCACTTGAGCAATTATTAAAATGTGTAAAAGTTTTAGTGGGACAGGACAGAGGGAAAACTATTCTTCCAAAAAGAGTAAATACAGTTGTAAGTAAAAAAAAAAAAGTAAAAAACAATGGAAACACCAAATGATAATTCTAGAAACTGTAAATAATTCATAATACATTCAATGCAGAATGCATAAAGATTTGGGATAATGCATTAAGATGGAAAGGTGAGCTATGCCAATATCAGGGCAGCAATTTTTAAAATTTCTATTCACTATACACACATAAACAGAACAATAGAAAAATGGCTAAGTATTGCTTTTTTAACGTTTACTTATTTTGAGAGAAGGAGACAGAACACAAGAGGGGAGGGGAAGAGAGAATTCCAAGCAGGCTCTGTGCCAATACGCAGATCTCTATCCCATGAATAGGGAGATCACAACCTGAGCCAAAACTAAGAGAGGCTTAACCGATTGATCCATCCAGATGACCCAGTAAGTATCATTTAACTGATTTCCTTATAGCCTATTGTGTAAAATGACAGATGTCTGACTCAAGATTTCATAATATGAACTTGGATAATATTACAAGTGTGGAAATGTTTTACACTATCAATGAAACACCATTTTATCACAGTATTGCAATCATCTAAGTGTGGGAATAATTCTAACACTACTTTCCAAATGGATTCCTAAAAGCATTATATTCAAATTTAGGAAATGCTGAATTGAGGAATGGTATAATTACTTTCATTGTACTAATGTGAATAAACACTTATACTCTTATTTCTACTCAGCGTTCTTCCAAATAAAGAAGAAAACAAAAGAAAATGCATTTTTAAAATATCTCCTTCCTACGAAAGGGGGAAAAGAAGACAATAAACTGTGAAAGGAAAAAAAATAAAAATAAAAATATCCCCTTCTGTTATTTTAGTGATTTAGTACTCAGTTATTAAAATCGCCCAAAATCTAATTTTTGTATGCCTAAC
Source organism: Hyaena hyaena (assembly GCF_003009895.1). Classification (NCBI taxonomy): domain Eukaryota; kingdom Metazoa; phylum Chordata; class Mammalia; order Carnivora; family Hyaenidae; genus Hyaena; species Hyaena hyaena. The sequence goes on from NW_024081053.1 coordinate 697,143, forward strand.
ACATTTCCCCAAATTCACACTACGGGTTTATGTCCTTTTCTATTCATCACCGTCTCTATATATTGTTATAAACCTGTAACAAGCATTCTGGCTATTTGAGAAGAAGAAATTGTGCCTGACAGCAAGAAGCATGTTATATCCAATTCCATTTTCCACCTCTTTCCCCATCGCTTTTGACACCTTTCTGCGAATCCCAGTGCTTAATTGAATACCTAGGGGTGTTCCATGTGAAACATTTGAAGTAGTTCAATGGGGATGATTTACAGCAATATACAAGATGACAGGTGTACTGAGAGGGTCTGAAATAATCTCATGTGGTATATACACTAAGACAGAGCACCTGATGCCACAATAATATTTATTACCTCCTAGAGGATTAGATTCCCAGTTTCCAATACCTATACATTTTACAAATCTGAGGATGTAGGACTGACGTTTATTTTCTTAGTATACCTAAGAAAAAAATAATTCCATGGGTTGGTAAAGTATATGTCAAAAAGAAAAAAAAAAAACACACAGTTTGCTCTTCTGTTTAATTACATACATATTAACATGCACACAGGCAGTGTGGAATATGTACTATTCCATATTTTGTATCGTTTCCTCAGTACTAATTATATTTGGTGAGCCCTTTGATTATAATAAATATTTAAGAAATGGTTCAAAATGTTTATGAAGGACGTGTACGCTTGCTGTAGAGGTTCTAGGAAAAACAGGCTCCTCCCAGATAGCTTGAGAACACTGGCAGCCTTACACAGACTAAATCCACACTTCCTTTAATGAAAAAGATGGAAATGAACTACTATTCTGCTAATATATAGAAAAACAACAAATATACATAAGTACATTGCAAATACATGCAAATATTTACATTCAGGGATATTTGTATGTGTGGTTGTAAAAGCTGTAAACAGGTAACTCCGGCCATCTTGGATGATTGGGTCAAATTTGAATATGTGCTTTTCATAAATGTGAATCGCAATAGAGAAAACATCAAAACTGCTGTACTTTTTTCCATTTTTACTGTATTTCATTTGCAATATATTTTAATAAACCTTGTATGTATTTAAAAAAGAAATATCAAATTTCTGACTAAATATGAAAGGACTGAAACTAGAAATTTATTGTATATACTTCTTCAAAAACCACCTGCCACCCTCAATTAATGACAGAAGAGTAAGAAAATTCCAACAAAGAAAGAGTGAAAAGGGAAGAATTTAAAAGGGAATACAAGATTTCAGCTGATTTGGGAAGACTCTAGTAGTAACAACTGACTTAGCAGAATAGAAGCAATCTCCATTTAAATGTCTGCAAAGAGAGGAACAATATAAGAGATCCAATTTGCCCTCAGAGAATCCTTGAGAAGCCTCACTTGGAAGTATAAATCTCAAGGCATTCATGAGTGAGAGACACAGATGAAAACAAAAATATTTGGTAACAGTTACTAAATAGAGCCTTAGGAAATTTCCAGTTTCCTTAATCCTGCACAAAGGGCACATTTCTTACCCTGCCATCCTTCACAGGAGAGTTCGATTTGGAGAAAATAAATGGGAATTGCCCAGTAATCACAGACAACAGCAAGAACCTAGCATCCTATTCCTACTGCCTGTTGTGGGAGCTTATTATTGTATTTTAAGAATTTGTTAAGTGGTTGTTAAACACAGCCATTATTAAAATGTTAATTATGTAAACTTTCAATTAAATACATATAATTAAAGACAAAGATAATAAATCCAAAACCCTCATGTTCCGTTATTTTACTATTAGGTATGCCCTTGACATTATTTTGCTTGTGTCTATATGGTAGAAATTCTATATATTACTATATAAATATCAAGGATACAGCTAATAATTTTAGGTATTAAGGTTATCAATGATTCATTTATTCTGTATTTTATGTTTTACAAAATTATATCCAATAAGTATAAATTACATTGGAAAAGAAAATAGGCATTATTGCCATAAAGCCAATTTCCCAACCACTGTTTGTTACTATCTCTCAGTATGAAATGAAACACAGTTTCCTTGGTTCCAATTTTAAAACTTTCTCATTTTCTGATAGCTGATTTAGAGCTCAAAAATAAATCCTTAAAAATATTTTAGGAAGAAATCCAGTATGAGCTTTCCAGTCAAGAAATTCTTGGTTGTCATAAATTTTCCAATCCAAAGAAACAGTATGTTAAACCTAATCATAACAGGATCTCATACTATTCTTCGTTTTTTCCCCCCCAAACAACAAGGATTGGTAGTTATTAATGTTATAAATTAAAAACAGGCAAGAAAGTTTTGGGGGATTTTTTTATTATTCAATGTTTTTTAATTTATATATTTTACATAGTGTTCAGACTCTTGTCCATGGTTTTCCACTCAAACCTTGGGATCCAAAAAACTTACCACAGGTACTACAGATGGATGCAATCCAACGTCAAGGTTACAGATTTTCAAGAGTTATAGTAATCTCCAGGCAAAGAGTCAAAATGGGCAGTTCATGAATGAGGTTTTAGAGCCAGACTGCCCAAATTCAAAGCCTGTCTTATACTTAACAATGTCTGGATTTCACCATTCTACCTCTGTACCTTAAGTTTCTGGTGTTCAATTTAGATGATTATAGTACCAGTTCACAGGACTGACAGGATTAAATGGACTGATATGTAAGAAGAATGCAGAATCTGACCTAATTATAATAAGCCTTTATTACTACATGATTTTTATTTTTATGTTTATTTTATTATGACTCTGCTGATTTGCTGATGGTACTGTTATCATATTGAATTTTAGGTCAAAAAGGAAAACTTTCTGAATTATATTCTGAAATTCAAAATATCACAATCAATGATGTGTCACATAGTAAAATCTAAGAAGTAGATTTACTAAATATGTGTTCCAAATGTGTATATATACGTGCTGAAAGAAAGGACTACAGATTGATTCAATCTCTAGACATTAAAGTCAATTTAAAAGCAATCTAGGTGTTAATACACCTTGAAAGAGCTCATATAGTCAGTTGAATATTAATCTGCTTCTTTATAGATAGTAAACCTCTCTTTAGGAGGAACTTTAAATCTCTGAAACTAATATTACTCTGTTAACTACAAGAGAAAAAAGTGGCATAAAGAAAAAAATTATTACTTTATGGTCATTTGTGCATGGGTTCATTTATTTTCTCTCATTCAAGTCAGAAATACGATGATGAATATGAATTTGTTTCTCTATAGATGGTAAGCTTTTCCTTAGGAGAAAACATAAAACTCTGAAACACCACCTTGCTGCTATCACTTTATGGTCATTTGTGCATGAGCTCCTTATTTTCAGTAGTTCAAATCAAAATATGATGATGGATAATAACCTTATATTAGCAACTTGTTACTGAGTATCTACTATGTGCTATTTACTTTCTTTTCTAATTTTTATAAAAAACTTATTCTTAAAGACTAAACTTTAAATTGCCATGCCTATTATTCCTATATACATTTTACAGATGGGGAGATTTAGGCTTATACAGAGAGTTAACATCTAAGGTTCAGAGTTTTAAAAGCAAATGCGACTTAACTAATATGTGATCATACTGTTTTGGGGGTTTTTTTGTTTTTTTGTTTTTTACTGTTTATTTATTTTTGAGAGGAAGAGAAAGAGACAGAGTGTGGTGAGCAGGGGAGGGTCAGAGAAAGAGGGAGACACAGAATCCAAAGCAGAAGCAGGCTCCAGGCTCCAAGGTGCTGCCCAGAGCCTGATGCGGGGCTCAAATTCATCAGCCTTTGAGATCATGACCTGAGCTGAAGTTGGATACTTAATCAAATGAGCCACCTAGGCAGCCCTGATTTTACTGTCTCTGACCAGTCTTGAGAACTGGAGCTTATAGAATTTGAGAAATTTTTAAGTACGAGCCATAAAATTATCCTTGTAGAATCTGAGAAATTTTAATGTATGAGCCATAATATTAATTAAATTTATTGTCTGACACTTTGACATATATATTTATATATACACATTATATATACATATATATGCTTATATATACACATTATATATATAAATATATATGTATGTGTTTGTGTGTATATAAATATATATATATACACACACACAATATATGGCTCAAAAGTAACTTACCTTCCAAATGCTAGCCACAAATTTAAGCCATATCACATGGCTCTATCTTTAAAATATGATGTTGAAATCCCATATATAGTGGAATTTTATGAGGGCTTTAGGTCTAAATAAGTAAAAGTTAATAAAAATGAGAATAAAAATATGTGTAAAAATTAGGTTATATAACTCTGATCAAAATATTATTAAATATTTATTCATTCTCCCTTATCCTTTTACACAGCTTGTTTTGAAACAATTGGCAAAAATTATAATCTTCAAGTTTATGGTACACAGTTCAGCTATGTTCACAGATAAAATATTTCTGAATAATGCATTCACGGAAAAAATTGAGTTCCAACTCAATGGTGCTGCCTTTCACATAAACAGAAGAAATGTGACTATGTGGGTGTTAGTGGTGCTACAGCGTTTACTATGGTAATTACTCCAGGATAATCATAGAAAAGAAAAAAATCTTGCCTACATGAGCAGAATCAAGTTCTTCTTCAAGCTATTCTGGTAGGAACACATGCCACTACCATTTCTGACTACTAAAATGCACACATCTTATTCTCCTCAGTGAAGGGATGATCACAGATGGAGATCTTTATATTTTCAGATCTTAGTTCCATGTATACATATACTTTTCTTAAGTTAATAAGTAAGTAAATAATATGGCTATGTTTCATGTAAGTCAAAGGAATCTCTTTTATTATTCAGGCCAGAGAAGGTAAAAGTCCAAACTCTATTTCTTTCTGAGTGCTTACTTACACTTGTGCTGCACATAGTTCAGTAAGTAGTTCACATTTGTATATATATCCATATATATATATACACATATGATTTATTTATAATTCAGATGCTATTACAGCACATTCTAATCATAAGGAAATAGCAATTAATTCATGCTCCATAATTAAATTTAAATATGTATATTTAAATATAAAAGCAGAATTTATAATTCTATAAAATAACGATTTAATTTTCTTTTGCGACAGTAAGCCTGAAATCTTCAGAATTTTAATAGGTTCTCGCTGATCACTTTAAAGTTAATTTAAATATTAACTCAGACACAGATTTTTTCATCTTTGAAAGCTTCTCAATGGTGCTAAACTTCATTTATTCAAACTAATACAACCTTTTTGGAAGAAACAGAACCTTCAGTTCCAGGCTCACATGGGCCTGCATGCTGATGAATATGGGGTTTAAAAAATAAATGCTATTACTTCATATATCATATAGACTTTCCAAACAATCACCTACTGGAATCTCACAATAAAACTGTGAAGTCATTTAGGCATTTTGTTTTAATCCTCATTTTATAATTCAAGACTATTTGCCTAGGGAAATTGCTTAAGAGCCAGATCCAGGAATAAAACTTTTGCTTTAGACCCCAAATTTTATGTACCTTCTACTTCACCAATTTAGATGATGAAGATGATTGTCCCAGAACCCAGGGCTAAATAATGCACTCTATAAATTACTATGGGATAAATGTCCTTAGGAAATCCCTTTACAGAGATTGGTGTTCACTGTGTACAAATAAATTCTGGAAAAATCACAAGGGAAATACCAGAATTACTTCAAAACTTTTAAGCCCTTTGCTTTTCTTCTCATTCTTACCATTCTCTTTTATAAAACACTTGAATATTAAATACTCACATGTTGACTTAATAGGAAACAAAGAAAATGTGGAAATAGCATTCATTCCAAAATATTACTCTCCTTCTATAATGGCTTATTCACTCATAAGATTTCTTATAATTGTTAGAAGTTCTGAAAGTAATAGCTAACCATAAAAAGAGAAAATAATATTTAACCTAAAATTGTGACCTCCATTATGTTGACAAATTCCTAATATTTCCAGAGAATATCATCAAAGTAGTCTTATTAATCTTCTTGCTCTGAATTTCAGGTTCATTCTTACTGTGACTCAAAAATATTTTCAATCATCTCTTATCGACCCACCTCAGCAACGTTTCCAAACCTTCTCCATCTTTGCATATCCCCAATGTCCAGTTGCTTTAAGTTTACTGAGATGATTGGAATCATTTTCCATTAATTTTTCAATTTTCCTCTATCAATAAATATGATTGTTCCAGTAACTGAACAGTTCAATGTTTACCAAAATGTCCTCTTTAACACTTTTCTAAATGAAATTGCTGTCATAAAGCTCTCTTTCTTTCTTTCTCCCTCTCTCCCTTTCAACCTATCTCCCTCCTTCCTCATTCTGGATATTTTTCCACTTAATTTAAAATGCTCCCATATATGTTCAATGTTCCACTAAACTCTAATCATTCTTGTAAATATAACTGCATCATCAGACTTTGGAGAGAATATTCTTCTAATGGTATTCAGTCCTTCCTATCTGCTAACTCCTTACTGTTTAGACTGGATCACACCACTAATACTAGAAGAAAACTACTCTCCTAAATTTATCAGTGTTTTCCTTATCTCTAGAAGCCATGGGCTTTTTATACTCCTCATCCAAACTACATTCAATGACAGTAAAGATAACTGCCCCCAAAAGAAGGATTTCCTCCTCAGAGATAGTGATCTCCATTGGTTCCTCTTTCCATTTCAAAGTTGTTATTTCTTTTTTTCCCTTCTCACAAAAAAGAAGTATTTGCTATGATATATCAATGGGTTTCTCTTCTCTGCTACATTCATCTTTGGCAATTTCATCCAATAACAGGTTTAACTCTCATCTCCAGGCAATGTGGTCTTAAACCTCTACTCCATTTCCTCTACAGAATTATTTTCTGATGGCACCCTGACACCTGTATTCAGACAGGGGTTAAAATTCCAACTCTGACACTTAATAGCTATTAATTATGGTTAAGTTGACTAACCTCACCTCCTTATTTTCCTAATATATGCAAAAGCCTGTGGTGAGGAGTAACTAAATAATTTATGTAAATCTCATATAACTATGCCTGCTCACAGTTAATAATTCAATAAATATTAGCTACCATATACACTTATTTACTCCTTATATGTCTTTCCTTCTGTGCTCATTCTTTTAACGTTTATTCATTTTTTGAGAAACAGAGAAAGACAGAGTGCAAGTGTGGTTAGGACAGAGAGAGAGGCAGACACATAATCTGAAGCAGGCTCCAGGCTCTGAGCTGTCAGCAAAGAACCCAACAAGGGGCTCGAATCCACGAAACACGAGATCATGACCTGAGCCGATTATCAGACGCTTAATTGACTGAATCACCCAGGCGCTTCATCCTTATTTTTAACTGTATATCTATCTGTCTAGTTCTAAAGTCCAAAAGCTGGAAATTTTTGATTTCCCCTTTTACTGGGCCCAGAATTTTAATAAGGTATCAAGTCTTCCTGAAACACAGCTTCAGAGCAGCTGACATTCCCCCTTACATTATAGGTATCCTACTCGGATACTTTAGTATCTTCCACCTAAACTGTTTTAACAGATTCCCAACTGGTTTCCCTAATTTCAGATTCTTGACCTCTAATCTATCATTGATATTGTGGTAAGCTGTTTTCTTTATCTCAAATTGTGTGTGTGTGTGTGTGTGTGTGTGTGTATAAAATGTTATTCCACCATGCAAACTTTTCATTCCTTGCTACTTCCTATGATATTAATTCAGAAACCTTAGTTTTATATTCAAAATCTACTACTAGCTCATTTCAATCTACCATGCTAATTTTATCTGGTCCTTAAAATAGATAAAGTTCCAGACAAACTAAACTACTGACTGTTCCTTATACATAGTGCACTTTCCTGAAATCTCTTTCTCCCTGTGAATTACCCTGATAAGTGAATTTCATATACTACTTGCCATTCATGGTTTAGCAAAAATGATACTTCAGCAATAAAAATAAAATATTCTGGTCTAAAGTTCTCTGTGGCTTCTGTTTAAAAAAAAAAGTGAGGCAAAGGATGTGGAACTACAAAAATGATAAAGTGTGGACCTCAGCTAATCTCTTCCCCAAAAAGCAATGAAAACAACTGGACAGAACTGACCAAAAAGAAGAAGAAGAAGAATATTTCAGGGTTCTTAAAATTGACCAAGAGAATACAACAATTTGAAAATCACTTATTCAAAAAGAAAAAAAAAAGAGAAAAGGGAGAAAAAAAAACCTCTACAAAATATTATATAGAGTTAGTCCATGGCATTTTTATGTCTTCACTATCGCCATTCTTCAGTTCTATTAGAAATATAGTGTTAAGGGGTGCCTGGTTGGCTCAGTTGGTTAAGCATCTGACTTGAGCCAGGTCATGATCTCATGGTTCATGAGTTCAAGCCCTAGGCTGGGTTCTCTGTTGACAGGGGAGAGCCTGAAGCCTGCTTCAGATTCTGTGTCTCCCTCTCTATCTTTGTCCCTCTCCCACTCATGTCTCTCTCTCAAATAATGAATACACATGGAAGGAAGGAAGGAAGGAAGGAAGGAAGGAAGGAAGGAAGGAAGGAAGGAAGGAAGAAAAGAAAGAAAGAAGTCTCTCTCTCAAATAATAAATACACATGGAAGGAAGGAAGGAAGGAAAGAAGGAAGGAAGGAAGGAAGGAAGGAAGGGAGGGAGGGAGGGAGGAAGGGAGGGAGAAAGAAAGAGAGAGAGAGAGAGAAAGACAGACAGAAAGAAAGAAAGAAAGAAAGAAAGAAAGAAAGAAAGAAAGAAAGAAAGTTAGTTAGTTTTACCAGGCAGGGAAAGAATGAAAACTAACAGCTTCATTCCAGAGGGGGCTATATGGGTAGGAGTAGTATATGGGAAAATATTATAGTCAGGGGTATTATAGAAAATTATAACAACCCTGAAGTGGCACTATAAGTTTGATCAAGCAATAGACCCAGAGAATAGCCAGAATTTTAACAAGAAGATCTAGGGAATGAGAAAGTCCTAGTGAGCCCTGATAAACTCCTGTATGTCCCATAAATTTCCTCAACAACATAAAGAGCCTCTAAGGAAAACATACAGTTCACAGCATACTCATATTTGAATGGCTAAATGTTTTCCAACTGAGGTTGGAAACTTGAATGGTTTTCTATACTCAAAGTTCTCCTCAATATTGTACTAGAGGTTCTAGCCAGTGTAATCAGGAAACAAAACAAAACAAAAAATATGAAAATACATCTAGATTAGAAAGGAAGGATTAAAACTCTTTATTTGCATAATAGGATCATGATCCTGTTCTGTAAAAAAAAAACAAAAAAAAAACAAAAAACAAAAAACCAACTAAGTGATACATGGAAAACTCCTAGAATAAACAACTGACTTAAGGTCATAGGTGACCAGACCGATACATACATAAAATTGTGTGTGTGTGTGTATTTATTTATATTTATATATTAGTAAGTAAGAACAATCTGAAAATAAAATTCAGGAAATGATTACATTCACGGTATCATCAAAATTAATAACATCCTAAGGAAGAAATTAAAAGTGTAAGACTTGTAGAGTTAAGACCAAAAAATAATAGGAAAATAATACTAAAGCAAATCTAACTAAATGGTGATACATTCTATGTTCATGAAATAGAAGACAATATTGTTAAAATGGAAATCTTCTTCATACTGATCTAAAGATTTGGGGTCCCTGGGCTGCTCAGCAGGGTAAGGTTCCAACTTGGTTTTGGCTCAGGTCATGATCTCACAGTTCATGGGATTGAGCCCCACATTGGGCTCTGCACTGACAGTGTAGAGAATCCTGCTTAGGATTCTCTCTTCCCCTCCCTTTCTGCATCTCTTACACTTGTACTCTCTCTCTCAAAATAATTAAGCTTACAATAAACTGATCTAAGGATTCAACATAATCCTTTCTTATTTCTCAGGAAGCTGTTTTGAAGAAATTAAAAGCTGAAGTTAAAATGTATACAAAAATTGGGTGGACTCAAATAGTCAAATGCAAGTCTGAAAAAAGAGGAAAAGATTAGATAATTTACATTTCTCAATTTCAAAACTAACTATAAAGCTACAATGTGTTACTGGCATAAGGACAGGCATATAGATCAACTGAACAAGACTGGAGGCTTAGAAATAAACTTATTTTTATGGGCAATTGATTTTCAACAAGGGTGCCAAGGCTACTCAATGGGGGAAAGAGTAATGTTTCCAAGAAATACAGCTAGGCAAACTGTATATTCACATGTCAAAATACTGCCTCATATCTCACTCAAATATTAACACAAATTACTTCTAAATCTAAATACAAAGGCTCAATATATAAAATTTTAAGAATAAGAAAGAAAAAAATGCAGTGACCTTGGATTATTCAGAGATCTTAGATATAATGCTAAAAGCAATTTACTCAGAAGAAAAAATTGATAAACTGGACTTTAAAAAATTAAAATTTGCACTTCAAAAGACATCATTAAGGAAAGGGGAAAAGACAGATTAGGGGAAAAATTTGTAAATCATACAGCTGATACAAAAAATTGTAAAGAATACATAAATAATAAAGTTTAGTAATAAGTTGAAAATAGAAATGCACATAAGATTTGGAAAAACACTTCATCAAAGAATATACATTGATGGCCAATAAGCAGAGGAAAAGCTATTCAGTATCATTAATCATTAGAAAAATACAACTTAAAAACTTAATTAGAGATCACTTCATTTGTTTCGCAAAATTGACAATGACGTGAAGAAAGGGAAATCCTCATACATTGCTACTGGGAATGTAAAACTGGATAGTCACTTTTGAAAACAGTTGTGCAGTTACTAAACAAGTTAAACACTACTGGGACTCCTGGATGGCTCAGTTGGTTGAATATCCAACTGTTGATTTGTGCTCAGGTCTTGATTCCATGGTTCATAGATCCAGCCCTGTGTCGGCTGCATACTGACAGCTTGGAGTCTCTCTGTCCCTGCACTCTCCCTGCTCTCTCTCTTTCTCTCTCAAAATAAATAAACTTAAAACAAAATAAATTAAACATTACTTTTACCATACAACTAAACAATTCCCTTCCTAGGTATCTATTCAAGAAATTCATTTTAAACTGAATGTTCCTGTCCCTCTAAAATTTGAATATTGAATCCCTAAACCTTTCCATGTGGCTGCATTTTGAGACAGGACGTCCATGGAAGCAATTAAGGTTAAACGAAGCCATAGGGTGGCTTCTGAAAGGATGGTCCTAATAAGAAGAGATACCAGCAACCTTACTCTCTCTTTACATGCACACACAAAGAAGAAATCATGTGAGTATACGATGAGAAGTCAGCTGTCTGCAACCCAAAGGTAAAGTTCTCATTAGAACCAACCCTGCTGGTACCTTCAAGGTAGTGCCCAGAACTCTGGGAGAGTTAATTTATGCTGTTTAGGTCATCTAGTCTGTGGTAAATTGTTATGGCAACACAAAAATTAAATGTATATATCCACACAATAACTTTTACATAAATATCCATGGTAGCATTTTTCATACTAGTAGAAAAGTGGAAACAACCCAAAGTCCCTAAATTTCGCATGGAAAAACAAAATGTGAAATACCTCTATGACGGAATGTTCTTCATAATTAAAAAAAAAAAAAAAAACATATTCAGTACAACTTGGATATACATAATAAACTCACTCTAAGTGAAAGCTGTCAGACACAAAAGACTACACATTGTCTAATTTCATTCATAGTGAAATGCTCAGAAAAGATCAATCTATAGAAACAGATCTTTGGTTGCTGTGGGAAGAGGGTTTGACTGATTGCAAATGGACATGAGGAATTTTGTTGGTGATGGAAATATTCTAAAATGAGATCTTGATGATGATTGCATAATTCTATAAATTTACTACTAATAATTGCATTATACATTTAAAATAGATGAATTTGGGGGCACCTGAGTGGCTCACTCAGTTAAATGTCTGACTCTTGATTTCAGCTCTGGTCACAATCTCAAGTTCATGGGTTCAAATCCTGCGTCAGGCTTCAGGCTGACAATGAAGAGCCTGCTTGGGATTCTCTCTCCCTCTGTCTCTGCCCTCCTCCACTCGCACTGTTTCTGTCTCTCTCAAAATAAATAAATAAAATTTAAAAATGAAATAAAATTTAAAAACAAAATAATAAAACAAAATAGGTGGCTTTTATGGCATGTAAATTATATCTCCAAACAGCCATTGCCGAAGAAAGAGAAGGAGCAGCAAGTGGCGGCAGCAGCAGTGCAGTAGAAAGTAAAACCACCACCACTTTGGTGGGAAAAAACAGAAGTGGAGAGTCCTCAACATTAGATATCCTCACTAGGGTACCAGGTGCGGTGGGATACCTGTTCCACTTTGTAAGGTGTTTACAGAGGCGTATGTAATTGTTATGCTAAGGTTGAACCTACTGGAACAATGACAGCCTAGACAGGGTAGGCTTTAAATGACAGAGGTGAGTTTCTCTCACACACAGCAGAACTCCCTAGGCAGCTCTGCTCTACATGGGACCCAGGTTCCTTCTATCTTGTTGCTCTGAAACTCTCCAGTGTGTCGTTCTCATCTTCACAGGGTCAAAGCTGGGTCACAGCCTTATTGTATCAGTATTCCAGCTCACTAAAAGTGGTGGGGAGTGTTAGTTCAGAGCAAGTAGTTTGTTTTTATATTGGAAATGACTTGTAAGTTGCCCATACTTCCACACCCATTCCAAAGGACTTCAATGTAACTGTAGGGAAAGCTGGGGAATGTAGTCCTATTTGGACTGGCCATGGACCTAGCTAAAACTGTGCTACTGCGGAAGAGAAGAATCTATTTTAAACAACTTAAACAGTGGCTGAGAAGAGTTTATTCATATTATAATGACAGATAATAGCAATAATCCACATGAATTGTTGATAGTGAAGAAAAGAAGTTTAAGTAACCAGCAGATTCACTGGCTTTCTTCTCAAGCTTGATGACAGGGTTTCCACAAACAATGATAAAATAACACAAGCTGCATCTGTAGTGTGTCGAAACAGGTGCCTGCTTGATTATCAGTGCCAGGGCTAAAATTCAAATAAAGGACTTCATTTTTCAAAACAAATTTGCAAAAACAAGGTAGGGCCTGAAGACATAAGCTCTTTTCCTGACCATTCTATTTAAAATGACACCCACCATCAGCACGTCTATCCTAACTTTGCTGCTTCATTTTTGTTTAATTTTTCATACCAACTCTTCAACCTGAAATTGTATGTATTACGTCTTCCCTCAACAAAACGTACGTTATAAGAAAGCGGGATTTTGTGTATTTACTATTATACCATGAGTTCTTAGAATAATTCCTGGCTCCTACTAAACATTCAGTAAATATTTGCTGAATTAATTGAGTGAATAAACATATTAGCAACATAGCAAGGTTGCAACAAAGCTGAGATGATGCTAAATTACTTCAAATACACTATTATATTTGCTACCACATATTGGGGTAACACTGAACATGCTGGGGACAAACAAGTATTTCCAGCAGTGAGTGAAGAAGGAAAACCCAATGTAGAGAACTATCACTGCTCCTCAAAATCCTGTAACAATTTCACCTTTACTGGTAAGTGAGGATTTTATACTTTCTTGTACTTTATATCATTATGTTTGTGTCCACATTGTTATTTATGTTTGTTACTTGCTAAAAATAAAATTCTTGAAACCACACTGGTACATCTTGGTATCTCTTTCAATATTTATATTAGTACTTTGCAAATTATAAGCTTGCAATATCTACTTTGATGAAAGAATAAATGAATTACAACTTAACCAACAATGGATACTGATTTGCACAGAGTGCAGAGCATTTTTTTATTCAGAGAAACAAACTTCCATGGCTACTTGTGAATAATCAGACCAATAAAAATGCTTTTAACTTAAGTAGTAACTATCTCACTTAAAGGGAAAAAAGATAATAATCACAGACTATGCATATAAAAGAACCTCAATACCCAGTATCATTATCCTTTACCTACTTCTGTCCAACTGAGTTAGGAAACAATGTTTTCATGTAAGAGCATAGGGCCAACAGACTTATTGCACAGAATGTTAAATGTGTAGTAAAAATCCTTTGAGGGGCCTAGTTAACATGCATCCATAATGATTTTTTTACATTATAAAAAATTGGGTGCTTATCTCTTTCTTTAAAGTGAAAAGCAAATACTCTTCTGTAGATGTGAAATAATTACTTTTTAAAATGCCACTTACTCTAAAAACACAGTGGAGGTTTTGTGCCTTTGAAGCAGCATCTGAGCTCAAATCATTTTCAATACTTTTGCCGAATTTTTAAAGAAGGTCTAAAATGTTGCTATATGAAGTCTGATGTCTTTATAATGTCCTTATTAGTGTTTAATTTTACTTGCTAAGTCATGATTTTCTCTATGCAGAGTTTACCATTCTGCCACTGATTTTAGAAAAAGGTGACCTTGACAATGGAACAAGGTAATGACCTTGACAGAAAAGTAAACACGTCTGTCCTTGGGGTCTGATATTTTCTTTCTCAGTGTATCTCCACCCCCAGATCACATTTTTCACAGTCACCAAGATGTATTTTTGAACATGCCTGTTTCTTTGATTAGACCTTTTTTTCTCTGGAGCAGTAAGCATGACTTACTATTTTTCCCTTTATTTCTCCTTTACCTTCTCCCTCAACTCAACACCCTTGGTTATAAATCATCTCACTTTCTACTGAACTTGGTATTTTCCATGGAACTACCACCTAGTAATTATGTTATCTATGCATATATATTTAATCTCTGTTGGTAGGTTAAAGCTCCTTGAAAATGAAGAATGCTTCTAAGTTACCCCTATATTCTTCACTAGTTCTACTTCAGTATCATGAACTAGGATGCTGAATAATGTTGGACGGATGAAGGAATAAAAGATCTAATGGGGGCCCTCTGGGTGGCTCAGTCAGTTAAGCATCCTACTGCAGCTCAGGTCATGATCTCACGGTTCATGTGTTTGAGCCCGACATCAGGCTCTGTGCTGACAGCTCAGAGTCTGGAGCCTGCTTTGGATTCCATGTCTCTCTCTATCTCTCTGCCCCTCCCACTCTCATGCTTTCTCTGTCTCTGTCTCTCTTTCTCTCTCTCAAAAATAAACATTACAAATAATTTAAATAAAAGATCTAATACTGCTGTGCATGTTTTTGTGAACTTCTACTTTTCCTTCTGTTCTGGGGCCTATTATTTGACCATCTGCTATCCATTACTATATATTAAACCATGAGACCAGGAAATAAGAAAAGATAAAATGCAAAACAGTTCTGTAACTTATTAGATTCCCCTTATTACTCTATATAAGCCAAAAAATCTTGGCTGTGCAACTTTTTCAACACTAAGATATGTCTCTCCAGCTCAGCAACTTAATAAGGAGTGTAGTTTTCACACGAAAACACTCCTACAAAGAATAGAATGAATGAAGGTATAGGGAGAAATTTCTCCATAGAAAATGGAGTAAGATACCCAAGAATTTGTAAGCAATTTGCCAACTTCTTTAGTCAAAGTAGAAGGTTTTTCAAACAGAGACATTTTAAAATACATAACTTTCATAAAGTTGGTTCCATTTGCCATAATATTTTAAGTAAAAATAATTATGTTTCCTTAAAGAGTGGTCATCAACCATGCCCTGGAGTGGCTATTCAGAGATCAGCCCTGTTTCTGAAGGGACATTGCTACTGAACATCCTAATATCAAGTCAGCCTTTGTTGCACTGTTCAAATACCTATGGACATGAAGATTTCAACTTGCAAAAGACAGTAGTTAAAGGTCATGTGAAGAGCTCTAAGTTTTGTAATGTATGTACAGCACTAAGTCTGAGTAACACAATCCAACAGATCATAGCACTTCTTCATTAGACTGCACAAATCATTAAATCATTAAGAATGAACTAAGATTAACTTTACCACATAGGCAGTACACTATAGTGGTTAATAATGATTATACTTAAAATCCCAGTAGGAAAAAAGGCACACTAAGAAATAGGATAATTTGAGAAGGGTTCATGTTTCAAAAGGGTGACTTACACAGATGTTACTGGAATGTAGCAGGAAAATTAGGGCTGGTGAAAGAGTTCAGAACCAGTAGCAGTGAAGTGGTAACCAGCCCTGGTCCAAAAGATAGAAAGGAGAGGAGTCTATGGGGTTCTGAATGAGAGTGATGCAGAGCAGAATGCCTTTTAGAAAAAGCATGACTTTTGCTGAAGGTACACAACCAATCCAAGATGATCTCAAACAAGACTAAATATTTTGTCCACATTCTCCCTCCCACTGATTACATGCCTGTAACTCCGAAATAGAAGAATTACATAGAAACCAGAGTATTCTAGGCACTATTCTAAAGGTTTCAGGTATGATAATTTACCTAATCTAACTGCACCTCAGTTTCCTCATCTGCAAGTGCTAATAAGAATAGTACCTATTTTATAGTTTACAAGGCAGTACAAAGATTAGGGAGGAAAAAAAAGCAGCAGCACTTTAACAGTTCATGGGATATGGTAAGTTATAACGACTTTTCAAAGAGGCTTTTTTGTCAGAACATACAGCAAATATAAAAGCTACCAAATTATTCTTTCCAAGTTTTAGATATTAAGGTATCTTTCTAAATTACTGTGTATCAAAAAGGCTAAAAAAACTGAGTAAAATTCTTTCTTTCTTTGATTTGTTTCATTTTATTTCTCAGTTTCCTTAGAATAATACTTACATGAAAGGCCCAAATGTTTCCATAACTATATTCAGAATTAGAGTCACAGAAATGTGAATTTCAAATTCAAGAAAGACCCAGGAATGACATCTCCATACTCAGATGTCAGTGAAACTTCAGGATACACCAACGTGGATATCCTGATGGATACTCCAGAGGGAAAAACTAAAGCAAGCTGGGTTAAAAAAAAACAAAAACTCACAGGTATTACTGTTATCCAGCAAATAATGACTTTGATGATGAGAATAAACATTTGTAAAGCAACAGAATAAAAACCTGAGAATTCAAAAATAATATCCCCCAAACACAGCAAGCCCATGACTTCAAATTGTTCTGCCATATGCAGCAACGTGGAATGTTATTTCCTCTTTGCATTGTTGGCTTCTTTGCAACCTCAAATCTTAACTTAAATATTGCATTTTTGTATCTTCCATTATCTATCAAAAATAAACTCCTGATCTTAAATCACTCACACACACTCACAACCACACTAACATACACAGACACTGAAACACAAACTCTACATCTTATTTTCTTATCATTATTTTCTTTTCTTTTATATCACTCTTTTTCACTGGCGCCAGAGGTGGGGGCAGTATTTGCTTGCCTAGTTCTTTTTTTATATCTTTCCTATTAGATTTTAATTCTTTGGGTGGTTCAGTTAAATTTGTCTCATTTGCTCATATAAACTTCTAATCTAATCTAGTACATATTCAGTGCATTGTGCATTAAGTATCTAACACATGAGTGAAAATTTATGATTTTGATTTCTGAAAGAACAACAAATTGTTCTTGGTGATTCATAGCTTCCTGCCAGGTGGTCTACCATTCTTGTATTAAACTTTATTTAACCAATTTCCCAAGAAAGGAAGTGTAAGCTGGTGAATCATTCTTTGCTCTCATGGAGTCCTGGCATGAACTCTGTATAACGAATGATGGTGGCCTGGCGTCAAACCTTCCCTGTTCCATTTTAACAAACATAGTATATAAAACTTTAAAATAAAAAATTAAAAATTAAAAAATTACCCCTTGAAAAGCATGAATCAACACTCAAAGAATGACCAAAAGAATAGAGTGCCTGGTAATCTTATGATGTATAGTGTATATGTCATATATACATGGCATATATACATATGGCATATAATATATTTAAGCTTAATATACACATACATATATATGTATATACATATTTATTAAGTTAATACAGAGATAAAGTCCTTTAAATGAGGTAAACCAGTTAGATATTCAAAACAATAAAAAGATAAAGTCACTAACTCCATACAATAAAGGTTATTGACAAATCAATGTAACAGAATGAAAACAAGATTTGGAAGCAGGTAAAATGAAGCTAACATGACAGTTTCTTATTCTTTGACCAGTAAGAAGGTGTCTTTTGTTTCTAATCCCCTAATTACTTTCTATCACCTAAGACCTCTACATTTGCTCAGTTATAATAATATGAATTCAGGATTATCTCAAAGTATTATTTAACTTTTGTAAGTGCTAATTCGAAAGTAGAGTACAAAAATTATTACTGAATATTTAAAGTCATTCTATTAAAAATAGTCTCTGTAATAGTTTGTTTCTGACTTTGATTTTTATAACTTTTTTCCCAAAAAATAATATATTGTAAGAAAATATTTATTTTCCACTTTGGAATATATTTCTCATTTATAGTAGACATCACAAGCCTTTTTAATGTTTTCTATGTTTTAAGTGTTTTCTGTGTTTGAAAATATATCTTACAGAATGAGCTTAGCCAATATTATCATCATATTGAATCAGTTTATCTAAGACCGAAAAGCAAATATGTCCTGAAATGATGCATGAATTCTTGAGAAAATAACATATCCTGTGTTATTGAAGAAGAATAGTACTAAGAATTCAAAAAAAAAAAATGATCAAGTGTTTAGAGTTAATATTTTCACATGTATAACTGAAATGAAAATGTGTAGAATGTAGAAAGATAACCTTTAAACAATAATTTCAAAAATAAACTCAAAATACCAGAGATGATGCATCTCTCAAAGGATAAAGCTTTCCTTGAATTCATTTCTGTATCCGACTTTCACATATATTGCTCTTCTACAGCATTATGCCTCTCTACTACTGAATTCCATTTAGTTATGACTCAGTGCCTTATTTACTTCACTGATTGTATTAAGCCCACACAAATCATCCGAAAGCTTTAATTTGGTCTCCACAGGCTTTCTTTACTTCCCAGAAATGGTAACAAGGTATTTTAAATCCTCCCAACCCTAAGTACACATGTGGCAACATCACTACTATTTGCCAAATAAATTACACTACAAATATAATTCTCAGCTTTCTTTGCTGACTAGCAGAACTAGCCCAGGAAGAAAGCATACAATTTCTATATTTTTACATCCCCAGCATTCAGGATCTTGGTAAGGAAAAACTCAGTTGGAAAAAAAAAAAAAAAAGATGCTGACTAGGCAGATAATAGGCCTAGTATGATCAGTCGTATCCATGGGAACCACTAGTATGTATGGTAGAGGATGTTTAGGAAGGTAAGGTCAGAGAGCAATAAAAATTTACAGATGGACACATGCAATGATACTAAATCATCATGTATTCCACTATTTTTTATATGTACTTAGATGAGTAGAGGAACCCACATACCACAATTACAACCCCATAGAATCATCTTAAAATAAATAATCATCGTAATCCCATGGAGTACGTGTATAGACCTTTTCCACATATGGAGAAACTGAGGCTCATAGACATTAGGTGTGCTTAAGATCCCAAAGAGATGGAGCAGAATTCATATAAAGGCAGGTTTATTTGATTCCATGATCCACACACTTAATTTTGTTTCCCTAGCAGAATAAATGTCATCAAATTTAAGACATACTTAGTGAAATGTAGATATACTGAGTGTATCCAGTACAATATGGAGCATCAAAGATTCAAAGGGGGTTGAATGAGGAGTTTTAAAAGAGTACTATAGTGGGAGTGCAAAAGGAAGAGGAACACATATAGATCAGGACCTAATACATAATAAAAAATATTAATATAACCATGTGAGATTATACAGGGCAGCCAGGGGAGAGCACAGCTTTATAGAAAGTAATAGCTCAAAAATGAATGCTTATAGGCACCCAAAAAGTACTTGCAGCTTCATTATTTTTTCCCAGAATATGCAATTCCTTAGTGTACATTGGCTTTGTGTGTGCTCCTTTTAAAGAGTGCTTCAATGATAATTCTTTTGAAAATTACAAGGTATTTCAACAAAATATTCCATGAGAACTAAAAACTACACATACTACACTTGCCAAAGACATGAAAATATAAGTGATAAATATTAAAATAATTAAAAGTCAGACTATTTTTGTTTTAGAATTAAGCAAATAGTCTAGATCATTTGAAACACTGATATTAATAATGCTGGTAACAGTTTTAAAAATCTAAATACAGTAAAGTCATCTTTAATGTGAACTTAAAATATTTTTATGACTATAAAATGGACTCTCATAACAACTATAGGATGTAAGCAAGTGTGGTTTTTAATCTAATAAACCATATATTCAGAGTTACTTTAAGACATAGAGGTGAATCTTTTACCAAATCAGTATCATAAAAGACTAATTAAAAACTGAATTATGCGGGGTGCCTGGGTGGCTTAGTCGGTTAAGCGTCCGACTTTCGCTTAGGTCATGATCTCGTGGTTCGTGGGTTCGAGCCCTGCGTCGGGCTCTGTGCTGACTGCCAGCTCGGAGCCCGGAGCCTGTTTCAGAGTCTGTGACTCCCTCTGTCTCTGACCCTCCCCTGTTCACGCTGTCTCTCTCTCTCTCCTAGAAATAAATAAAACATTAAAAAAATTATTTAAAAAAACTGAATTATGATTCTATAATCATGTACCATATCTGCAGAGACTAAAAGAGAAGGAAGAGGTCTGCTATTATTACGTGAAAAATATTTGATAAAGAGAAAGAACAGTTAGCCAATGATGAAAGAATAAATCTACATTTGTGCTAAACACAGCTTTTATAAAAAGCTGCTTAAGATTCTTCTAAATGAAACAAGATCCAGAGCAGCACAGACTGCTAAAATATATATTTTATAGGCAACTTATACAAGAATACACATTTGTAGATATGGAGTTAAAAAACCTGAAAGCAAACAGGCTATAAAATACGATATAGAGGTGTATAAACATCTGAACTTTAATCTATCCACAGTATTAGAGACCTGTTACTATAGGAGCATGATATTGAATGAGATAAGGGAAAGGCTTACTAATATAGAAGTAGAGCAATAAATCACAGAAAACAAAGATTAATCCACAGAATTTTTATCTTCATTAAACCTAAGTTTAAAAAATAATGAATTTCCTTAAGAAACACATTTCATCTCTTTTCTGAAAAGTAAAAGTTTTCAAAAAGGTGTAATATCTTGTTTCTTTTTACAATTAACATCATTAAAAACCCAAGTTACAAGTAGCATAATGACTACTTGACTGTTCATGATCTAAAATCCACACCCCTTCTCAAGTACTTTTTTAAAAGTTCCTATGGTCATAACGCTAAGTCTTCTATTTTCTTTATAATCTCCTATTGTGGCTGGCCCAATCTTGGAATAGTACTAGGCATTATAAAGTACTTGGACAGATTGATTTGACTGAGTACTCTCAAAAACAGACTCCAAACATATCTTAACTTAATTCTTCCTGATGGGCAATTCTTCAGCAGAAAGGGTTAGTGTGAGATGTTTAAAAGAATGTATGCTGGTATTATCCCTAACGTACACAGAATTCTTTATACTTTAATACTATATTGATGATGGGTACTAAAGACCACACAATAGGATGATTCTGATTCCAGATATTTTTGGCCAGTCCTTAGAATGTGATAGGTAGAAAGGAAAAGTGATCCTAGACCTGGCAGTGGATTGCTAAATATCCCAGACTCAAGGAGGAAAGCAGACAGTCCAGGCAGTCACTGAATGGATATCCAATATCCCTCCTGCTGTGTGGTTATTTGGAGATGGCCAGTGAGTTCCATCACCTTGTCCTTCCAACTCTTTGCACAAATGGCTGGGCACCAGTTACACTGAGCATTGAGCTTAGAGACTGGGATTCAAAGCACAACACTTGCCTTGATATGGGTAGGAAAAGAAGCAATGGAAAAATGAATAAATAAATTACTGAACAAGCAGAATTATACCCACATGATGTTCAGCTTTTATTTCTTGATCCCTGGATCTATCAATTCTGAAGTTCAGTTAATTGTCATGTAATTCAGTAAATAAGCTGGAATTGAAGCTATCAAACTTGGTCCAAGAAAACACAGGCTGACAAGACATGCACACTGCAGTCTTATGCTAAGTAAACTGCAGAATCCAACCTAAACATTTCCAAATTAGAAGATTTTTTATCACAGTAAAGATGTCCTATTAATGCTGAGAGGAATATAAATTATGAGACTAAGCCCTGGAATAAAGCATCAAATAGAGAGGTTACATAAATCATTCTTTTACATTTACATACTCTTTGAGCAAGACTACTCAGATTTAGCCTATGGCACCAGAAATATTCAGTGAATGGTGATAATATGTTGGAGAAGTGCATTTTCCTAGTTAGATTTCCTTGTACTGTTTTGTCTATACTGCTCTCCTGTTTTCCCTTTTACACACATGATATGGTTCCATGTGTCTCTTATATATAACTATTAGGAAATAAGTCTAGGGGCACCTGTGTGGCTCAGTCAGTTAAGCGTCCAACTTCGGCTCAGTTTATGATCTCGCGGTTCGTGGGTTCAAGCCCTGCATTAGGCTCTGTGCTGACAGCTAGCTCAGAGCCTGGAGCCTGTCTTCAGATTCTTTGTCTGCCTCTGTCCCTGACCCTCCCCTGCTCATGCTGTCTCTGTCTCTCTCTCAAAAATAAATAAAACATTAATTTAAAAAAAAAAAGAAATAAGTCTAATTGTATAAACTATGTATAAAAGCAGCCACATTGTTTTACAATTAAAAATATTTTTATTTTGGAAGATGTATGAGACATATCTAACTGAAATCATCACTATATTAAAATAAGATGTCTACTTTTTACGACAAACTTTTTGGGAGCAATCAATATTCATGTTGGGTATACAAAGGAGTAAGTGGAAGGTGGGCCAGGCTGAGACTCAGGTGATGAGCAATCTTAACCATTCCTGATTTTTACATTAAAAACAGTTTTATAACTACATTATTTATAATGGTTTGCAATAAAGCATAAGGAGGAATAATTATGATATGTTCCTCCTTTTCTTTCAAACAGAATCATTTGTGACTCTACAGCATAATTCTGCCCTTAAACTCTTCTCACTATGTATTTCATTTTTAGGTGTTTTTCTTTTTTTTTTTTTAATGTTTTTATTTATTTCTAGGAGAGAGAGAGAGAGAGAGACAGAGTGAGCAGGGGAGGGTCAGAGAGAGAGGGAGTCACAGACTGAAACAGGCTTCAGGCTCTGAGCTGGCAGTCAGCACAGAGCCCGACGCGGGGCTCGAACCCACGAACCGTGAGATCATGACCTAAGTGAAAGTCGGACGCTTAACCGACTAAGCCACCCAGGCGCCCCTTTTAGGTGTTTTTCTAATAAGAGCAAATATTTCAAAAGTTTTTAACTGAATCTTGACTTTCAGTATCAACACTTGGTGCTTTACGTTCTTCCTGATACATCCAATGGATGCAAGAATTATACATAAATTTTTGTGTCTGCATTCAACCTCCTATGTGAATATGTTTACAAATGAATTCCCCTTACTTTCCCTTGACTTTGTTTTCTTGTAAGTCCCCATCTTTCCTGGAGCAAAGTAGTGTTGGTCTCAACTAGAAGCCAACAATACAAATAATTGCTATTGCTTTCAGTAGAAAAAAGCAGTGTCTTTCTAATCACACAGTTGTGCATCTGTGTTTTATCCAGTTTATACATGACAGAAAGGAAACAATCTATAAGAAAGGAGCAAGGAAAGTAATCTAGCAACAGGTGTAGTGATCCAGATCAACTGAATCTGCAAAAGACCATTTCTAGATTCTGGTGATAGTAATGAGTTCCTTGGGTGGCAGTGCATAGTTGGCTGAGATAGCAGAACCAAGGACAGGTATCATATATATATATATATTTTTTTTTTAATTTATTTTGATGTAAGCCATAGAAAAACCAGGAGGCAATTTCAGCAATGTGCAATGTCTCTAAAGAGAGACTAAATAATTATCATTTCTAGAATCCTAAATTTCTAAATCTGGAAATGTGTCCCAAAGAGTCATGAAACATTTCATCTATAGAGATGAAACTAATCTTAAAAATACATCATTTATGTTTGATTTATTCATTATTTATAGATGGGAAGACCAAAGATGAAAGAACAAGAGTGATATATATAATCAACGGTATTGTTCAATTAGATTGGAAGATCTTTTACTATTGCATGGTATCTAAAACCCATAGTACCTATCAAAACATATAAATCTGCTACAATTTTCTATTTTCCACAGTATTTAGTGAAGTCTTAGAAGGTATTGTGTGCTCTCTCTCGTGTACCTATGGTTAAAAGATATAATAAGGAAAATAAATGACTAGTGGTTGGATGGTCTTGGTTTAGTCTCTTGCTACACACTTGCAGTATGTAGGAGAATTACTGAAACACACTACTCTCATTTACTTCATATATTTAGGAAAAACATTCACCTAGGTTTATATAATTTCCCACCTCTATAATTTTTGAAGTTTTCAAAAATATACCATATGATTTTTTTTCATTTCTATATCTTCTTTAGAGAATAAGCTTTATCCCAGCTACCAAAATTTCCTACCAACTCCCCACCCAAAATAATTATGAAAATAATCCTAGGTTAAGGTGTGAAAAATTCTTTGCCCCTAGTAAACATCCCATGATTCAATAGACAAAAGATGAATAATAGCTTATCAACAAATATATTCAAAAGTAAGGAAAAAGAATTATTAAAATTGGTTGTTAGATTCCAGATTATTTTTCAAAAAAACAGGCATTTTTTTCTACTGTTCTTTTATCTAAAAGTGCTGAGATTAATGTTACAGGATAATGTTAATCAACATAATCATTGATCTCCAGAGAAAGAAATATTGATCCTATGTTATAACCAAGACATTCTGTTCTAGAAACTCACTGTAAGAATAAGTATTAAATATTTATTATTAAAATAATTATTGTTATGCAAAAATTTATTTTTCCAGAGCTACAAAGAAGCATGTTAATGGCATCAATACTGTAATTCTGTTTATGTGTTAATAGGCTGCTTATCTTTAAATCTTTCTCTCATTAAATGCTTATAGGGGAAAGGTAAAGTAAATAAAAAAATTAAATTTGAAAAATAAAGATCATCTCTTAAATGTAGCCGGTTGGGGGAAATTCTAACACTAAAATAAACCGAGCATTTCAGATCTGTTTCCTGATGAACTTCTAAAAACTTCATGTGTAACCAGTCCTCATTTTTATCTGCCTTCATTCCAGTCACTAAAACTAACTGAATGAATAATACTTTTTTTCATTATTGGATTTTCCTCAAACTCTACTTTATTATTTTACCTATTGCTTTATGAATTATAATATCAACTTAGTTTTTAAATGTTTCAATAGAAAATTTATCAACACATCCATTTTTATAGGACCCAAATTCCCAGAATTCTCATTTTAAAATATAAATGTTTAAAATATAAATGACTAGATGTTTTTTATTAATCTTTTTAAATTGATATTTACTTACTAAACATTAAAATTCCATATTATTATAAGCACATATTCTTTGCAAAAGAATCTTTACTTAAAACACTTCTGTTCATTTTATTAAAATAATATTTTTTCACTCCATCAAATTAATAAGAAAAGTCCATTTGATCACTAATCATTCTACCTAATCTCTTACTGACACAAGTAAACACAAACAAGTTTCAAAAGAAGCCAATGCTACTGATCAAAAGCATAGTCCAATAAAAGTTCCCTGCAACTTTAGAGAAAACATTTAGATGCAACATTAGAGAAAAAGGACACTTTTTTGAAAATATTCGTATTGATTTTCCTTACCCCTTCAATATTTGTCTTTAAAAAGTTTCTTGTCAAACTCTACCACGTTTAATATTTTGTCCATCTTTACTTCTGCCAAATCGTCTTTAAGTTTTTTAATGAAACAGGTGTTTCATTTGACCAAATTTTGTATTGATACCTTTAGTCTAAATATATTATCACAATAAAATATATTAGATCAGCAACAAATAGTCTCATGAACAATGAGTGCTTTGCCAATCAAGAGGCTATTCCATTAGAATAATAGCATCAAAAATAAAATTCTATTACTCTTAGATCCTTCAATCAAAATCTTCATTCATAGAAATGATCATCCCAGTATAATAAAAATAATTTGTATTTGTATTATTTGTCCCTATGAAAAATTTTAATTCACCTAAGTGTACACAAAGAATGGAAACAAATGCTTTAATATTTAGCACACTATAGAGAGTAAAAAGTGTATATGTTAGGATCCTAATGCAAAGTCTTTGATTTGTATATAGTGCCTGCTAGTTTTCTTTCCACCAATACATTTGTCACGAATACACCTGAAATGTCATTCCATGCTGTAACACTCAAGGTGGCAGCTATCTCAAAAAAAGCCAAAATTAAAACTCTGCATAGAAAGCCATACTTTCAAGTAATGTTTACTTTACACTGCACTCATAAATGTAGTAAAGCTTTTACTGTAAATATTTATATGCATTTTTACATATACCTCAATCAAAAGAATAATTTTCCATACTCTGTCCTTTCAGAAATGGAATTCAGTATTGATATCTACAAAACAGCACCCTCAAAGAAAAGCAATACAACAAAGATGCAAAAATGATGTTCATGTTGATTTGCAAACAATTCTAGTTGCCATCTGAATTGAACCAAAAAATAAAATGAAAACTGGACTGCTGATGTGCCTTACCTTCTTGAACCGCTTGAAAAGGGTTGTTGCCATCAACAAATGTCACCGAAAATGTGATTTTCTCAGTCTGTAAGATCTCTTCATTCTGGTTGAGGTCACCAACCGCTGTGCGGAACACCTCATCATCCTTTTTGGCAGATTCATCAAAAATTGCTCCTAGAAACAAGTGAGCATTGTCATTAAACAACAACATGAATATTCTGTCATGCTCTCTGTATATATGCCAGGGACTAATATATTTGAAAAATGTATACTTTCACTTAAAGCATGCACTTTATTTATTACTGAAACACATTCTACTGGAAGCAGTATGATAGCTAAGCAGGAATGTAGTGACTTCTTCCAAATGGAAATGATGAACAGCACATCAGAGCATTATTTCAGGCAGAGCTTTGGTGAGACAATATAATAAGTCCCAAAATCTTCCGCAGGACAAAGAGACTGATACATTAGGACATCTCATATAATGATATCTTTAGGAATTCATAGTTTGAAGAATATTTTTTTCTGAACAATAGGAAGATTATATCAGGAAACTTTCTGAGAGCCATTCACACAGTGTATGGAAATCAAACTTCTATTGTAATCTTAATTTATTTTTCATTTTTCTTTTTATTTCTTCCTTTCTTTTTTTAAATTTTGAATAAGGTTTTCAGTATCTTTTACAATATAAATTCAATACTATTAGACACATAGAAATCTTTGAACAGAGACAATTTGAGAACTATTTCTTAAGAACCAACATAAATCCTAATGGATAATTACAGTCTTTTTCGCATAAATACAATAATGATGATGTTAAGAATTGTGGCTAACTTGACTGCCTGTTAACAGGGTATTGGTTAAACATACCAGTTCTAGGAGTAAACTGATTTCAAATTCTAACTGCCATTTGTTAAGCATATGACCCTGAACAAAGGATTCATTCTAAACCCCTTATTCATCATCTGTAAATTCTAATGATGATACCTATCTGTAAGGGCTATTAACTGTATTAAATGAGATTATCCATATAAAATGTAAATAAATTGTGTTAACTGAATAGCAGATTTTCACTAAATGTTAGGTTTTATTTTAATTTTTATTTATTTTTATTTTATATTAATTTTTTGAAAGACAGAAAGAGCTTATGAGTGTGAGTTGGGGGCAGAGAGAGGGCGACAGATGTTTGGACTCGGGGTCTGTACTGACAGCAGAAGAGTCTGATGGGGGGCTGGGACTCATGAATGGCAGGATCATGAACTGAGGCGAAGTCTGGTGCCTAACTGACTGAACCACCGATCTGCCCCTTTTTTATTTTTAATTACTGTAATCCAAACAGTGCTTAACATTTTCTATTAATATTTTTTCCATATTACAAAATCTCACTTAATCCTTAAAATAATTAAGTGGTATGTATACTGTTACATACATATAGTTATGAAAATTAAGTTTCAGTGCAAGGAATATGCCAGAGGAATAAGGGCCAGATTTCTTGACTCCTTGACTCCAATATCTTTACTCTAAGTCACCATGGATATTGCCTTTCAGGATTATGACCGTAAGAAACAAAAGTATTTTTATGAGGATCCTGACTTTACTGCAAATCTGGGAGATTCTTTTCCATCTGGCTATGCATGCTTTATTTGTATTCATTATGATTCTGCTGGTGCTAGGAGCACATTTTTAAATGGTTTATTTTGAAATTATAAATATCGGGCCAGTGTACTTCTTGCCCTTGTGAGTGAACCAAATGCATTTCCCCCGGAAAAAAAAAAGACATACACCTCAGGGTCAATAACACGATAAAAGAATGACTACACATACATATCTACATACATATCTATATAATACTCCTTGTAGTGTGTAAATACATCAATAAAATTGCGTACATTAAAATGTCTTTTTCCAATATGTAAACATATATGGGTTTTATGTATGCACACACAGAGAGATAAACACAGACTACATATAAGGACACAAACACGCATATACGTGTTTATATATATACATACATACACACATATGTATATATAGAAACAGACCTTTTACATCAGCTAGTTCTGTTGATTTTATGCATTTGTGACTAAAGCCCAAAACGTTCTAGTAAAAGACAGATCATGATATTAAACATGCATTATTAGAGTCAATACATGATAAAGCAAGGGTGAAAATATGTCCACTTCTGACAGGTGTGGCAGGTTACTTTTGCCCTCTTCACCTTAAGCAGCCTCATTATAGAAAGGCAATTATCAATTTTTACTAGAGAAGACACAGTGTCTAACAGGCCTTTGTGTGAACCTAGGTTTCTCTTGTCACTGCTCTTTTATATTTGCATGGATTGTACTAACTTTGATCAACCTCTTCAAACCCTTGCTTTCTATTTCCTAAAGTATATTCTAAGTACATGCTAAGAGCATGAGAAAGAATGAAGAACTTTTTAATTGATAAATAAAGTACTCCCTAAATATATTATAAATATCTATTAGCTCAGGATATTAATATTTTATTAATATAATCAAGGATAATAAATATTATGGATGTTAGCTTTTGGCCTAGCATCTAATTTCTGAATCAGATTGAAATCTACTCTAGAAATTGTTTCTGTGAAATTATTTAGGCAATAAATGTTAGATTTGTCTTGCTGATTTTAAACATCATTCATAAGGGGCGCCTGGGTGGCTTAGTCGGTTAAGCATCCGACTTTCGCTTAGGTCATGATCTCGCGGTTCGTGGGTTCGAGCCCCGCGTCGGACTCTGTGCTGACTGCCAGCTCAGAGCCTGGAGCCTGTTTCAGAGTCTGTGACTCCCTCTCTCTCTGACCTTGCCCTGCTCACGCTGTCTCTCTCTCTCTCTCCTAGAAATAAATAAAACATTAAAAAAATTTAAAAAAATAAAATAAACATAAGACTCATTTTAATTTGTGATAATTGTTATGAGAATCTAGATTCATCATCATGTTGAAATTTAATATGATCAGATTCAGATCTTTATTTCTTTAAAGATCACAAATTTCTTTAAAAGTTTGTTAGAAAATGTGATATAAATGTACTATATAATTGGAGCTGAATTAACCAATTCATTTCAAAGCAGATAATCTAAATGTCTACTCACAAAGAAGTAATGTATGTTTATATAAAGATCCTTCAGCTTGTCATGGATTCTAAATGGGTCCTTTCAAAGAAGAGTTTCTAATCAACCTTGTTTTAAAGTGGGTGATATCGCTGACTTCTGCTGAGTACTGGTAACACATTCTAATGGGAGCATTTTCCTGCTACCTGACAGAACAGTTAAGACTGCCTTAAATATTAAGCCTGGCTAATAAACGGCAGAAACCTACAGAAATGATAGCAAATTAGTCAATTCCATGCTGAATTAGGATATACTGAAAAGAAATGCACAAAAGAAGCAGTTCTTTTTTTTTTCAAACAGCAAAAAGTACACAGAAGGAACGTTTCATCTTACTGCACACAGCATAACCAAAGAACAGGAAATCCTATCAACATTTCAAATCCAGTTATTTATTTACTCTTTTTCTTCAGCTATAAAATCTCATCTTAGATTTGGCTTTATACCAAAGAGTACATGCAGCATTTTGTATTAAACACAAGTATTCTGAAAACAGCCCAGTAAGTTCCACATGTAGAATCTCATGAAAGAAGGTTCTTATTTCATGCACTTCCAAGAGTACAGCACCTCCATCTCTTTATCCTTTGTATCAATACACACACATTACCAGTGTAATCCAATCTCAAACATCTTAGATTTACTTTTTTTGAAATTTATAAAGATCCTTGAGTGCAACATTCATAACTATATAGTTGACATGATGACCCAGCATTTAGTGCTTTCCCAGCAATTTTTGTTAGCATTTTTTTTTTTACTGTCAGTTTTATTTTACAACCTTGAGGTAAAAAGAAGATTGAAATTTATTGTCAAAAGGAAATAATTCTTCCATTACTTACACACGCATGCACACACACACACACACACACAGTTTGATCAACAAATTATATACCATTTACACTTCACATTGATCAAACT
Source organism: Hyaena hyaena (assembly GCF_003009895.1). Lineage (NCBI taxonomy): Eukaryota > Metazoa > Chordata > Mammalia > Carnivora > Hyaenidae > Hyaena > Hyaena hyaena. Next base: position 727,804 of record NW_024081053.1, read on the forward strand.
AGAAGGAATAATAACCAAGCAATAAAACAGACTAGGAACACCTCCTAAAATTTGTAATCAGTCATTTCCATTCTTAGGTAATGATGATGATATGTTCCTTCTTTGAGAGGGGAATGGCTTTACTTATACAGAAGAACGACATAAATGGACAAGGACACATATATGTTTTTAAATACAAACATCATGTTTACTTGTCTTCTTATATCTTATATCTTAGAAAGTAAAGACTTACAGTTTATATTAATGTTAAAAATATGCTGATGTCTTTGTTTTTTTTTTACTTTTTGTGAAGGGTGATCAGTACAAGTCAGTATTTTATGCCATGAATCATTTTACATAGATTCATATTTGCAAATATGCCTAGCAATAAAACATTTATAAGAAGTTACTGATCTGATCAACTCAATAATTCTCAAAAACATTAGAAGCTTTGAGAAACAGTAAGTTTAGAAATATTTTTACCTTCTTGTCTTTATCCATGGTGTTGCCTCCATCATGGAGGTATATAAGCTTTGTCTCATTAGCAAAATACAATTTCACAGGTCATAGGAGCTATTTATATATTTTGAGTGTTAAAAGGGAACCTGGATATATTAGATATTCAAGAAATAGTAACACATTAACCTTTCCTTATGTTTAGTTAGACATAATATTAAAAAATGCAATACCCAGATTCAAAGACAGGAGAAAAATGTGACTTACAACTAACTCTAAATCAAAACAAAAGTAGACTTGCTAATGTATTTGTATGTGCATTTATTTTCAATGGCATTATTATCATAACTCCAGAATGCCCATTAAAATAATCAACACAGGGATAATCTTAAAAGTCAAGCTTCATTGTTTCTTAAGAAATAATTTGCTGATAAGACAGTTGATATCTATTACATATTGAATCAGATCATAACAAAATTAAGATGCCTTGATAAGATGACCATGAAAGTGGGCAAATGAGATTGCATAGACTCACAGTTGAAAGACATTTTAGAGATGGTATATATAAACTCTACTTCTTTAGAAAATGTAGTGAAAATATTTTAAGTGATTTGAATAAAATTACACAGCCAGAATTTAGATGGGACGGAATAGGAATTTAGGTTTTCTGGTTTCAAGTTTGGAGCTGTTTCTTCCATATTATGTTTCGTTGTTTCATTTCAAGCATTTACGTGACAAAAAAACATATACATACACACAGTGTCAGATATATATATGTATATATAGTTGCATATGTACATTCAGTAACTGGTACTACATCTGGTGATTCACATATCAAATTCATCTACTATAAGCCATTAAGTATTAAAAATTGAAGAATCAGAGCATAACTTGAACATAGGAATATTTCTACATAAAATGCGTTTGATTTGCCCTAGAGTCATCAACAATTTAACTTAGGAAGTTAAATAAAGAAAAAAGTCAAAACTCTGTTTTGGGACAATTTATTGGTCACAGTAGAGTTTAAGTTTTGCAGAGCTATTCAGAATTGTTAAATCGCCATACATATTCACTGTTTTAGATACTACTATTCACAAGTAGGTTTTTTTTAATTCTAATAATTATCTACATACACATAGTTGTATGTTGTGCAGATATACATATAGAGTTCTTTAGGGACGCCTGGGTGGTCCAGTCAGTTAAGTGTCTGACTCTTGATTTAGGCTCAGGTCATGACCCCAGGGTTGTGGGATCCAGCACGGCATTAGGCTCTGTCCTGGAAGCACAAAGCAAACTTAGGATTCTCTCCCTCCCTCTATCTGCCCCTCCTCCACTCGCATGCTCTTGCTTTCTCTCTCTCTCTCAATAAAAAAATATTTTTTAAAAAGAGATGTTTAACTTCTTTTGCATCTAGTAATGGTATCCCCACTAGGTCAGTGGAGACTGTATACACATTTCAAAAGAAGCACAAATAATCAAAGATATTATAAATACCTCAAAAATCAGATTTCTCCTTTATTTCACCCTCCACTTATATTGTTCTCAGTTGGAAGAAACAAGGTTAAACATACTACTAGACAACATTAAAAATTACCAGAATTGTAACCTAATGAAATAAGCATTTTCCATACCACCTGGCATCTTTATTTGAGCATACAGACTACTATTTCAGTGGGATATTATTACAATGAAGGTTGTGTGTGTGTGTGTGTGTGTGTGTGTGTGTGTAAAGCTATCGGCATGCATGTGTGTATGTGTGTATGTGTGTATGTATATATAAAGCAATCGGCCCAGATAATATTAATTACACTGAGATATCTTCCATGGATTCTGTATTACAAATGTTGTCTGCAGTCCCTTCTCATTCAACAGAAATTTTCCCGATATATTCAATGTTAATGTCTTAACAGTCATGAATGGGGTTTTTAGAACTCTTTCTCCTTTTAACAAAAGGTATATTTTCCCCAGTTCACCCTATCTAACCCTTCACACTCTGACTAAGGAAGTAAACTGAAACAATAATTCTAACTGTTGGAAAGGAAGTACTGGATATACACCAAATTCATGAAAATTAGCAAATATTATTCTGAATCCAAGACAATTTTACTCTGTTGTCTTTCTGTCAAGTTTATAATAATTGAAATAATAACAGTGAACTCAATTAGCATGTGTTAGTAATAAGCACTGCACTAAGTGGTTAGCTGGGTTATCATTTAGTTTTGATGAAAAAGCATTGACAGAAAATAAGACTCAGATTAAATTATCTTCCCATGACCCAAAGCAAGTAGTGACTGGCAGAATTCAAAGTTCTCAGTTTCAAAACTTTCCTAAAAAAACTACAAGTTAATATATGACAATGTATTCGTTATCATAAATTTCTATACTACCAAGTGATAGGAACATTTTTATTTTCATAACTATCACAATTAAATTTTATTTGTACGTTAAAATTCTTAAATAGGCTTTAATATTTTTGTAGGTTTTTTTAAGTTTATTTATTGAGAAAGAGGGAGAAAGAAAGTGGGAGAGGGACAGAGAGAATCTCAAGCAGGCTCTGTACTAGCTGCACAGAGCCCAATGTGGGTCTTGAACTTATGAACCCTGAGATCATGATTTGAGCTGAAACCAAGTCAAAGGCTGAACCAGCTGAACCACCTAGGTGGCCCTGTTGGGAGAAATTTTTATTAACTATGACTAGCATATAAAAGTGTTCAAATAATATTTTTGCATATTTTTGTAGATATAATATTTACCACAATGATTTAAACTATACTATTTAAAGAATAGTTTAGCCCAAGTATTTACACAATTTTTCTCAAACTTTAATTTATTTCAATAATCTCATGTATACAAGAAATTAAACTGAGATAAATTTCTAAACATTAGGTTTAATGACAATTTTCGTAGTTACTTTAGAGTAATGTTAAGTGGGTTCCAGTAACATATGGACTTTGATATGTTCTTAAATGCAGGGTTCATAACAAATCTCTAGCCTTTCATTTCTTAAAGAGTTCAATTTTTTTTTTTCACTTAGTGACTAATGATCCTCATAGAATGACAATGCCAGAGTCATTGACTTTATGTATTAAAGGCCTTTAATAATTTACTTGGGTCTGTAATATTCAAATTGTGACCATGTATAGAAACTAACTGGTTCATTATCTCCCAGTGTCTAATGCTTACTCAGCACTTTGTTCTTAGAGTTCAAAGTACATTAGAATATTAACTTCCACTTTACCCACGATGATCATCTAGTTGATAAGTTTTAAAGATAGATAATCAATAAAGAATATTGCCAAGATCACAGAGGGAATTAGTTAGGGATATAGTGTAGAAAGATACAACTGTAAAGAGATAAAATTCAATGCAGATCACTAAAATGATCATGTAAAAATACTCGAAGACACATTATAAATTTCGAAATATTTTTATAATACAGATATCTTTAAATAATCTTTTTTTTCCAAAATATTATGTTAAAGTGACTTAAGATGAGAAGAGCAAATCATAGACTAAAAAGCCAAAATTTAAATGACTGTCTCTTAAGATTTCAGACAAGGGCATTTATGTTGGAATTTAAGTTGTAACATTGCATCACAGGGTGAGCTAAGTCGAATTCATGAAGGGGTTCTTCATTCTAACATGGCCTTTTACTCAGCCCAACTCTCCAATGACATTTTAATTCATATTTCTTTTAAAATGTTTGCAAAGTTATACAGAAACCCAAACCAAATTTAAACTGATTAATAGTTTCACTTGAATATCTGACTTGGCTGTATGTTTTCCAGAAGTTTGTAGGACAGAAGGAAATACAGGCTGCTTAAGTAAAAGATAATCTGACTTGTCCAGGTAGAAGATATAGGAATCTAATCTTTAAAATAATTAATTTGTGTTGGAACATAGATCTTCTCTGAAAAGCTTTGCATTTGTATCTAAGTCTGGGGTTTGGGGACTATATATATATATATATATATATATATATATCCCAAAACCGTTCTTCTAAAAAGAATTATTTGGAATTTCCAAAAGAGCATTAGATATTGAAAGATCAGTAATCAAGTCATTATAAAAATAGCACTATTTACAAAGGACTCTGGGAAGATGGTGGAGTAAGAGGAGTGGAGTCAGGAAATCGTTTCCCTGTCTAGACAACAATTGTATTGGTAGATTCTGTCTGATGTAACTATTTTGGAACTTTGAAACATATTAAAGGACTGCAATTTCCAGAGAAAGGCTTAGAGGTTAAACTCTGGTTAATTTTGGTCAACTTCAGCCCTTAATACAGTAACAGCTACCCATCTTCCACCCCTCAGCCATCTGGCAGGCATCTGTAGGCCTCTTCAGGAGCACCTGGCACATAGTTTGTAGGAGCCAGAGTGGGCAAAAAGAATTCTTTCCTCTAAATACCAGGGATCTGTGCTGTGGCACACATGGCTGTTTCTGCTTCTCATCTTAGAGGGTAGAAAAAGAAACAGGAAACCAGTATTCCTGCACTCCACTCTTCCCTCTCTCCTCCTCTCCTTTTTGCAAACCCCCACCCCCTCCCCACCATGGCTGGAGTGACTTCCAGAAGATTTACAGAGCCAGTTCTCTTGTTTTCCCCCTTCATTTTTCTATTTTTCTCCTTTGGGAGCCAGACAATACCAACCAGGATATTCAACAGCAGCTATATATAGATAAATTAAAAAGTCAATATACATGCCTAGAAAAAGATGGGGGTTGAGAAGGAACTGAAAAGACTTTAAATTTACATTTCAGGTTGATTTTTGACACAGGGACAACCTACAAAAATTTTTTAAAAAGACACAAATGAAAACAAAAACAAAGAAGAGTAAACTATGAGGAAAGAGGAGAACCTGACTTTCAGATATAACGTATTTTTAGATTGATATATCCAGTTTTAAACAAAAAAGCATATAGTATACAAAGAACACAGGAAATTATGGCCCATTTGAAGGGGGAAAAAACCCTAAATTAACAGAAACCATCCCGGAAAATATCTAGTGGTAGATCTATTAGAGGAAGATTTTAAAACAGCTGCCTTAAGGATGATCAACAAACTAAACAAAGATACAGAAAAAGTCAAGAAAACAATGGATGGGCAAATAGAAATATCAATAAAGGTACTGAAGACCTAAAGGGAAACCAAAAACAAATTCTGGAACTGGAAAGTACAACAATAGAAATGAAAATCACTAGAAGGCCTCAAAGAGCAGGCAGAAGAATCAGTGACCTTGAAGATATGACAATAGAAATTATGAGGTCTGAGAAAGAGGAAAAAATGATTGAAGAAAAGTGAACAAAATTTAAAAGACCTGTGAGACAACATTAAGAAGACCAACACATGCACTGTGGGATTCTCATAGGAAAAGAGAGAATAACTGAGGAAATTATAACTTAAAACTTCCCAAATTTGATAAAAGACATATAAACATCCGAGAAACTCAGTGAACTCAAGACAGAAGAAACCAAAGAAACTAACACTAAGAAACATTATAATTCAACTCTCAAAAGCAAAACACATAGGGAAAAATCTTGAATGCAGGAAAATGGAAGGCACTCATATACAAGGGATCCTCAGTAAGATTATCAACAGACTTCTCATTAGAAACTTTGGAGGCCAGAAGGCATCAGGCAAAACTAAAGGAGAAATTAAGATATACCCAGATAAACAAAAGTTAAGGGTGTTTATTAGCATTACATCTGCTTTGCAAGAAATTCTCAATGGAATCCTTCAGTGAAACGAAAGGACATGCCATTGCAGCTCAGTCATATGAAGATTATTTGAGACTAATAGACTTTTTAAAATATTAGCATATGTTTTGCAGCACACAACGTAAATAAATGCAATTTTATGACATCAACAATCAAAAGGGCTGGATATGGAGGTATAAAGGAGCGGAGTTTTTGTTTATTATTGAAATTTAGCTGCTATAAATTCAAATTTGAGTATTATAACTTTAGGATGTTAAGTATAATCCTCATGGTGATTACAAAGAAAACTGTGATGGAATATACATAAAAGAAAATGAGAAAGGAATTTAAACGTTTAAATGTAAAACCATAAAACTCTGAATGTTACCAAAAAACAATTAAATAAAAAAGAAGACAGTAGTGCGGGAAATGAGAGGCAAGAAAGCTACTAAGATTCAAGGAAAACAAATAACAAAATGACATAAGTCCCCTCAGTAATTATTTCACATGTAAATGTTATAAGCTCTTCCATCAAAAGACAGAATTTGGCAAAAAGGTTAAAAACAAACAAAAACAATGATCCAACAATATACTATTTACAAGAGACTCACAAATTAATTGTAATCATATATCTGATAAGAAATTAATATCCAGATATAGGGAGACTCCTAAAACTCAAAAACCAGACAATCTGCTTCAAAACTGTACAAAGAACTTGAATAGATATTTTTCCAAAGTAGATATCTAAGTGCTAAATAAGTTCATGAAAAGATGCTCCATATCACTAATCATTAAGAAAATAAAATTCAAAAGTACATTGAGATATCACCTTATACTATTAAGAATTGCTACTCTCAAAAATAACCCGAAAATAAGAAGCATATGCAAAGATGTAGAGAAAGTGGAACCTTTCTGTAACAATGTTGATAATGTAAAATGGTACAGCTGCTATGGAAAACAGCATGGTAGTCCTAGAAACAAAGAAACAAACAAAAAAACATAGAATTATCATGTGATTCAACATTTTTTACTTATGACTATATAACTCAAAAAATTGAGAAAAGCATCTTGAAGAGATATTTGTACACTCATATTCATAGTAGCATTATTCTTAATAGCTAAAACATATAAGTAACCTAAGTGTTTACTGATAGATGAATGGACAATAAAAATACACATACAATGAAATACTATTCAGCCATAAGAATGAAAGAAATTCTGGGGTGCCTGGGTCACTCAGTCAGTTTAGCATCTGACCTTTGATTTTGGCTCAGGTCATTATCTCACAGTACATGGGATCAAGCCCCAAGTTGTTCTCTGTGCTGGCAGTACAGAGCCTGCTTGTGATATTTTCTATCCCGCTCTCTCTCTGCTCCTTTCCTGCTTGTGTTTTTTTTTTCTCTCAAATAAACTTTAAAAAAATTAAAGTTTTAAAAAACAGAATGAACTAATTTCTGACATATGATATAACAAAGATGAGCTTTGAGGATTTTATGCTAAGTGAAATAAGCCAGTTGCGATTAAATAAATCCTAGATGAATCTATTATATGAAATACTGAGTAGTCAAAATCATAGACATAGAAACTAGACTGGTAGAGTTCTGGGGCTTAAGGAGAGGAGTTTGGAGAGGGGCTATTAAATAGGTATAGAATTTCAGTTTTACAAGATGAAAGGAGTTTTGAAAACAGATATTTATGAAAGTAGCACAAGTTTATGAATGTACTGAACACAATGAAACTGTATACTTAATAATGATTAACATGATACATTTTACCTTATGTATATTTTACTACTAAAATAAAATGGTAAAGAACTGATTGTTTAACTCTTCAATTTTTCCATATTTTCAAACTGAATCTGTGAAGTTTTATAATCTAGAATTTTATATCTTGTTTCAATCCCTTTCTCCATATCTATCATACATTTGTTTGAAGCAATTCCTGTTATTGCAAATTTAACTGCCATGACAAGAAAGGAAAGAAACGGTTTCTGAAAAGAGACTTTTTAAACACTGCACAGTAGTTCAAATGGTTCCCAAACTGAAATGATGCACTTAAAAAAAAAAAAAAAAATGAAAGAAGGTAGCCTCTTAAAAAGCACATTCACTGAGAAGACTTACAGATATTATTAGATGGAACAGACATAACTTTTTTTCCCTTTTATAACAATTCCCTAGATCTTTTAATACTACCTTCAATCACCATAAAAATGGTGAGAACTGGTATGGTAAAATCATATGTAAAAGAAATACCTGCATGAAAAAAAAACAGTGTAAATTCTATACTCTTTGAAGTGTAAAACTAATTTTGCACACAAATAGTTTAGTTTAAGCTGTCTTCTACATAGTAAAAAAAGTAAAAAAAAAAAATCCACTTTGCTTCTAGATAAAAAAGAGTAATTTACCAATCTGAGTTGACTTAGATAAGTCACTTGAAATTAAGCACTTTAGAATGTAAAACATTGTCTTCACAGATAAGTCTCTTGAAATTAAGTACTTTAGAACTGTCAAACACTGTCTTCATTTCTAAAGGAAAGAAGGCATCCTGTGGTAGATTTCAGGTAGGAAATAGTATGCTTCCGACATAATTCTCAAACTTCATATTTTTTAACTCTGAATTCACTTGTTATTTTATCTTCATTATTAACATTTTTAACAAATAAAACCAAAAATTTTATGGGAATCTAAGAACCTCTTTCCAACATGTCATATTTTGTGTTGTCTCATATACTGTTTCATATACATATACTAAGGAAATGTGTTAGGGAGCAGGACACAGCTATTACTGAGTTGCTTTACAAAATATTTCCTGAACAATGGGAAAACAGTGGTTCTCTAATAGCTGTAGAGTTCACAACAGTAAGTGAGACATGAGTTTCCTTACAAGGATGACAATATTTTCTAGGTATTTATTAGCTGTAAGTGGTTGCAAAATGGACCCAATTTGTCTCATTTCTAAAGATCTGTTTCATAATCATAGGGTTTTTTTTTTTTTGCCATATACAAACCAAATATTTAAGAGAAATCAACTTTCAACTACTATTTTAAATTCTTGCCGACAATAAAACTTACATATATGTCCAAAGTTGTGTGTATGCATGCTTGCCACTGGGAGCTTATTGTTAAAAAAGAGTAATAATATTATTAAATTATTATATTAATTTTAGGTGAGGATATTATAGGTGAGGATATTAAATTATGCAATCACCATGTAAGATGAATTACCAAATACAAAGTTAGAAGAAAGTAAAAGAACTAGGACTTGAATAGAGAACTTTCTATATTCAAAAACCTATAGCTCTTATACTAATAAACTCTATGTTTGAAAGTTTAGTCCACAGGAGAGAAAAAATATTCTGTTTTTAGAATTGCATGTGCTAAAAAAAAGAGTCAACAATGAATACCTTCAAACTGTGTCCTTAATTCATCTCTTTAGGCAGTCTACTCAATGACATATGTAGTCTTCCTCTTTTGAAGAAAAAGAAAATAAAATAGCAGCTGGAAAGAAGTGATAACTTAAATGAGCTGTGGACCATACTAAAAGAGATGACAGAGAATACACTATGGCCTTTTATTAACCTCTTGAGGAATGATTTTAAAAGTCAAAATATGTCCAGTAAAAATCTTACTTATGGTACTTCATGTAAAGCAACTACCCAGGAGTACAAGTTTAAAAAAAAAAAAAGAAGAAGCCAGGGCACCTGATCACTCAGTCAGTCAGTCAAGCATCCAACTCTTGATTTTGACTCACAGTTTGAGAGTTTGAGTCCTTCATCAGGTTCTGTGATGACAACACAGAGTCTGCTTGTGTTTCTCTTTCTTTCTCTCGCTCTCTCCTTTCCCCCTCTCTCAAAAATAAATAAACATTAAAAAAGCCAACTTTGCAAAAAAAAAATTCTACTGCATTGCTGATATGTGAACATCCTTAGATGAAATGTATGAAGAACATAAGTAGATTTCTAGAGATTCCTTACTACTGTTTCTTAAGACTTTAAGTTAAACTTTAAGTAAAATTGTAGGGATTTTCCCCCCAGAAAAATAAACAAATTTTCTTTCCTTTAACATAATTTCTAAAACAGGTTGACACAATATTGATAGGTGTAAATGTGAGGTTGTAGTTGTACAGGTGATGTTTGCTGTTGAGTTCTATGTACTTTTCAGTATTTTCAAAAAATACTCCTGATTAACTCACCAAACTCCACGCCCGAAAAACAAACAACCCAGTGAAGAAATGGGCAGAAGACATGAACAGACACTTCTCCAAAGAGGACATCCAGATGGCCAACAGACACATGAAACGATGCTCAGCATCCCTCCTCATCAGGGAAATACAAATCAAAACCACACTGAGATACCACCTCACGCCAGTCAGAGTGGCTAAAATGAGCAAATCAGAGAACTCTAGATGCTGGCGAGGATGTGGAGAAACGGGCACCCTCCTGCACTGTTGGTGGGAATGTAAACTGGTACAGTCCCTCTGGAAAACAGTGTGGAGGTTCCTCAGGAAACTAACAATAGAACTCCCTTATGACCCAGCAATAGCACTGCTAGGAATTTACCCAAGGGATACAGAAATGCTGAGGCATAGGAGCACATGTACCCCAATGTTCATAGCAGCACTCTCCACAATAGCTAAAACATGGAAAGAGCCTAAGTGTCCATCAACAGACGAATGGATCAAGAAGATGTGGTTTATCTATACCATGGAATACTACATGGCAATGAGAAACAATGAAATCTGGCCATGTGTAGCAACATGGATGGACCTTGAGGGTGTTATGCTGAGCGAAATAAGTCAGGCAGAGAAGGACAAATACCATATGTTTGCACGTATAGGAGGATTAGGAGGAACTTGACGGAGGACCAAGGGGGAGAAGAAGGGCGGGAATGGTGGGGGAAAGGGAGAGAGGCAAACCATGAGAGACTCTTGAATGCTGACAAAAACTGAGGACTGATGGATGTGGGGGGGAGGGGGGGATGGGCATGAAGGAGGGCACTTTGGGGATGAGCACTGAGTGTTATGTAGAAACTAATTTGACAATAAACTATTTGTAAAAAAAAAAAAAAAAAATACTCCTGATTTAATAGTGAAGTAATCTAAAACAAAATGTACACAATGTTATACAATATACTATATCAAAATCATGATTATAAAAATCTCCTGATTATAAGAATTCGTATATCCATACTTATTATTCATGTAGCCATATCTATGTTACCCTATATTTAAAATATTATTTCACTTATATCTTCTGGTTTATTAAGCCAGTTCTCTAAGCTTCAAACAATCAGATGTGAGAGGCTACAAGACATCTTTTAATGAGCCTATTGTAAATAAAAATTTAAAAATTGTTTCAAATGGTTAAGAAATTCATCACAGGACTCTATCTGGGGCTGAGAAAGCCCCAGAGATTAAGAGATTCTTAATGAGAACGTAAGGCCAGCTAATCCCATCAGGATTCTCACTTCTGGCATCTTTGGTTGTTGTCCAAAATGTATGTTTCTTTAACCATTATTGTATCTTTTCATTTTCTCCCTATTATTTTTTCATTCAACTAATGTCTCCTATACCTTTGCACAAATACTGTTCTGCACTCTGGCCACTCATCCTATCACAATTACATTCTACTAGTATTTTCAATTCCTTTATGGAAGACTGATGGCCTTAGAGAAACCTCAGCTTTCTCTTGAGGACACTGCTCAACTAGAGATTTATAATTTCATTATTATTTTTAAATGTTTATTTATTTTGACAGAGAGAGCATAAGCAAGGGGGAGGCAGAGAGAGGGGAACACGGAGAATCTCAAGCAAGAACCACACTGTCACTGAGGGACCTGACACATGGGCTCCATCTCATGAACCATGAGATCATGACCTGAGCCGAAATCAAGAGTCAGACACTTAACCAACTGAGGCACACAGGCATCCCTGAAATATTTACTTCATAATTGTATTTCAAAACAATTTTATACTTTGAAGTCTGACAAGATGAGAAGATTCCTCATTCCTGCTGCCAAAATCAAATATACAGAAACTTCAGAAGAATGAAGTAGTATTGTATCAGAGGAATTAACACAGGATGTCAGAAAACTGTGGGGCACCTGGATGGCTCAGATTAAGCACCCAATTTTGATTCAGGTCATGATCTTGCAGTTCATAGGTTAAAGCCCCAAGTCGGGCTCTGCACTGATTGCTCAGAGCCTGGAGCCTGCTTCAGATTCTGTGTCTCCTTCTCTCTCTGCCTCTTTCTCTCTCTGTCTCTCTCTCTCTCTGTCTGTCTCTCTCTCTCCCACTCTTAAAAATAAACATTAAAAAAAAAACATTTAAAACAAAGGAAGTCAGAAAAGTTGGAGGAGGCAAAAGTTGTAAATGCTAGCTGTAGAGTATGAGGCAGCCAAAAATGGCATCTCAGCACATCTGCAGAAAAAGTCAAAATTATTCCAGGGGCTTATAAGGTCCTCTTAGAGAGACCTCATAGTCAGCCGGTTTCTCCTCTGTATCCAGTTACCCCAGCCTCCTTGTTGTTTCTAGAATACACAACCCATGTCCCCATTTCAGAGGTCTTCATCTTCCTCTTTCTTCTTGGGATGCTATTCCCTTTACACAAACACATAGCTGGCTTTCTCAACTGCTACAAGTCTTTGTTCAAATGATATCTCCTTAGTAAGATCTCCTTTAATCGCTCAGTTTAAAATTTTAAACTCTGCCTCCACTCCCCTTCCTCCTTTCTGGATATATTTTTTGACATAGCACATATTACTATCTGATAGTCTACATATCTTAACTCTTTATTTATTGTTTATTCTCTTCCCCTCTCTAGAATACAGGTTCCATGAGACAAAGGATTTTGTCAGTTATATTCACAAAAAAAATCACCAGTGCAAAGAAAGGCACTTGTTGCATAATATAATGTAATAAATATTTAGTACCTAAAATATAATTATATAATTGAGCATTTAAAAAGCTACTACAAGTCATAATATTAATAGTATAATGATATCTCTATAAAATATTTAAACTACACATACTAAGGTCTTGAGTAACAATTATTGTTCAGAGATTCACCTTATTTGCGATTGCATTCACCTTGTGGATAGCTTTTATAAAACAGTGAACATTTGAAAAAATATTTTAGGAACTTTCATGCTGTACAGTCACATTTTCCTAATAAACCTTTGTTTTATTTCTCTAAATGCAATTAGAGATTCATTTGTATAAATACTTAATAAATTCCAAAGGTCCTTCTTGAATTAAGATTTAACAAATAAATCAGAACTAATGATAGTCTTGTAATGCTAATGCTTAATATATTTCCAAAAATGCTATGACTCTAAGCAAGCAACTTTTCTGTAGAAGTTGCAAATACTAGCTGGACATTTTTTGTAAATATACTTCAGTTAAAGCAGGAAATCCATTAGATTATAATCTGAAGAAAAGCTCCTGAGGGAGCTTTTGTGATATACTTATATAACAGGAAATAAGACATACCCTATAATTTAAGAAAATATGTAACTTTTGAACCTGAAAGTGTCAAAATTACAACAGAATGAACAAAGAGAAACAGCATCTTTATATAGCTTGCTAATGACAACTGCAGTCTATTTGAAACAAATAGCTTTTTGGTGGTACTTCAGCCATTTCTTAAATTAATGTAAACATTAATTACTTTAGTAACAATAAAACATAGATGTGATCATTTTCAACTTCCGAAGGGTAACTACTTACAAAAAGGACACTGGAAGTACAATGTTAATCACAATGAAATAAATCTATCTAGACTATGCAGCACTTTAGAGATAATTATATGAGACTGAACAGCTTTTAATAGGAAGTTTCCCACCCCAACTACTGTAGTGACAGTCATTCACATCTAAGCATCAGCATTACACAATACTTTGGATGAAACTGTGTAATATATGTCTAAAATTATATTATCTTTGGAAGTTTGTGTCATCATGAAGTACCCTGTTTGTATAGTTAGACACAATTTCTTCCAATAATTTGTCTTCAGCATGAAGCAAAAACAGTACCTGTACTGTTCTGGTATAGTTTAAATCAGTTACCACTGTTGAATAATAGTGTAATTTTTTCACTCATTGTAGAGCAAAATATCTCAATGTGCAATAGGGATTGCGGCGGCTGAAGGAATTTGCTCTACATGTTGTTTGCAAAACTGAGGAACTTCCTGGAGCTTTTCTGCAATTGTGAAGGAAGTGTGCTCACTGCTGACAGTAGAATGAATAGAATCAGTCAGGCCTAACACGCATCCTATTGTCCGAAACTGTATTCATTGGGTATGTCATCAACAAATTTTCTGGTCCCCATTTTGCTTTCTGGCAAACTGTTTTATTTCTGTATTTCTGTCCCTCTCCTGCTCATGCTGTCTCTCTCTCTCTCTCAAAAATAACTAAAACATAAAAAAATTTTTAAAGAAAAGAGCTACAGGGGCGCCTGGGTGGCTCAGTCGGTTAAGTGTCTGACTTTGGCTCCGGTCATGATCTCACAGTTTGTGGGTTCGAGCCCCACGTCGGGCTCTTTGCTGACAGCTAGCTCAGAGACTGGACCCTGCTTCAGATTCTGTGACTCCCTCTCTCTCTGACCCTCCCTTCCTCACACTGTCTGTCTGTCTGTCTCTTTATCTCAGAAATAAATGAAACATTAAAAAAAATTTTAAAAAGAAGAATGTTCAAGCTAGACAACTCTGTATATTAACTGACAATATAAAATTAGAAAATGCTTTAGAACATTTAGCTTGAGTATTATTGTAAACATTATAAAGGGTGATATGTACCAAAAGATTATAAAATACTGTACTTTGATTTTAAGTAAACACCCACTGTAACTTGGGCACTTGGGCACTTTTTTTTTCCCCCCTGTCATCAGAGTTGAGTCTGTCAGACAAAACTCTAAAATGGCCTCTCCAAGATTCCTGGCTCCTAGTACACATACAAATTCTTCCAGTTAATAAGATACTAACACAGGGTGACTGTGAAGGGACTTTTCAGATGTAATTGAGGTCCTGAGAATCAGTTTATCTCAAATTAGGCATATTATCAGAGCAGGACTGATCTAATCACATGAACCTTTAGCAGCAGAGAGCTGATTCTTGCTGGGAGCAGAAGGAAAATTGGAGATACTAACATGGGAGGAATCAGATATGCCACTGCTAGCTTGGTGATGAATGGGGCAACAAGGCAATGTATGCAGGCAGCTTCTAGTAGCTGAGAGAGGCTTCCGGCCACCCAGGATGTAAGTAATTGAAAACTACTGTCATTCAACCACAGATTCAAACTGATCTCCATCAACCATAAGAATGAGCATGGAAGCAAATTTTTCCTTAGAGCAACCAGACAAGAACTCAGCCCAGCTGGTATTTTGGTTTCAACTTTGTGACATCCTAAGCAGAAAACCCATACACACCATGCCAGACTTTTGACATACAGAACTAAGAACTAATACATGTGTATTGTTTTAAACTTCTTAGTTTGTGGTACTTTATTACACTGTAAAAGCAAACTAATCCACTGATTTAGCTTTATTCTTTTTTTTTCTTTTTTTTTTTTTTTTTTATTTCTAGGAGAGAGACAGAGACAGAGACAGAGACAGAGACAGAGACAGAGAGTGAGCAGGGGAGGGTCAGAGAGAGGGAGTCACAGACTGAAACAGGCTCCAGGCTCTGAGCTGGCAGTCAGCACAGAGCCCGACGCGGGGCTCGAACACACAAACCGCGAGTTCATGACCTAAGCGAAAGTCGGACGCTTAACCAACTGAGCCACCCAGGCGCCCCAGCTTTATTCTTTAAAATATAAACAATAATGTCTAATGCTCTAGTAGCTGAGAACAACTAGTCCTGCACCTACCCAACATGGAAGAAAAATACTGGTTAATTACACTCCCTTCTTTAACAAACATCATATAATTATGTTCCTATGTTAGGCACCCACACTGTATTAAACAGTAGTAGTAGAAACTGAACTCAGATCCTAGTCCTGAAGACATTATAGTGTAGTTACAGAAATGCTTAGATAGGTAGGTAGGTAAGAAGGTAGACAGATGGACAGCATTACAATGGCATAAGTGCTATAATCAAGAAATTAAGTGGATTTAAGGTGAGGAAACCTGTCATTTTGAAAATGATTAATAAATTAGTTCTGTGAGATACAATAGTTAGGTCTTCTTAAACTGTAATTATAAACTAAGGAAATATTTAAAGCTCCAAGATCCTAGAAAACATGAATTCAGTAAATAGAATATATACTGAAAAAAATCATTTTGGATGAAAAATACTACTGACAGCTTTGATTCACATCATTTACAATATTGCCTATTTATTTCCCAGCCTGAAGATTTTTCCTATCAAGAAGCCTCACTTGCAGAGTATCCCCTCACCAATTTACCACTGTAAGATTAATAATTTCCTAACATAAGACATTATCAAAATATATGAATGTCATAAGTAACACAAATATATATTTAAATATGAAAATTTTAAAAATTAGATAAGTTACTAAAACCACATTCTTTATCAAAAATCATTCTTACATTTTTAGTTCAAATTTACAGTCATATTCAAATACAAAAACTAACCATTCCAAAGTCAGTATTTTAATAGTCATCACTTACTGTTAGAATACCAAATGTATTCTGGCATGAGATACTTTTCCTTCTTTTCATGAATAGACTCACCACCACACTGACAACACAGTTTATATATTTCAGAAGTTGGAATAAATTATTTATTTATACCAGCAAAATATAAATTTCATAAACAAATATGAAATTTCAAATGATCTGATTTTACTCTTTTAGCTACAACATATCACAATTAAGTAGCTGCATTTCAAATGTGTTGATTCATCTTTATGTAAAGTTTCTATTGCCTTGTGAATGATAGAGATTCTTTTGGAACTTAAACTTATATTCTCAGCTGTTGATCAGATACAGAGTTCTACCAATTTTCTAAAAAAAGTCACCCCCTCAATTTCACTTAGAACATAATGCTTTACATTATCTTGAATTTTATGAGTCCCTCACTGTAAGTGAACTACAAAATGCAGGATTCAGAACTCTTAGAGAGGAATTATATTCTGAAACTGAGCTCTATCCATAGGCCCAAATAAAATTCCCAGACAGTGTTACACCTCAAATTACACATTCATAAAATCAAAATTTACCTCTCATCTCTTATCAAGTGCTCCCAGTGTACGTTAAGGGTCTATCAACCTACAATTATTACAACTTGCCATGCACTAATGTAATGATTGTATGACTTCTTTTCCACGAAAACGTTTGCCCTTAAGGGACACAGTGTCTTCTTAATCAAATTCCGACTTAATGTTTATTTGTTCATGCTCATATTTAATGTCTATTACTTTAAATTGAATTTTGTATGAATTATGTTAAAATTAGCCTTTTTTGAAATGAATTTAGTTTTGCTTAACTCTTACAGTTTTATTTTTCCCAAGTACAAGAAAGCCTAAATATTAAATGACACATAGATTCTAGCTTCACTAGTCCTACAAATTCTTAAATACATAAGAAAGTGCAATGTATTCTATATATGATACTTGAATTAAACATTGCAGAGATTCAGAGGTTCAGAGTTCATGAGTAGATCACAGAATATTATGTGGAATAAGGTCATTTGAACCTGCCCTTGAAAAATAGGTAGAATTACACATTTCAAGAGTAGAGGAAGCACAAATTGACAAAGAAACAAAGTAAGAAAAGTAGATAAATAGAAAAATGTAGCCAGGCATTGAAAGGAGTTATTTTAGTAGCTGGAGACTACTGTTCATGAGAAGCTGTAGAGAAGTAAGAATAATTGAAAAAGTTGGAGCTAGAGGGAAGATCATGAAAAATATCTGGCTAATGTGACACAATTATATTTAGGATATAATTAATTTTACATAAATCTGAAACCAAAAATAATATGAGTTGACTGGCTTTATTCATTTGTTATATGTTGAAAATTTGGTAAAGAAAAAGATCTACAATAATAAGACAGTATCCTAAGCAGTCACTAGTGAATAAAGAGCAAGAAGCATTCAAGTGTATATTTCTCTATATGTGACTGTTCTAAAGTTGGAGTACCAGTGTTCCTAATAGAATTATATATCGAGATAGGTGGAAAATTTAGAATTATACATAATTCTCCCTGCTATGTTTTGCAAATGAAAATAGTAGCTCTTACAGAAAAATTACTCCAACTATTATTAGGCTTGTTAATAATTTTCACCCATTGTAAGCATAAAATCAATTTTCCAGCCCAGAGATTCTTTAGTTTATGTATTACTCACACCTTACTGAGGCAGAAAATGTGATAAACCTACCAGCTCTTGAAGCAAACCACAAACAAGTACAGGTGGGAAAAGTAATTCTAGTTATTAGAAAAGAAAACTCATTTCATGTCTTTGTAGCTTCTCATTTTCAGAACTTCCCAAAAGCTTAACTAACGCACATAATCCTAATGAAGTTACTCTTTTTAATCATTAAACTGGAAAGGCAGGGGGTTATAGTGAGAGGTTACAATTTAATCCTTTACAAAACCACTCAGATAGGGCTTATTCCACAGGCACTGCCATTCATAAAGCAGTCTTAAAGTCATGAGAAAATGGTGGTATCAATTTCATAATTTCCTGTGCCAAAGAAAAAAGAGAGTTGGCCTGGATAATTTAGAATTATAAATAAAATATTCATAATGTCTATATTGATAAATATAAGTCTGTAAACTCCTTCCATAACGGAATTTCATAGGAAAAGAGAACTATATATATATTTATGAATCCTATTATGATTATAGCACTCTGTTAGGTATTTTACATACATATCTGACTTAAATTTTTCTTAAATTCTTAGGAGGTGGATATTATAGATATGGAAATTGTGATTTAGAGCCAAAATGCAAATTAAGATTGGATTCCAAAGCCTGGGTTCTTCCCATTACAACCATGGCTTGCTTGCCTGTGTTCCTACATACCTCCGGATCTGGCACAATTAGGCATGGGAGCTTGGCAGCATCCAGCTGACCTATAAAGGTCTGGAAATAAAGCAGCCAATGCCAAAAAAATTAGACTTGCACTGTTTGGAATTAATTTGTAAAAATATTTATAGTAAAATTCAAAGTTTCCTTAACTTTAATGATATGCCTACCATTAGGATAGTTGTAAAGTTATGGTACTAATCCTCAAATAGAGGGAAAAAAATAATTATTGTCACTGATGATTTGATATTATACTAATTAGCACTAGAAACTATTGGAATACTGAAATATCACTTAAGTGTCACTCAGTGCCTGCTAATCTGAGAGAAATCTGACTAATTTTATCTTTAGTCTATAGAGTTAAACACAAAACTGAATTTTCCCAGTTCTTCCTGCAGTGGCCTCAGTCTAAGTAAAGTCAACTTCTTTCCAAGGAGATTTCATGTTACATAGGAGTGAACTCACAAATGAGGCCCTCCAGGTAGTAATGCATCATTAGACTAATTGTGAGAAATGGATCCAAAAGCAAAACAAATCTTTGAAACCTTTAATCCAAACTTTGCCAGATTAAAAAAAAAAAAAAAAGTATATATCTATATATAATGAAGTTACTTTTTTGTAACTTAGCTTTTTGACTATGCTGTTTTACAAGAGTTCACTATTAAGAGAGAAGGTTACAATGGCAGAGGAGTAGGGGGACCCCAAACTTGCTTCATCCCTCAAACACAGCTAGATAAATACCAAATCAACCTGAACACCCAAGAAATTGATCTGAGGTCTAGGAGAACAAACTGCACAACTAGAGATTTTTAAAAATGGCTACATCACGCAAGGCAGGAGTTGCAGAGAGTTGATTTTGGGGGAGAAAGGAGTTGCAGATGCTGCCAAGGAAGGGGAGTCCTAATCATGGAGAGGAGCGATATAGATCAGACACAGACAGGGTGAAGGCAGGCATCTGACAGAAGCCAGGGACAAAGAAGAGTGATGGTTTGCTTTTCTGTGAGGGCTTCTTGAGGAGTGGCAGTTCGAGCTCCCCACTCCAGTGACCAGAGAGTTGGGCTAGGCCTTTTCCTGCTAGGCCCAACAAAGAGCCACTTCCATGAGTAAAACAGCACCACCAAGTGAAGGCCGAAGCCACATACACCAAACCCCACCTTTCTGTGTCCCTGCAGGTGCATAATCACTATGGCAGATACACCTAAGAATCAGCACAGTAGCCACAGCCCCAGAAGACCAGCACAAACCCCTCGCACACACAAAGTCTACTGACCATAGAGGGCTGCAAATCTTCAAATCTAAGGGAAAGAGGATCTTGTTGCCTTTGTTTTTGTATTTTTATGAAATACGGGAAGAAATTTTATTTATTTATTTCTTATTTTATTTTTTGGATCTGGTTTCTTTTAACAAGCTGACCAAAACACATCTAAGCTCCAGATTCCTGTTTTTGCATCTAGTTTTCTTTTGGATTTAGATTCTTTTAACAAGTAGACCAAAACACACATAGGATCTAGCTTCTTTTTTGTTTTGACCTCTTCTTAATATACCTATTATTCTCAGTAGCAGGAATACAATAGACTTTCTTATGAATCGCACAAAAAACGAGGGACCCAGACAAAATGACTAGATGGAGGAATTCACCCCAAAAGAAAGAACAGGAAGAAGTCTCAGCCAGGGATTTAATCAATACAGATAGAAGTAAGATGTATGACCCAGATTTTAAAACAACAATCATGAGGATACTACTAGATTTAAGAAAAACATAGAAGACACTAGAGAATGCCTTACTGTAGAGATACAAGAACTAAAAACTAGTCTGGCCAAAATGAAAAATGTTATAACTGAAATGCAATACTCACTGGTTCAATGACAACAAAGATAGATGAGTCAAAGAAAGGAATCAGTGATACAGAAGATAAAATTATAGAAAATAATAGGCTGAAAAGAAGAGGTGAAAAAGATATTAGATCATGAATGTAGATTTAGGTAAATCAGTATATCCTTAAAGTGCAGTAATATTCCTATCACAGGAGTCCCAAAAGACAAGAAATAAAAAGGGGCAGATTTATTTCAGCAAGTTATACATGAAAACTTTCCTAATTTGGGAAAGAAAACCAACATCAAAATCCAGAAAGGACACAGTACTCCCATCACTTCAACAAAAGCCAGTCATCATGAAGATATACCATAGTCAAATTCACAAAATACACAAAGAAAGAATCTGAAAGCAGCAAGGGAAAAAAATTCCTTAACCTACAGGAGAAGACATACCAAGTTCATAGCAGATCTGTCCACAGAAACTTGGCAAGCTAGAAGGGAATGGCATGCTGAATGGGAAAAATATGCAGCCGAGAATACCATCAAGGCTGTCATTCAGAAAATATCATCCAACTATATGCTGCCTAAAAGAGACTCATTTTAGACCTAAAGACACCTGCATATTGAAACTGTGCGGATGGAGACCCATCTACCATGCCAATGGACACCAAAATACAGCCGGAGTGGCCATACTTAGATTTCAAACCAAAGACTATAATAAGAGATAAAGAAAGGCATTGCATCATAATTAAGGGTCTACTTCAAGAAGATCTAACAATTGTAAATATTTATCTCCCCAACTTCGAAGAACCCAAATATACAAATCAAAAACAAACATAGAAACTCATTGATAATAATAAAATAGTAGGAGAATTTAACACCCTACTTACAGCAATAAACAGATCATCTAAGCAGAAAATAAACAAGGAAACAATAGCTTTAAATGACACACTGACCAGATGGACAAAACACATGTATTCATCCTAAAGCAGTAGAATAGACACCTTTACAAATACACATGGAACATTCTCTAGAATAGGTCACATTTGGGTCACAAATAAGCCCTTAACAAATACAAAAAGGCTGAGATCACACCACACATAGTTTCAGATCATAACACTATATGAAGATTAAAGAATATCCCACTAAAGAATTAATGGGTTAACTAGGAAATTAAAGAAGAAATTAGAAAAATACATGGAAGAAAATGATAATGGAAATACGACATCTCCAAAACCTTTAGAATACAAAAAAGGTAATACTACAAAGAAGATATATTGCAATATAGACCTAACTCAAGAATAAGGAAAAGTCTCAAATATACAACCTAACCTTACACATATAGGAGCTGGAAATGGGATAGCAAATAAAGTCTAGAGCCATCAGAAGACAGGAAATAATAGAGGTTAGAGTAGAAATAAATGATATAGAAACAAGTCACAACAACAGCAACAAAAACAGTGGAACAAATCAACAGAACTAAGAGCTGGTTCTTTGAAAGAATTAATAAAATTGATAACCCCCTGACCAGACTTATCAAAAAGATAAAGGACCCAAGTAAATAATATCACAAATGAAGACATAGAGATCACAGCTGACACCACAGAAATACAATCAATTATGAGAGAATGTTATGAAAAATGTTATGCCAAGAAACTGGACAATTTGAAAGAAATGGACAAATTTCTAGAAATATATAAATTACCAAAACCAAAACAGAAAGAAATAGGAAATCTGAACAGACTGATAACCAGAAAAAAATCAAATCAGTAATCAAAAATCTCCCAACAAACAAAACTCCTAGGTCAGATGGCTTCCCAGGGGAATTCCACCAGAGATTAAAAGATGAGTTAATACCTATTCTCACACTGTTCCAAAAGACAGAAACGGAAAGAAAACTTCCCAATTCTTTCTACAAGGCCAGCATTACCTCGATTCTGAAACCAAAGATCCCTCTAAAAAGGAGAATTAAAAATAAATATCCCTGATGAAGATGGATTCAAAAATTCTTAACAATATAATAGCAAACTGAATTCTACAGTACAATAAAAGAATTATTCACTACGAACAAGTGGGATTTATTCTTGGGATGCAAGGCTGGTTCAAAATGTGCAAATCAATCAACGTGATACACCATTTAATAAAAGAAAAAATATGATCCTCTTAATAGATACAGAAAAAGTATTTATAAAATGTAGCATCCATTCTTGTTAAAATCCTGCAAAGTAACTATAGATGGAGTGTACCTCAACAACATAAAAGCTGTATACAAAAGACACACAGCTAAGGTCATCCTCAATGGGGCAAAACTGAGAGCTTTTCCTCTGCAGTCAGGAACAGGAATGTTGACTCTCACCATCACTACTTAGCATAGTACTGGAAGTCTCAGTCTTAGAAATCAGACAACAAAAAGAAATAAAAGGGATTCAAATGGGCAAAGAAGGAATCAAAGTTTCACTATTTGCAGATGGTATGATAATCTATGTAGAGAACCTGAAAGACTCCACCAAAAAATTGCTAGAACAAATGCATGAATTCAGCAAAGTCACAGGATACGAAATCAGTATACAGAAATCTCTTGCATTTCTATACACCAAAAATGAAGCAGCAGAAAAAGAAATCGAGGAACTAATGTCACTTACATTTGCACCAAACACAATAAGATACCTAGGAATAAACCTAACCAAGCAGTAAAAGATCTGTATTATGAAAACTATGGAACAATTATGAAAGAGACTGAAGAGGACACAAAGAAATGGGGGGAAAAATTCTATGCTCATAGATTGGAAGAACAAATATTGCTAAAATTTCTATACTACCTGAGTTATCTATACATTTAACGCAGTCTCTATCAAAATACCATTAGCATTTTTCACAGAGCTAGAACAAACCACCCTAACTTTTGTATGAAACCACAAAAGACTATGAATAGTCAAAACAATCCTGAAAAAGAAAAGCAAAGATGGAGGTATCCCAATTCCATACTTGAAGCTACATGACAAAGCTGTAATCACAAGATAGTATGGAATTGGCACAAACACAGACACAGATTGATGGAACAGAATAGAAAATCCAGAAATGTACCTGCAACTATATGTTAAATCGATCTTTGATAAAGCAGGAAAGAATATCCAATGAAAAACAGACAATCTCTTAAACAGTGACATGCAGAAAAATGAAATTGGACCACTTTCTTACAACATACACAGAAATAAATTCAAAGTGAATGAATGACCTAAATGTGAGACAGGAAACCATCAAAATCCTAAAGAACGCAGCCAGCAACCTCTTTGACCTTAACCATAGCAACTTCTTACTAAACTTGTCTCTGGAGGTAAGGGAAACAAAAGCAAACTTGTATTACTGGGACCTAATCAAGATAGAAAGCATCTGAAATAATCAATAAAACCAAAAGGCTGCCTTTAAAAGATATTTGAGAAGATACTTGCAAATGACATAATGGCAAATGTGATAAAGGGTTGGTATCCAAAATCTATAAAGAACAACCAAAAAACACAAATAATCCAGTAAAGAAATGGGCAGAAGACATGAATAAACATTTCTCCTAAGAAGACATCCAGATGGCTAACAGACACAAGTAAAGGTGCTCAACATCACTCATTATCAGGGAAATACAAATCAGAGCACAATGAGATACCGCTACACACCTGTCAGAATGGCAAAAATTAACAGCCTAGGAAACAACAATGTTGTCAAGGACGTGGAGAAAGAGGAACTTCTTACACTGCTGGTGGAAATGCAAAGTGTTGCAGCTACTCAAGGAAGCATTATGGAGGTTCCTAAAAAAGTGAAAAGTAGTACTACCCTATGATCCAGGAACTGTACTACTAGGTATTACCCAAAGGATACAAAAATACAGATTTGAAGCAGCACATGCACAACAGTGGTTAGAGCAGCATTATCAATAATAGCCAAACTATGGAAAGAGCCCAATAAAAAGAAACAGCGTGTGTGTGTGTGTGTGTGTGTGTGTGTGTATGTATGTACAGTGGAATATCGCTCAGTGATGAAAAAGACTGAAATTTTGCCATTTGCAAGGATGTGGATGGAGCCAGAGTATATTATGCTAAGTGAAATAATTTAGTCAGTAAAAGACAAATACCATGTGATTTCATTCACATGTGGAATTAAAAAACAAAACAGATGGACATATGAGAAAGAAAAAGGAGCAAGCGAGGGAGAAACAAACTATAAAGGACTCTTTTATTTTAACTTTTTAAATAATGTTTTATCTATTTTTGAGGGAGAGAGAGACAAAGCATGAGCCAGGGAGGGGCAGAGAGAAAGGGAGATACAGTATCTCAAGCAAGCTCTAGGCTCTGAGCTGTCAGCACAAAGACCAATGTGGACTCGAACCCACAAACCATGAGATCATGATCTGAGCAGAAGTTGGATGCCTAACCCACTGAGCCACCCAGGTACCCCAAAAAGACTCTTAAAGACAGAGTACAAACTGAGTGTTGATGAAAGGAGGTGGGTGGGGGATAGGCTAAATGGGTGATGGGTATTAAGGACCACACTTGTTGTAATGAGCCCTGGCTGTTATATGTAAGTGATGAATCACTGAATTCTACTCCTGAAAATCATAATACTATCACACTATAAGTTAACTAACTAGAATTTAAATATTTTTTGAAGAGAGAGGAGCATCTGAGTGGCTCAGTCAGTTGAGTGCCCAACTTCTGCTCAGCTCATGATCTTGAGGTTCATGAGTTCAAGCCCCACATTAGGCTTACTGCTGTCAGAGCAAAGCCAGCTTGGAATCCTCTGTCCTCTCTCTGCCCCTCGTGCCCTCTCAAAAATAAACATTAAAAAAATATTTTTAAAGAGAGTTCATTATTTGTGTTAAGGTGTACCTTAGGTCTGTTCACTTAGCCTTCCAGAAAACATAAAACCTCTCACAATAATGGCTTAACAAATATTTTGAAATATCAAACTGCCAAGATCCTAGCACCACTAGAAACTTGCAATCTTCTAAGTATGTATTTGCATTAAGATGAATGATAACATTTTTGGTATCTGAAATAATTAATGTTGAATATATCTGTAAGGTCTATAAACAATCCAAAAAACCACCGACTTTCAATGCTATGGTAAGTGTAGCAAAACAGTGACCTACACAGGGCATCAAAAACTGAGACTTAATGCAAAGAAACACTATTTTGATGAATCTAATAGCTATGTATCTTCAACATCATAAATGGTGAATAACATGTTTGAATGTAAACAAAATAATGAAGCCACAATATGAAGCTCTGCTCAGACTAAACTCATCTTCCTATATCTACAGTGTGCAATATTGTACTGAATAGCTAAAAGATACATATGACATATTTCCTGCCTCTACAAAAAGAATATTCCAAACTCCATCAAATGACTGAACTTCAGGGCCTCATGGGAAACAGAATATGGAAGAAGCATATTAACCTATGTGTTACCAAGGCTGTGTGAAATACTTTTTATTTTGCCAAATCAAAATAGGAGGAATTAGAAGAATTAGGGAAATATCATGAGATTTGTTAGTAACCCACAAAAGTTAAGAAAATGACATTTGAACCATGTTTATAACACATAACTATCTAATCCCAAAACCTGTAAACATTTCTATATCTCCAGCATTTCTCATGCATATTCTGTAGGAATATAATAATTACTACACGAAATAAGGATTCTATGTTGTAGTATAAGAAATGCTGAGTTAAAGAAGATGAGCAAATTCAGGACTTTCTAAAGCCTTTAATATGCCAATATTATTTTTAAGCATCCAACAATAAGATATAATGTGTAACATTTTCCAAAATCATTTTACTTCAGAAATCCTGTGGAAACAGGGATATTCAAAGAACATTTTGGAAAATACTGTGCTATACTATGCTTGCTATCTCTAACACAAGGAATAGGCAATATTCAAAAATGATTTCAAAAAAAAAAATAAATAAAAAAAAATATTCAAAAATGATTTCAAAGGTGTGTGTGATTCACTGGAAGTAGAGTAAAAAATTAGAAAATTTTATGGAGAAGGAGGCCTTGTACAAGGTCTGGGAAAATAAATAGGATTTAAATGAGTAAAAAGATGATTTTCCAGGGAGGTAAACAAATATAAAAAAGCATATACTGACACTACATTTCGGTGAAACATTGATCAATAAAAGATTAAGAAAATATTGCATGAAATAAAAACAAAAAAAGGATAAAAAAAGGGAGGGGGTGGGGGTGTCTGGGTGGCTCAGTTGGTTAAGCTTCTGACTTTGGCTCAGGTCATGATCTCATTGTTCATGGTTTCAAGGCCCATGTCAGGCTCTGTGCTGATGGCCTAGAGTCTGGAGCCTGCTTTAGATTCTCTCTCCTACTCTCTCTGCCCCTCCCCACACCTCTCTTCAAAATTTTTTGATAAACATTGCACAGGGCTTTAAGATTATGCAGTTCACCCCAAACCAATATCGAATTCCCCCATTGCTTAATGTTATGGGTGTGCGCTGGGGAAAAGACTCAGTATGCCTTCGAATGGTGTGGCCAGATTGTAAAAGAGCTTCAAAAGACAGAGAAAAAGAATCACTCTTCATTAATCCATCAATCCATTAATCCATTAATTATCCATTAATCCATTACTCCTCATTAATCCATCTGACACCTGCCTCCCTCTGCCAAGCTGAGGTTGTAGGATGTATATGTGGAGAAGGGTGCCCAAGAGGAAGGTACCTCCAGAGCATGTGAGTAGACATAAGATTTTGAACCTAGCGTATGTCCACACTAGCAGGTTGCCTAATCAAGCAGGTTCTCCTCTCCTATTTCTCCACTTTTTTTTCTTTCATCAGACTTGCACTATTTTGGCTCATACACCATGCAAGAGACCTACCCCTCACTTAAGACCTCCTAAAATGTCATTTACTTTCAATATTTCACTTGTTTAGCAACAATACAAAGCTAAATATATTCTACTAATACAGATGTTAGGAAAATACACAATAAATTCCTTTTAGAGTAAATTAGGAGTGATGATTATTTGATTCTCTTTTTTGGCTTCTAATCAAATTGCAAAAAGCTTAATTTTTGTAAAAACTTAAAATTATTATGTAATGACAATATTTCTTCCAGATGCATGAGCACTTTGCAATCCTTGTGAGTTATGATTGAAGTTCAGGGGTTCAGTAACTGGTAACAGCTCCTCCTTTCATTTGTACACAAACCTGTCCCTTGAGAAGGAATATTGTAGCCAAGTTAACAATGTGGTATAGATTCTTGTTTTAATATATGAATTGGAAATTACTTATGTGGAAATATTTTATTTTCCCTCTAGTTTATATATAGCTGGCAGTCTTAATGGGATCATCCTCACCCTATGTTTGATATTTTTATTTATATCTTTGATTATGGAAGACAATGAACTGTTTGGTAAAGGTAATAAGAATAATTACAAGAATGCCTTTCTCAGAGCTAGACACTGAATGTGGTTTCAGTAACCAGTTTATAATACTTGATAGTATGATGTCTGCATACTGCAATATAGGCTCTTTCAGCATATGAAAGTGTAATTGTATCACATCTACTGAACTGTTCATTTGTAATAATATCAAATTAAGCAAAATAGGAATAATTTACTTACAGATTATGAATGGTATAGTATAATGGAATTATACTATGGAGTAAATAATGAAGCAAACTGTTCCTGGAGGATTTTATAAAAGTTGCATATATGTTGAGAAAAAGAAAACAGCTAATTTAAAAATGAATATGGAATAGATCTCCAGCCACAATAAATTTATTAAATGTTTACTCAGCTCTTAAGAGATATAAAACCAGTCATTGTCTCACCTTCTGTTGACCTGGGCCACAAACATATTTGGGATCAGTAGCTCCAAGGGCACTATCAGTTCTAGTAATGGATTCATTATTTCCATCTATCTTGCAACAAATATTTATTAAATGTGCCCTATGCGTAAAGCTCAGTGATGGACACTGCAAATACAAATGCCTAGAGGATTTATGATCTGGTAGCATGCAGACAGATAGCCTAACTGTAATAAAATGTAGTATCTGATGATACCTTTGATAAAAACACAAAAAAAAAACCAAAGACTTATTAGAGAGAAAAGAAGTGGGAGGATGAGAACTAGCTGAGCTCACAGGGGAAGCCTTGTTGGATAAGGCAGCATTTGATGAGGGATTTGAAGAATTAATTAGATTTTTAAAGAATTTTCAAATGGTATGGAGAGTGAATTTCATGTATACTAAATGCTTCTTACATTATTATATGGAAAAAATAGTGCTTCTAGCATTGATATTATAAAATAGGGTGCAGGGACAACTGGGTAGCTCTGGTGGTTAAGTGTTGGACTCCTTATTTCAGCTGAGTTCATGATATCATGTTTTGTGAGTTCGAGCCCTGTATAAGGCGCTGTGCTGACACCATGAAGCATGCTTGAGATTCTCTGTCTCCCTCTGCCACTCCCCTTATGTGCTCTCTTTCTCTCCCTAAAATAAAAGTAAATAAATAAATATATAAAAAGAAAAAAAGAGTGTAAATCCTTACATGAGAGGTCAACTTAGGAATCTGGCCATATTCTTTTTTTAAGTTTAATTATTTATCTAAATATCTATTTATCTATCTGTTTGTTTATTGAGAGAGAGAGAGAGAGAGCAAGCACGCCTGACCTGGGGAGGGACAGAGAGAGAGGGAGAGACAGAATCCCAAGCAGGCTCCACACTGTCAATGCCGAGGCCTACACAAGGCTTGAACTCACGAACCGTGAGATCATGACCTGAGCTGAAATCAAAAGTTGGATGCTTAACTGACTGAGCCATCCAGGCACTCCAGGAATCTGGCCTTTTTTTTTTTTTTTTTTTTTAAATAAGAAATGGAATGGTACTGAAGTGTTTTGAGTAGGAGAATGTTATCTTCAATCTACAGCCTGTTCATCCCCATGTCTATAACCCAAGTATCTACATGGACAGGTGCATAATGCCTCTAATTGGTCTGTCTTTCCTTTATTCTTTCATACTATGTGTGTCTACGTCATGGTATTGCACAGAATGCTGGGATTTTAAGTGACAATGTCTATGATGCTCCACCTCATCTCAAAGAAGTAATGCTCTGCAATGCCAAGCATTTTGGAGAGGACTGGCAAAACAGAGGAAATTCTACTGACTCAAAAAATATAATGAATCTTTCAGGCTGAGATTTTAAACTCCATTCTCAGATTTGTGTTGACAAGGCATAGACTGACTATAAGAATACCATTAAAAATTATTCCGGTTCTGTGATTCTATGCAAAGTATATGCAGCATATTTTCAATGACTGCACAGCATTAAGGTTCTTTAGAGTGTAGCAAGTATGCATACACTTATAGTGAATACTGACAATTTGGTTTCATTTCAGCATTTGTTAATGTATGCTAAGAGAAGCCTGCAGCCTACAGAAACATGCCCTTTCTTATATGAGGAGGCCCACAAGGTAAGCGAGCAATGCCCTCAGTCAAGAGCCAGTGAGAACTTAAATGTTGCCAACAGCCTGGTGAGTGCACTTGGGGTTGGATGCTCCCTCAATTGTGCCTTGAGATGACTGCAAGTTGCTAGTTGGCAACTTGACTGCAACCTTGTGAAGGACTTTGTGCCAGAGTCACCCAGCTAAGCACTACTTGGATTTGTGACCAGCCTATAAGTTTGGAGTAATTTGTCAGACATTAGCAAATTAGTAATAATTGCAAAAATTAAAGAAAAGAATCCAATGGAAATTAGCTTAAGTTGCCTTTTATTTCAAATAAACATAATTTTGTAAATAAGTATAATGATTTGCTAAATCATTGAAGGGAAAATGTATTTATAAATATTCTGCATCATTAAAATGTGCCGTTAATTTTTAAATTAAAGCTTTCTTATATCTGAGAAAGAAAAATCAATCTTAATTATGTAAGTGACATACAAATGGGCGTCAGACTTTAGAAAACCGTTAGCACATACAGTGATCTTTCTTTATATTTTTGTTGTTGTTGTTGTTTTTGTTATCAGAATTTGATACTTTTCCCAGGAAATCCTGTTCAAGATGCCTTTATACTACTGACCCTTTTTCTCACCTTAGAACATGAACAGTCCCACAACCAAGCCTTTTGCACTGGATCATTTTTCCTTAGATTTGAGTTCCTTTCAGTTTCCACTGTCATGGGTCAAAGAGGCCAAAAAATTTAAATTATTGAAGTGAGTTTAGGAAGAATAGATCCTTGTAACCCAGGGACTCTCCAGCAGTCATCCCTGAGGACCATGTGCCAAAGAATTTAGAGCTCACTGTGACAGCCTCCAACAATTGAGAGAAAAGTGAGAAGGGTAACATACAAACGTTTTCTAGAAAAAAGAAATCAAAATAATAAAAGAAGCTTTACAGAAGTGAGGAGCATCTGTGGTCCAATATGCAACATCACACCCCTGATATTTGAAGATAACTCAATCCTCAACAAGGCTGGGAAGCCAAATCTCAAATCTGAGAATATAGGAAATGTGAAAAGCCATCTTTACTTCTGACAAACCACAGATGAGAAGATAAAAAGCCTCCAAAATTTGCCAATGTGCAATTAAGTAAATTTCATCCCAATATTTTAGGAAGTTCCTCTTTATTTTTCTTCATTGCCAAACTCTTAGAAGATATGATTTATGCCAAATGTCTTCATTTTCTCACCATCTTTCCCCTTCATTTCTTTTGCAATCTGGTATCCTCCTTAACACTACTGAAATGGGTTCTCACTATCCTCAATGAAATAAAAGTTAAGCTTCTTATTCTCCTAAATATTACTTGAAATTTCTGTAGCTTTGATATGAAATTATCTCCTTCATCTTCAAACTTTACAGTTTTGTGCAATTTAAATTATCCTCCTATATCTCCAGTTACTTTATGTCCTATTGATATTTTACTTCAACTCAAACCCTAACTGCCAGTATCTTTCATGGCTCAATCTGACCTTTTTATTTTCTGCTCTCTCTCAACATTCAGGCCTCAGATAAACCATGCCTTCCACACCATAAAGCTATTAAAGACATTTTGACTCCTAAATTTAGCATTCAAGCTAAATGTCTTTTTTCAGACAACAAAATCAATCTACCATAATTTGTTGGTTCAAAACAAAGGACAGGAGATGAGGAAACTGAGAACCAGGAGTATAAAAAAGTGTACAACATGACACAAATATGTAATGGAAAAACTAGAAGTATACTAGATCATCCACACAAAGCTTCTTAATTGGGATTCTGCCTAGAAATTGAGAAGAAAATTTATACTGACCATTTATCTGAATAGTTACTGCCAGGATATCTACTCTTATTTTAACTCCTTTTTGCATATTAATCCACTATAATAATAAAAAAAAAACTTTTGCATAAGGTAAAGTAAAAAATGTCCCATGTATAGGTTTTAATTTCATCAGAAATTATATTAGCTATAAATAAAAATATCCAAGAGTCCGTAGGGCAAACAAATTACTTGACTACACTGTCTCAGCACTGATATGTTTTCATGTATCTGACATAAACTTTCCTAAATGAAAATTTCCAAAATTATTTTCTCATGTTGCCTATGAATTTGGAACAGTTTTCTATAGAAAGACTTTATACTTGTACAGACCTCTGTATATTTCAAATGACTTGAGAAAATGTGGAAGTCACGTTTCATGTGACATTTATTACTTCAGAATAAATTCTGTTGTTTTATAAATTGTGTCACTCCTTCCATTTTCTGTATCATCTTTTTAATAAAGTATCTCACCACGTATTTCCCCTCACATTAATTAACAAACTACTTACATTAAGGTCTGGAATATTAGTAGCAGCATGGCAATTACCTATGTGCACATTACCTATTCATAAGCTGCTTCCATGACAGGGACAAATACTCTCCTGTATTACCAGTCCTTGATTTTCTCTGTAAATCGACTTATCAATATATATGCACCCCTCCCTGTAACTTTCACGTTTTTCATGTTTAAAATAATGCTGTTGAATATGTTATTGTTGAAATAGATTTGACCAACCCATTCAATTGAAGATATCCTGATCCTATGATTCCAAGATGTCTAAAGAAGGTAATGATAAAGATTTTTTAAATGGGAAGTGTGTCAGTAATAATAGATTTAGGGGGTTAATGTGACTTATTCAATTAAGAAATAAGGGAGGAAAATAAAATTATTTTATATAAAATTTACATTTTATAAAAATGCTTACAGACCACATTTCTATGTTACTGAGCATTGTAAAGATATACAAATGAAAGAGGATTTATATGTGAAGTACTCCACAAAAAAGGAGGTAGGGGCTTAGCCCAATCAAAAAGTCTTTGTATGATATATATATTTTACACCTCTATGCCATCCTTTTTCAGCTTTTATCCAGAATTGCCCTTCCTGTCCTATCAAAGACAGTTAATACAATCAGATAAATAAATTTAAAACACATAAAATTTGTCATATAACCGAATTCTATGATATATTGTGTTTTACAGATTGCCAAATGCAGATCTGTTCTGGGAATAAACTTAGAACCTTCTTAGGTCCTACAAATCCTTCTTCTTTTTTTTTTTTTTTTTACAAGTCCTTATTCTTAAAACAAAGGTAGGGATTTTGAAGAAAGGAAAGTCTGTTCTCTTAGCCTTGCTCTCTCCTTCCTCCCCAAAGAAGGTCAAGTCACTTGTGTCATTGATAGTTTCAAAGAATGAAGTGAGTAGACCTGGTTCAGCCTGTGCCTTCATCTCTCTCTCTCTCTCTCTCTCCCTCTCTCTCTCTGTCTCTCTCTCTCTCTATCCCTCTCCCTCTCCCTCTCTCTCTCTGTCTCTCTCTGTTTTAAATTTTTGAGCAAATCTGCCCCACAAAAGCACACATTCTGATCTATCTTGTGTTAAACTCATTGGGTAGACGTACCTGAGTATAGAAAGGGGAGAGCTTGGATTTCTTCATCTGCACCTGAGACATGTCAGTAAGTCTATATAATTCTAGAGTGAAGAATTAAGTAGCCTAATATGCTATCATTCTAAGTAATGCTCCCTGTTCTCTAATTCAACTTTTATCGGTAATAAAGTTGAAATTAAGCCTTTATTTATCTGGGCTATTATTTGTTGATCTCGCAACCTTCAAACTCCTTGTTACTGTAGAACCCATCATCTCTTCCTACAAATTTTTAAAAGCCATCCTTCTAGCTCAGCTTTAGAATGTTTCATCGTATCTTTTTTTTTTTTTTTTTTTTTTTATTTCTAGGAGAGAGAGAGAGAGAGAGAGCGTGAGCAGGGAAGGGTCAGAGAGAGAGGGAGATACAGACTCCGAAATAGGCTCCAGGCTCCGAGCTGTCAGTCAGCACAGAGCCCGACGCGGGGGTCGAACCACGAACCACGAGATCATACCTAAGCGAAAGTCGGACGCTTAACCGACTAAGCTACCCAGGCGCCCCTGTTTCATCATATCTTAACAGAACTTCCTCTCATAGGAACCCTTACATTCTCCCTTGAATTCAGGCTCTTCCTTCTCCTTGCCCATCACTATCTCAACAATTCCTTATTTGAATCTTTATCCCCTATATATTTGTCAAACTTTCACTGTCACTATGTCCTCCCGAACCGTTCCTTCCTAAATCCACTGCCCTTTCTCTAACTGCCACAGTTTTACTGCAACTACACCATCAAATATCACCAATAATCTTCTTATTATAAAATAATCTTTCTTCAGTTCCCACATGTCTTGGCTTCTCTACTAATTTTAGTGTTGACACATATTCTTTTATTTCCTTTTCTTCGTAGGTTTCTGGGATACAATCACTATTTTCTTTTCTTTCTCCTTTTGTCCTTTCTGCATCCCATGCAGACACTCTCCCATGTTTAGT
The DNA here is from genome assembly GCF_003009895.1 of Hyaena hyaena. Classification (NCBI taxonomy): domain Eukaryota; kingdom Metazoa; phylum Chordata; class Mammalia; order Carnivora; family Hyaenidae; genus Hyaena; species Hyaena hyaena. The sequence goes on from NW_024081053.1 coordinate 762,597, forward strand.
CTTCAGTCTTTTCAATATTGCATCAGATGCCTGATTCTTCTTCATATTTAATACTTAAGTGCTACTGACTACAAGTATAAGATACTACCTTTTCTTCTAAACTTCAATCTGAATCTTCATCTTGTATGTGTCCATCACCTCAACATCAACCTGATCCGAACTAAAAATGTCACTGCCTCCTTCAAAATTGCCCACATCTTAATGTTTCTACTACCATTTTGTCATTGCCACAGGATTAAAATCATAGTGGTCTTTTCTCTTTTCCTCTATTCCTATTTGAGAGAGTTCCATCCCTTATATTTCTTACTTAATATGTGCTACTCATAACTGAAATCTTCTCCATTCCTATCGGCATCCTCCTAATACAAGCCCCTCTCATTTTATGTCTGGACCACTATAGTAGTTTTCCACCTCTGGTTCCATCAACACAACATATTAAGAACTGCCTGATACTGTGAGTGATTATATTGTTTGTGTCTGTACTAGTTTTTTATGATTTATAAATTCCTCTTTCTTACTCTCTATGTTCATTAACTTTCTTCCAACATCTTTATTAATGCCTGGACATTTATATACCCAATAAATGCTTACTGCAGGAATGAATGAATAAATGAATGAATAAAACTAATTTAATACTCCCAGGTATTGAGATATACAACCTACTGTCACTGAGATAAGGCAGGTATTATTATATTAGTGCATTTTACAGATGATAAAATTAGTTTCAGAGAAGTTAAATGGCAATGCTACAGACTACTAAGGGAAAGAATGTGGACTAGATCCCACTCTGTATGACAGTGTTTTGTATCTCTTTATACATAATATTTCTCATACTATATTTCAATATTTAAAGCAAAGCTGCATATTATTAGTACTGTATACACATAAGGGAATATCGGGTATATATGTTTATACACATATGTATATGTATATATGTACATTTGTATCTACATATATATATATATGTTTGATTTTAAGATTCTTGGTTATTTGTTGGATTACAAATAACATAGTTAATCACTCAACCTCTCCAGACATCATCATTCATAAAACAAAAATGATAAAATATCTCCTTCCTCGTTCACAGGGGAAGGAAACTCTGACATAAGCAAGTCCAAAATACAAAGCAATATGCACACTATCTTGTCAAACTTGTTTCCAAAGATTCTATTTAACCAATTTGATGAAAAAGAAATGACCAGGATCATAATTTTTTAATAAAATTATTTTTTTCATATGGTTAGTTTTTAATTGCCTTAGGAAAGTTGACTGTTTTGTATCTGTTTTTTTTTTTTTAATATTTTATTTATTTCTAGCAGAGAGAGAGAGAGACAGCGTGAGCAGGGGAGGGTCAGAGAGAGAGGGAGTCACAGACTGAAACAGGCTCCAGGCTCTGAGCTGGCAGTCAGCACAGAGCCCGACGCGGGGCCCGAACCCACGAACCGCGAGATCATGTCCTAAGCGAAAGTCGGATGCTTAACCGACTAAGCCACCCAGGCGCCCCATGTTGACTGTTTTTTAAATGATTTTTTTTTTTTTAATTTTGAAATTAGTCTCTGTAATGTAACTGGCCAACATTAAACTACAAGTATTCTTATATATTTAAATCTTGATGTAATCCTTTCCATATGAATACTGTTTATCTTTTATCATAATGGATTCAGTTCAAATATTAAAAGTTTTTAATGTAGATGGAAGAGATAGTGCTAAAGTGAGAAAATCCAAGACCACAGGGCCATATGAGTCTAGAAGCTCCCAATCATTCTTTAGTTTGGCACTTTCATAGTGTAACTTATTCTTGCTTTTACTTTTTATTTTATTTTATTTGTATATTATTTTTTTAAGTTTATTTATTTTGAGAGAGAGAGAGAGTTGGGGGGAGGGATAGAGAGAGAGAGAGAGAGAGAGAGAGAGAGAGAGAGAGTTCCAAGCAGGCTCGATACTCATGAACTGCGGGTCTCGAACTCATAAACCGCAAGATCATGACCTGAGCCAAAGTCAGACACTTAACTGACTGAGCCATCCAGGTGCCCTTGATTTTTCTTTTTATTTTGTCATAGTTATGACACATGAAAACTCTTCTTATTCAGTTCTTCTCAGTGCTGTAAAATGCCCTGAATAAACGAAGGTGCCCTCAATTAGAGAGGCTGAAAAACAAGAATCCCAGAGAAAACTCTTCACAGCCTCTGACAGAAAAGCCCTTCTAAATTGGTCTGCATATTTTTAGAATAATCATAAATAAATATGAGTTACATTTATACCCATAGGAAAGTCAGACTATACTCAAGCTTTAAAAAAAAAAGTGTTGCCTCTAAATCTATTCAACTCTCTAATGAAGAGATTTTGTTAACATTTAATGGTAGGTGTCTAATGAACATCTGTGGAATACAGACTTAAAAGAATGAGTTGACAGTTCTTAACCTAAGATCATAAACTAAATATGTGTTACAAAGTTCTGGCTTTTGTAAATGAGAATTATTGTACACTTCACAGATGTTCATTACATATTTCATAAATACTCTAGAGGCACAAAATATAATTTATGTGTTCATATTTAGAGTTTCCTAAACTTCATCAAAAATTAAAAACTGGATTCCAACAGTATAGGTCTTGATTATAATCATGAAGTACCAAAATGAAATATTTTTATATGTCATCTACCTTTCTGCATGATAAAATCACTGTTTATCTGCATACTGTATGTATGTCAAGGTTTGTTCCGGCAATGCAGATAAAACATAAAATGTTTAATCACTTATGATGGTTTCATTAGGAAACTATCATTCACAAAGTGTTTCATTTTTTAAAGAGTTCTTTTTAATATTATATAGGTATCTCTTGAGGTTTTTCCCCACAAAGAAGTTAAATTACAAGGGAACAGCATATCTTGTTAAGAGAATAAGGAATTGTTTAATCCATTAGCATGTCTTCTTGAGTTGCTATAGTTCATATAGGTTATATATGATATCAAATCCCATATATGGACATGACTAGTAGTTTTTTTAAAAGAATCAGGGGCATCTTCTTTTAAGCTACAAAAGTACGTATGTACATATGTTTTTTGAACAACTTATGTTAAACTAAACTGTGAGTCATCGTCTTTCTGAAATGCAAGTCATACAAAGAATGGTGAAAACTATGCCTTCAATTCTAGGTTCTTTCTTTTTTTTTTTCTTAAGGATCTCTGGCTAGAATGCTCCTTAGATTTCTTAAATCTGAATAGTCATTCAATGATGTTTCTCATGCAGTGCCATTAATTTGATTCTGCAACCCTTCAGAATCACAGAGTCCAGAGAAGTTTCCAAGACAAGGATATGCCAAACTGTTGGAATAGTATGTGATGTACATGAATGTAGTGAGTGAAGAAAGACCACCTGGGATTCATTTAGTTAGAGAGCAGACAATTAAATATGAATAGAAATGGTACCATGGTATAATAGAAAAATCCCTGGGTTTGACCATAGCTCAGTGGCGATACTTATGATATATGAGTGATATATACCTATTGTTGCTGGGCCTCAGTTTTCTCATTTTTGAACAGGCAATAATGCCTTTTGAAATTAAACGTGTAATGCTAGAGTTACATTCAACAAATACTTAAGTATCTGCTATGAGCCAAGTTATGTCTTAGATATAAAAAACAGTGACATAAATAGAGTCTCTCACTTTTGATACATACAATCACGGAGGACATGTAAAGTACTGATAGCATTACTGTGGAGAATGTAATTACTATGGTGAATATGGTGTACTATGCATGCAAAGTATGACACTTGGTTCAGCTGAGGGAGAAGGAAGATCTTTCTGTAGGAAGTGCCTACAAAGTGGAGAGCTGAGGATGGCACTAAGGAAGAGTCGGTGGGGATGAGAGAAGTGTGCTGACTCAAGAGGCAGACTGTGCAACACTTTATGATTAGCCCAGTTGGGGGACGAAAGGCAGGGGAAGGCTGAGGCTTTCCAACCTCTAACCATAATATCTACATGAACAGTAGGAAAAATCATGGATTTGTGGGTTAGGGGAAATTTAGTATGGAATTGGATATATGTATCTGAAGAAAATAAAGACTCTGTCGAAGCTACAAGTGTCATTTTAGGAGCTTTCAGCAAATATAGGGTCATGAAGTCAATGAAGATTACCTGAAGATTTCCCTGAAAATGCCTGTCGAATAAGATAGAAGGAGGATCTATGTCAGAACATGAAGAATACTAACACTGAAAGGATGGAAAGGGAATAGTCTGAAAGGATAGAGAAAGAGCAGTCAGGATAAAATAGGAAATGAGGAGAAAGTAGTGTTATGGAGACTAAGGAGAGCATTTCCAGATACTTTTTTCATACACACAATATCTTAAAATATCAAGTATACAAGGACTGAAAAGCACTTCTCAGATGTGGGAACCAAGCGTCTTTTGACAAGACTGGTAAATGTAAGAGAGATGCTGGCTGAACAAACACAGATTAAGAAGTCTCCCAGGGTGATGTCTGTGGACAGGAGGAGCACAGTGAACACAGACAGTTCTTTCCTGATATTTGTGAAAGGAAGGGTTAAGCCCTGTGTAATATGGGGAAGGATTAATTTTTTTTTTTTTTGCCACTCAGTTTTGTTACTGTATTTCTAAATAGCATATAATGATAGAAAAATAGCTGAGGAGAGGGAGAGAGGCAAACCATGAAATCTTTTTTTTTTTTTTTTTAACATTTTTACTGTTTATTTATTTTTGAGACAGGGGTGAGCAGGGGAGGGGCAGAGAGAGAGGGACACACAGACTCTGAAGCAGGCTCCAGGTTCTGAGCTGTCAGCACAGATCCCGATGCGGTGCCTGAAGCCACAAACCACAAGATCATGACCTGAGCTGAAGTTGAATGCTTAAGTGACTGAGCCACCCATGCACCCCTGGGGAACTCTTAAATCTTCCATTACATGGAGGTACTCCCCTCTCTGCCTCATACAGAAGTAAGGTTACATTTGAGTAAGGTTTCCTAATTCCTCTACTAGATATGAAAAACAAAGTCTTTTTTTTTTTTTAGTCCATAATTGTAAGAAAAAAAATATACTGACAGTGAGAGTCTTTATGTGTCACAATAAGCCACCACAGGAGTTTTTAATACACTAGAGCTAGAGCAGTATGAATCAGAGTCCAGTTCTCTCCCCCGAGGCTTAATGCACATCATCCAACACAAATAATTATGACGGAGGGGATAAATCTTTGTCACTTCTCTATCCACTTGTTTAGTCATTATTAATTACAAATTATTACTGAATTACCAATTCTCTCTTGATTAAAAAAATAATTTATACCAACTAGTTAAGCTATCCCTGCAGACATTAAAAAGACACTTTTACTTAAGTGTAGCTGTATTTACTTATATAGCCCTTAACTCTTAAATATGACTTTTTGCCTGAGTTAGAATGATTATAGCCAAGTAAAATGTTTATGAAGCATATCACTGAATTATGGATACTATATGTAATTCCTTCTAATTACCTAAGGAATTCAATAATTAACAAAATTGGATGAAATGCTTTAAATTTTTCTTCATCTTTTTTTTACTCTCCATTTCTCAAAACAACCCCATGATCACTAAGATCTCCAAAGTAATCACTATAATAAAATTGTTATGTGTCAATGTATTGTTCCGTGTGTTTGAAAAAGATACTTGGAATACAATGTATTAAAAATAATAAAATAGTTTTTAGATATTTTCTAAGCTTTAAAATTGGTGTGATGATTTCTCATTGGAAATAGTATATATTGGAGTATTTGTTATAGGGATCTCTTTTTTTTTTTTTTTTGGAAGACCAAGAAATCTTTACTCCTATCATCTTCCATCATTAATTGTTTCCTACCTTCACAAAATAAGAGCTTCCTATCATACAATTTCATTATCAAATTTGATTAAATTCAAGGAGATTGACCACCTGCTCTGTGGGGAGCACAGTGCTGAGCCTAAAGATATAAATATAAAGAAGACATGGACCTTGTCCTTCATGATCTTGATTTTGTCCCTTCCATACCTTATGCTTCTGAAAACTTCTAGTGACCAGAGTAAATTTCAGAGTGTTATTTCAACTGTCTTTCTGCTCCAATTGTCTTTCTGGTTCTTAGGCATCATTCTTGATTTACCCTCCCATATTTATTTATTTATATTTGCCTACCTTATTGTCTGAAATTCAGATATTTTAAGATTTTTTCTATTTATTTTTTGTTTCCTAAAATTCATTTTTAACTATATCTTGCTAATGTTCTACTTTCCTTTTTTAGAATTCTGAACTATGTCATCAAGCAGTTACTTCCACTGACGTTTTCATTCATTTTAATAACCTCAATTAATTCTTCCTTACTAACGGGATAAAATTATGTGTGAAAACAAAAAAGCTGCAAGCTGTAAACGCATGAAGTATACTGGCATATAATGAAGGCAAAGAACTAGGCAAAACAAAGAAATACACTCCCTTTCAGAGTCGTTAACTATTACCTCAAATAACAATTAAAGTTAAATGCATTATTTTCCAGTTTTGTTAAAACAAAATTTTAAATATTTTTCAGGGTTTTTTCCCCCTTGCTTTGTTACTCTGCAAGTATGTACACTGAAAATGTCACAAAGTCATCTACTTTCCAAGTAAGCCTTTCTCTGTTTGCTACAGTATTAGAATTTTAAGACATTTTAAAATATCATTGATTTTGGGGCGCCTGCATGGCTCAATGGGTTAAGCATCTGACTTCAGCTCAGGTCATGATCTCACGGTTCGTAGGTTCGATTCCTGCGTCAGGCTCTGTGCTGACAGCTAGCTCAGAGCCTGAAACCTGTCTTCAGATTCTATGTCTCCCTCTCTCTCTGACCCTCCCCTCCTCTGTCTCTGTCTCTCTCAAAAATAAATAAAACATTTTAAAATTTTTTAAATAAAATATCATTGATTTAAAATTGTTTTTGATTGCTTCAAGTGTTTTAAAGAACTGATATTTTAAAAAGATAAAATATACTTTAAAATATGTTAGTATATATTTTCAGTACTGTACCTGTACTGTGCCTATGAAGATTCATTCCTAGTACTATTCTATTTCTATGTCTGAAAGTATACATTCAGTAACATAGATTGATTTCATTACTAATTAATATTATAATTAATAACTATCACTGGTTAAAGGCTTATTATGCTTCAGACTTCACTAAGTGATATATATTTATCTTACACTGTAAATATACTATGTTCATATTTAAATAATAATCTGCATCTAGTATTATTTTCTGCATTTTCCACATGAGAAACTGAATTTATAGCTCCTTATAACATAGTTATCCAAAATGAGACAAAATATGATTAAGTCCAAATGGTCAGATATTAAAAAAGCAGCTGATCAAAGTTAGAGACTCTTTTATTTCTGGAACAGTAACTCTGAAAGAATACTAGATTAAAATTTAGAATACTTCAGTTCTAGTTCTGTCTCAGCTACTTAGCTCCCAGCCTCTCTAAACTGCATCACTGAGAGACACAGGAACAATCCTGACCTTACTGCAAGAGGTATTTAAGGGTCTTCAGACCAACTTTTTTGGGATATAGGTCTAAGTATCCTTCTTGAATGTTTTCACATCTTGCTCCACTTCTACAAATTGGTTTTATAACCTGTGCTCCAGGTCAAGTCTCACCTGAACATAATGATATTCATTAGTGATTATTTTCGTCTATAGGTAAAATATTCTATTATGAGAAAAACTAGGAATCAAAAGCCAATGTCTTTCAACTCAAGTTTGCAACTACTGGTAGTTTAAATCGCACTTCAGTTTACAAAATGCATAAGGGTTATCTCAGTAATTTCTTTTTTTTCATTCCCTATATTACATTTAATTATTAAAAACATGAGCATACACACACACACACACACACATGTTCATCAACATTTTAAACATGAGAAGGCTTTCCCTTTTATGTACCCAACACAATGTCACACAGTGAAATAAATATTTTTTTATAAGAGATATGGTAATGTAATAATGCCAGTCTGCAAAATCATTTTTATGGGTCATTACTTTACTTTCCATGCTACAAAGGTCTAGCTGAACACACAGCATGATGGGGGAAAAGTATAATAATCAAAGGTCATCTAAAAGGTCACATTCATAAAGTCAGTTTCTCTTCACAGCTTTTTAAAAATATTACATACAGAAAATTACTATTTACATAAATGTATAAATCAAGAGGAAAGGTATCATCTTAATGAATGTAGAGTCAAATCAACTAGATTAAGCAGCTTTTTAATATTATGCCAGATATAAAAGGATATGGCTCTTTACTGAAAAAGCAGATTATGATGGAGAAGTTGGTCTTTGGTAAATCTGAAACTTTAAAAAAAAATAATGTAAAAGAATAATATTTTTAAATTTTGACCAGTCGAAGAACATCTTTTGAGATGCTCCTACCATAAAATGGTAGCAAGGAAAAATAAATTTATAAATAGTGCTAATAGCATTTCCCATTTTAGATTCATATTTTATGTTGGCATATACCCAATACACTTCACAGTCTTCAGGGAACCTGGGTGGGTCAGTCGGTTGAATGGGTGGGTCAGTCTGTTTGAACTTTGGCTCAGGTCATGATCTCAAAGTCATGAGTTCAAGCCCCACATGGGGCTCTCTGCTGTCAGCACAGAGCCTGCTGTCCCATTCTCTTCTCCTCCTCCTCCTCCTCCTCCTCCTCCTCCTTTCTCTCTCTCTCTCAATAAATAAATAAACTTTAAAAAAAAAGAAGAGTCCATGAAAGACCTAAAGACTTTGGAAGAGGAAAATCTGGAGCTGGTTTGGTACATAAAGAAAACACACAACCAAGTGAATCAAAAATCCCACTTTACCCATGTAACATAAAAAAGAAGAAAATATCATATTCAATATAATACATTGATTATACTGTAAAGATTCTCAAGTTCCACAGAAAGTAGAACAAAGAAAATATCAGAGAATTATATCAAGGAAAAGAATAGAGCAGTTTACTACATTATCATAATGCCAGGTAACATAGAAAACAATAGTATGATTCACATTTATATAAATGTAGTGTTTGCATTTTGTGTAAAGAATGAAATATTTACATTTAAATCATGTGTCAGTTTTATCATGAGATCTGTTAACAATGGAGGTATAACAATAATAATAGTAATGCAACAGATTCCATTTCAATCATCAAAAGTACTTCAATAAGCAATCTTCACATATGTGATTTTAATGTTAAACCTTTTAAATTCTGGAACTTGAACTCATATACTTCACATCAGCAACTTTAAGGAATGCCAATTCAAGTATGGTTAAATATGCAGGCAAAATTTTTTTCATTGCACATGCCAAAATCTACAAGCAAGCTTTAATAAAAAATCAACCTGAGGTTTTAAATTTAACCTGAATTCAATGGACCTACATTTTAAAGCATTATGCTAATTTCATTCTACTCTTAGATGTGACCTTGAGCAAGAGAAAACTGGAATAAGAAGAATTATCTTGCTTAGGATAGCACTGCTATGATATTCATAGGCAGTTATCCATGGGGACCTAAGATACAAAGCCATTTTTTTTCTTTATTGTGCAGTGTGAAACTTCCAGTGGTAGTCCTCATTTCCTCTGTATGCATCTACGCCACCGTTTTCACTTGATTTAGCTGACACAGCAGCTTGGAAAAAGAAAAGTTTTCGTTTCATTCTTTTTTCAGTTTGACCACATAGGTAAAAGTGGAAGCTAAAAGTCAGCTTAATATGCAGCAGTCACATCAGCTAGCGTATTCAGGTAAGCGTCTTGTGTCTGGGCGGTTGCATGAGCCAGCCATTTCAAATCAAAGCAACTGGCTTCCCAAATGCATTAAGCTTAAAGTTAATTTGAAGTATGAAATTCAGGATATATTTCTGGGGTAGCATAAGAATGTAATAAAAGTCTACATGTAGCAGCATCATGATGGGGCTTTGACCTGATAAACGGATTTTATGTCATTGAAAAAGAGAATGTGACATAATTTAAATGAAATTATACTGCTGAAATCTGGTAGAATTTTACCAAGGTCTCTGTTAGATAGAAGTATGGAGAACCATATGTGCATTATCACAACAGCACACATTTGTTATTACAAATCTGGCTAATGCATACAATATTTGGTTAATGAAAGTGAACGGAAAATAAATTAGTGTAGTCTAGAATGTCACTAAGTTCTGTGACCTTGGTCAGGTCATTTTATCTCTCCAGGTCATGCTATCTTCTCTGTAAAATGAAGAGACTGACCACATCACTATCCCTTTAATAGGTTAAAAAAATGGAGTTCACAGATCATATAACCACTTATATATCTGACTTAAAAAATCAATACAATGCAATGACTATATTCCAAAGGAAAAACAAGAAGGGTTTTATTGATAAAATTATACATATTTGAAGATACAAATGCATTGGCATCACTAAGCAGAAGACAAAGCACATGGCTATAGAGAATCAAGCTGAATGACGGAGTAGTAAATGCAAACTGATACGGAACGTTGGGAAACTCAAATACCATAAACATCATTTCCTTTAATAAATACATTGTCTAAAACAGTAATTAAGTAAAAGGCAGTCTTTTATCAATTTACATGGTAGATCCATTCTTGGAAAAATCACTGCTTTAAAACCATACAAAAATTAAATTTTCCTTTTACAGCAAATGGAGATGGGTCTAAGCCCAATATAAAGATGGCAGTACTTTCTCAGAAGGAACTCTCCTAAGAATTGCTGATATCAAGCATCTTTGATTCTGCCCACTAAACATGAGGAGAAGCCAGTGTTGTATAATATGTCTTTTGAAAGGGAAAAAAAAAAAAAAAAAAAAGGTCCAGACTTTGTAATGTTTGTTAATTTACACAGCACAAACACTGTCACCATGACTTATTTCAAGCTGACAAGATGATGTCACTGTGTGAGAGCTGGAATCAGCCCTGAGATAGCTAGTTCCCACACCACTGGTAAAACTCCCTAACCATTGTGTCTCCCAAAATACTACAAATTTACAAAATGTCACTTTGAGAACCACTGAATAAAATTAGCTGTGAATATCGACCACCACTTTTTTATGATAAAACTCAAATTCAAACAATTTTATTATCACCCCTGAATTCTGATACTATTTGAAATTTTTCCTGCCCTGGTTTTTTATGTACAAATATGAAATGTTCTCTTGCACTAATAATATTAGAAAAAGAAATACATTTTGATGGACATATATTGAATAAGAATATCCCATTCCCAAAGTAATCCATTACTTAATTAATTCAGCATTTATTGGGTGTTCCAGGTTATAATCATGGTTTGGGAACAAGCAACTTAATTGTTTTCAATTATTTCATAAGGTAGTACAACATACAAATACTTCTTGAAAGGAACTAAAGCATTTGATGGAGTGAATAAATAGATACATAATTATTAGAAAGTTTAAATTTCTTAAAGGTAATATAATTGGAGTATTCTACAAACAAATAAATATCAGAGTTGTTCACTTAGCTCTGCTACCTTATGACCACTATGACCTTGGACAATTTCCTGATCTGCAAAATGGAGATTATAATGTTCCTTGTGCTGGGTTTTGAGAGGTTTGGGAATAACATAGCACCGTATTTGGCGTATGGGAGTAGTATCAGCAATATTTATATTGTAGGTCTCATTCTACCTCCTGGTAGAATTCAAGGAAGATTCATTTCTCCTTCCTTTATAATGTCTAGCACAATACACTGCACATTTTTATCTTCAGTAAGAATTTTATAGAATTAGTAAGTTGCAAAACAGTAAGCCTATAATGGCATTGTCCATTTATTTTAAAATGGCACAACACAAATGCATATAATCAAAATAGCAATAAGATAATTCTAGAAAAATGTTAAAAAAGGTAAAACTTCCATAGATAGGTAAAAATAATTATTAGAAAAACAGAGTTTACTGGACTATACACATACTATGATTAATGATTGTCTTCTGACTATTGATATATTAGTAAACTAGTAATTTATGTGATCTTAGCATTTTCATTTGTATCTTAAACTTTAATTATCTTCTCAACACCCCTGTGAAGAAGACAGGCCATGCTCTCCTTATGGAGCATATTCAAGAACAACTCACATGCAGTGGCTTCATATTCATTAAGGTTTTATTAGCAAAGCAGTGGGAAAATAAAGCATACGCTGAGAACGACTACAGTGTCAGTCACTCTATAATCACTAAATTATGCCAATTTTTTGCAGTAAAGAATTGAGGACAGGCAAAGCAATTTGGGAACTATACTTTGGAATGTTCTTGACTTTACACCAGCAGTTGTTATAATGCTGTCTCTTCTTGAATCTTACTCCAAAAAAATGTGTTACAAGGTTAAGACAAAAAGGAACACAAGCACACATATCACATAGCACACCTACATTCTAAGTCTTTATTTTAAGGAAAAAGATATACAAAAAAATATTTCCTTTTCTTTAGTGAAACTAAATGATATTTATAGAATGTAAAGAATACTATTTCCAATAGAATTATACTGTGATGATATATTTTTTCAGAAATATCTCATTAGAACATTGCTGAATTACATCCTGTATATTGATGTAAACACAATTTCCTCTTTTATCACGTTAATTTCCATTCACATTTTATTAAAGTCTTTATTTTCTTTCCTATTACTCATATTAATTATAGCTCTTTTAAATTGTTTAGCATCCATAATGATGTTTTCCCAAGTATTATTCCTCAAATTATTAACAAACCTTACTGGCTTTAATATGAATATGCATTGTTGTGATTTTAGAAAAAAATAGATGACTAGATATTATCAATTATCTCAATAGAAAATCTAAATAAGGATAATACGTGTTTCTTCAGATCTTCTGAAGCTTTCAAATATGAAGGTGAGAGTTTTCACTTGATTTTATATTTCATCATACTATAGTTCAGATATTTCTTGGTTTCTTTGACCAAAAATTGTTTCTTGAAGGTAAAGCCTTAGATTTCTCTGACATATTCCAGGGCAAGTCACAGATCATTTGCTGTAGTATGCTCTTCCTTCATTCCTTCACTTTTTTACATAGAGAAGCCTGTCTGAAAAGTGAAGTCCAGTTCTTACAGTTATATAAGATCCAACCGATTTTTAGACTTTTTGTTTTAAATATGTTTGTGGTTAATTGCATGCAAATGTGAGAACTAAATAGAACTATTATTTGTATGCAATAGTCTGTTATTTTTCTATTTAACCAGACTGAGAAGTCAAAATAATCTGAGTCAAAAAATTTAAGTGAAATTGTTAAAATGTGCTCTTGATCAGAGGTAAATATCAATTTTTGCATTAAACTGTGTTCATTTTCATGAAAAGTGCTGCATTCTTATTTATTATTTTGATAGGGAATCATAAATTTCTCTATACTCCAAAATAAAAGGAAAATAATTAATTTAATTGAACACTATAAAACCCCACTGAATAAAATTTAGCTAGCCATTTATGAAAAAGCAGTAGGAATTCCAATGAAATTGATTTTTCTCTTCCTTTTCTTTTATATTGCACCACTTTGATCTAGCAAACATATCTTAAAAATATGACAGCTAATTTTAAGAATCTCCTAGCATGCTAAAAACTGCTTTTCTAATGTAGCTATATGAATTTCAAACTATTAGCTAAAAAGACTATAGCCCGTAGAAAAGAGACTAAGAGATAGCTTTATCTCTAAGCAACTTGGACAAGCAAGATAAATGGAACAAAAAATACACTGAACACGTTTTTGTTTTGTTTCTTCCCAGGTAATTATTTCCAACAAATTACTTTGTATTTTTAAAATCCCAAGCTTTTATCTCTTTTTCAGTAGTCAAAATTTATCTCAAGTCAAGGCTTTTTCATAAAGCCCTGTATGGAAGAAAGTGAAAAAGAGAATACAAAGTAAATAATAGGAAATAATTGTGAGAGTCTCTGATTTAACAGAAACTGGGATTGAAGAGATATTACCCTGTTAGGCAAGAACTGTGATTCTTATTATACAGATGAGAAAATTGAGGCTTAGAGAGAATACTTTGCTCAAAGTCATACTGTTAGGGGATGAAATTGGACCTAAGCTTGTCTGACTTGAGAACTCAATTCTCCAAAGCAAAGTTTACATATAGTTTTACTAAAAGATAGAGGAGCATGTTTATAAAGAGCAGTCTGATAAAAGAGCAAAAAGAAATTTTTTAAGTGAATGAACTAGATTCAAGATGACAATATAATTTAACAAAATCTGTATCAAGTCCAATTCTCTCCCACTGTTTGCTTCCTGGAAATTTCAAACATTCATAAAAATATGTGGTTTTAAATCTTTGTAATAAAATTGTTCAAGAATGAAAAAGTGGTCTCTGTGAGATGAGTTAAGTCTGCTATTAAACAAAGTAGAACATTTCATTATTTCTTAAATGTTTTTTAATGTTTATTTATTTTTGAGAGATAAAGAGACTGATTGTGAACAGGTGATGGGGGGAGAGAGAGAGAGGGAGACACATAATCTGAAGCAGGCTCCAGGATCTGAGCTGTCAGATAGAGCCCCCAATGCGGGGCTTGAACTCACAAAGTGCAAGCTCATGACCTGAACTGAAGCTGGAGGCTTAACTCACTGAGCCACCAAAGAGCCCCAACTCACTTTTGATACCATTGACAAAGTCATTATATTCAGACAAAAAAAATTCTAAAACACTAGATTTTCTTACTATTAACATTAATGCGCAAGTCACTAGTATTTTAACTCATAGTTAGATAATAATTTGTGTCATTTTTTATATTTTAGAATCTTATTTTTATCTTATAGAATCTTAGAATAATTCAATGATTGGTTAAACGTGAACATTTTATAACTATATAATTAAGCTTTCCAATTTTTGAATCTCTTCTATGGTATCCAAGAGAGTAATGTGTCTAGTCAATGTCTGAACATCTTCTTTAATGAAGAATTTACTACCTGCCAGAGAGGTCCATCTCCAGGCATTAATAATTACTCCCAGTGTCTTTCCATGGTACTGTAACTAAAGGTATTATCGTGTTCACTATTTCTGTGCATAGTACAATTAATATCTTCACTTAGAGGGTATTTCCTGTAGGTGTCATTATTGTTTATGAACTATCTAGTTCTAAGGATTCTGCATTGAAATAAAAATAGTGTGCATGATTTTAAAAAATTAAAAAAATTTTTAAAAACTCCCAGCAACCAGAATTTCCTGCAGTTTTCTCCTATCTTGAGAAAAGCAGTATCTTTTGGTTTAAAAAGACTTCAATATTCAATATTTGTGCTTTAAAAGGAATAAGAAAGTATTTGGATGATGATTTGAAGGAATATAGTCACAGCAATTTAGTTTTAAAGCTAGGAGATGAAATGAATCTTACGTGTATTATAAACTGAAGTTAAATAGGAAAGTACCGAAATTTTTAACAATATCAAAAACAGTTAATACTAAAGAAACCAGAAAAATTGGCCAATTATGACTCGTAATAAACTTCTATGTTATTGTATGCAACTCATTCATTCCTTTGTTTTCTGATTCTATCCTACTAAAGTACAATGCAAAGCGATCTTTTTAAAGGAATAAACAAATTTCTATACTTAAGTCTTTAAGTTTGGAGACTGGTTCTGTCTGCAACCACTAAAATGTATTTATAAATCTGTTATTTTATTCTCACTGAAATTTGCCTGAATCATTGATGTCAAAAATCAGATATCCTAGCTATTATTAAATTGTAGTAATGACAATCATTAAACTAGTCATGTTTGAGAAGATTCTTTCAATGTAACATTATCAACTGGAAGTTTATTTCTCTACCTACAATGTAAATAACCAAAAAGAGCAACTAAAAAAATGACTCACCTATGATCATAATGTAAAATACCATCCTGAAAGTAATCAAATTTTAAATAAATGCTGGAAATGAATTACCTATGAAGTATGAGATCAATATTTTCAGAAAAAAGATTATACTTATCTTGAAAATGTATATCTTAATATGAATAATTATTGTTTTACTCCTTTGATAATTTTTATTCACCATTAATGCATAGAACAAAAGTCCATTTCATGCTAAAGAGTGTACAGAAAAAAACAGTTACTATATATAAATTTGAGAAGGTAAGAATTCATTAGCTTCAAATACAGCAGAAAACTGAGGAAATACCACATCACACTCAAAAATGGCATATTGTGTTTTTCTATTATTATGTCTTAAGCAATAAGCCCTTTCTCATCTTCAGTATGGATAACTGATAGCCCCTTGCTTTGGAATGCATTTCTCAGTTCATGTCACTCACATCTGTTAGAATCCCGCTCAAAATTCACCTCCTACTAGACACTTTCAATGATGTTATTCACCATACTCTGACTTCCTTCTATTCCAATACCTCACATTCATTAATGTATCAATTTAACTTTTAATTTTGTGAACATTTCATGTATTGGGACCCACTCTAAAGGTAGGGATGCAGTAATAGGCAAGTATGAGTATCTGTAACCTCACAAAGCAGGCAGAGTGACAACTATTTATGGAGCATTTACTGTGGAAAGTGCTTGGCCTACAATACTTAATCTTCAAAACAGCCCTGTTAAACAAGTCTGCTAGATACCTTTTTCTTCTGTATTTTCTTTGTGGAACTGGAAAAGTCATATGTTCTTATGAGAAGAGGTACTTAATGGCATTTCCTATAATTTTCTTCTTTCAGACACTATTAGGACCAGTGAGCATATCAGCCATTCATACACATTGCTGAAATTCAGTATCATCTGTGAAATGAAAACAAAAGGATCATCCCAGTACACTGACTTAGAATCCACATTTATCAGACAACGATGAAATTTGGGACACCTAAAATTCATAAACATTTGGATTTGGAAAGAGTTTAGAAAAAGGAGAATAATTGCTAGGATTATTGCATGTGAACTAATACAGGCTGGTTTCAAATTATAATCTGTATTTCAAGAGCTGTTTTTAAGATAATGAGAAAAGACATGAAAAGTGCTAAGTGCAGAATTAGCACTTAATAAACGCTCACAGGTAGTTATTTATTATTAAAGTATTAGAGGTAAGTTCTATGTGAAGTAATGAATTTATCCACAAATAAAAAACAGAATAGTGAAGTGATTTCATTATGACTGCAAATAAAATCATGACTACATCTGAAAAAAGAACCAGACTAAATAAACTTAACCCATAATCTCAAGGATTTAAGTTAGATAGAAAGTAGAATTATTTAATAAAGATGGAGTGATGGTTGCTAATTTGTTTAAAAAATTGTCAGGACAGGGTAGATATCCCATTTTATATTTATTTTTTGGTACTAATTTTCTGGGTGATCTTGCTCAAGTTTAATACATATGCATATACACACAAAAACACACAATTTCCTTGGAAAGGAAGCTGTTTGCCAAGTTGTTTGTATCCCAGGAAGATCTTTGAAAAGGCTAATAGACTGTTTGCAAATACAAATGATCACTGCTCACAAGACAAGTACTATTTAGAGTTGCATCCAGAAGAAGACATTTAGGGTGTAATTACTCAGCTAATATAGCATATTTGTTCTGGGCAGACTGTGGCAGGAAGAAATATGAGAAAATCTATTTGCATTAAAAAACTTCAAATCTAAATAATTCATCATTTTGCTCACTACAAAAAAAAAAAAGTTCCATAAAAAACTATGTCATAAATACAAGCATGATCAAGGAATGGTGATTACATCCATTTTACCTCTGCAATTAAAGGGACACTTTCCATGCAGCTGACTTGCAACATAATAGTGTCCACCAAAATGGTTCGTTATTCCTGATGTAGACAGAATAGTCTGTTAATCCTTTGTGAAATAAAAACTTGTCAGTTTAGGTGGAAAGTAAGATTGTATAACAGATATCAGTATGGATATAAATTCCTTAAACTCTATACAATAATTAGGGATAAAATTTCATAATCATTACTTAATGAAGTAAATCTCCCGCCTTCAAAATATAAAGAACAATGATAAATACAATTGTCAACGTAAAAATTATAAAATAGTTAAAAACAGAACATTACAATTATTTAGAGAAATTATGTACCATAGAGTATAAAGAGATGAACATAAACTCATGTTTGACTGACTGTATTGACTATAAGGCTAACATAAGACCATTTATAAAAGGAAGATTATGTGTGACTCTTTAACTGAGTATTCACAAACATCAACTGTTCTTCGTAACTATATATTGAATGTGTTATGTTACATAAGGCATTGGCTGATAAAGACATAGTAAGCACTCATCTAGTGTATTCATATGCGAAAACAGAAAAGAAACATTTTGCCAGGTCTAATTTTGAAAATGGCATGTTAGCAGCTATTTATTACACTTAGTCATTCTCTGGCGTTTACTTGCCATCCATTTCGCTCAGGACATTTGAATTTAGGGAAGAAAGCTTAGTAAATAAGAGGTATATAAGAAAGAGAAAAATGGGCCAAAAAGTATTTTTTAAAGAAATAACTAAAATAGTAAAGTTTTTAATGATATTTCCATACTTATATTATGTATTCACATACACATAGAATAGAAAATATAAAATGAAAATGGAAGCCAAAAAAACTGAAATAACACAATACTTATTAGGAAGATTTATGTAAATCCATGTTTCAAGTTCATCTTAATTCCCAAGGTAGTTCTTTAAATTGAGGTAAATAAAAATGAGCACTATTATCAACTTCATAGGGTGTTAATTTTAATTCTACTAGGTAGTTTTAATACTATAGAATATAAACTTAGATTTCTAGGGAAGTCTAACTTACCACTAGCTTTAATAATGGAATTTAGTTTATATACTTAGACTTTCAGGTCTGTTTTAGTCTATCCGCTGGTCATTTTCATATGACCATTAATACTGTACTTCTGTCCTTTGATGACTCTTTGTTCTATCAACATTAACCAGCTGTTTTGAGAACTACCTTAGTACATTAATTCATTACTGCAGCCACAGGGACCTTAATATATATGGTTCCAAAATTGAAAGTAGAGAGTTTACTCCCTGGAATCTCCACAGTTATGAAATAAGTTAATGAAGATTGCTCTTTCTGTTGATTTAAGCACTTTATCAATCACTGGACTTGAGCAAAGAAGAACACTGTGGTACAAGGAGATATGCTTATTAAAAAGCTGAAATACTTTGGAATGATTACCTTGAATTCTAATATTACTTGACAAACTTTACTTATATTTCTATTTAACTTCTTTAATGTAAAAACTATTTTAATACATTGAAGGTATATGTTTTCGTAGTATAAGCATCTAAGTATATCAGGATAATTACAGATATATTTCAGAGAACCTGAATGGTGAAATTTTAGTTTAAAAATATTTACAATTGTTTTTTCATTCAACATTAGACAGCCATAGAAGGCAGAAAATTCACTGTAATTTCCAGGTCTGAATGGGAATACTTTTCTTTAAAAGAAGAGAGATTATTCTTCTTCTATTCTGGCTACTAATAATTATTTAACTAAAACATAAATCTGTAATCTCTATTATATTTTACTAAAGATTGCCGTCATACAGGGTTAAGAACTAGGGCCTGAAATTAGGTCATTTCACTGAGAATTAGTTTACTTTCTCAAAAGTTCAAGTAAGCTGCTATCTTTGAAATCTGTTCACTCAAAATATCACTACCTTTTAATATCACAGGTATGAAAACATTTAAATAATGCTGAAAAAGGAAAGGTAACGGTAAATATTTTGTTGGGTGTTCACTAATTATGTAAGATCTCCCCACACAGCAACCCTTTAAAATATGTGACATACGCTTTTGGATTCATGGGGGGAAATGTAGTCTCCATTATACTGTCATTCTGAAAATGAAATAAAAGCCAGGTCATATTAACTAACGAATATAAAAGTATTCAAATAGCAATCATACTCTATAGTGGAATGAATGATTTTGCCCATGGTCACATGAGAGGTGACTAAGGCTTAAAACTCAGGACTACCACAAGTCTTCCTCTAAGATTTTTTCCAACTGTACTGTAACCTAGGCTTTACCTTCATTTCATCCTCAAGGATAAGAAGGATGATCAGTCTTATGGAAAGACTGTGTATCAAATCTGGTTTGTCTATACTGGTAGAATGAAACGGAAAATTCTCAACTTTGGTGTGTACTATAAAAATTGTTTTTGCAACTATGTCTACACTGCTTTTCAATCTGTAAATGAAAGATAAAGGAATAAACTTTTTTTGAAATACAAACTTCACCTCCTGTTCAAGAGAGGAAATTAGGTTAAATTTTGGGTCCAGAATTAAACATTAATGTATACCTCACCCCTGAAAAATAACAATCAAACTAATAAAATCTATCTAAAATTATTTTTAAATAATTTAAATAAACTATTTTTGGAAGATACATGCAAACAATTCTAACAATTATATCTACCTATAAATAATAAGCATTGTCTTGCAGTCTTCTAAATATACTTTGTCAATATACAATATACTTTTGAAAATTGTAAATTGCATATTTTATAAAATTCCAGTCCTTTAAATCTATAGTGCCACAAAGGTTTTATCCAAAGGATATATTACTGCTTGGCCTATATCCTTTCTGTTTGTTCGTTGTTTTCCTAAATCTTCAGATTGTGGCCTTAATCATCTTTGATTTACTGTTAAGTATATTTATGGGTATAAAATATTTGCTCCAAGTGGTCAAATAGACCAAAAATTCTAGAGACCTACTATGTTTTATCAGGGACAAAATACTTTCATCACATATTTGACTTTTTAGATTTACTAATAAGAAACCGTAAATCGTTTATTCAAATTCCCTAAAGAGGGAACATTCCATTCTACTTACATTTTATTCTCTTTGCCTTAAAAGTATTTCATTTTCATATATGTGGCATTTCCCTTTTCTCTCCAGACTTGACAACAAAAAATCAAGTTAAAGAAAGGAGATGCAGAGTTTGTGTGTTTCTCCTGGTAGGTGGAGATGGGTAACAGAATAGAGGAAGAAAGCAATACTCAGGTATGAATTAAAGACAGTTCATTTTTGATGTAGATGCTACTTTGTATTTGTGATTATCCTAGTACTTAGAATACTAAGATTTTTCAAGCTATGTTTTTAAGAAAATAATTATTTGTTAAAAGTCAATTCCTTCTGTTCTTGACTGAACAAAAACTAAGAGAAGTCAGAACCTTTATAAATTTTTTGTAAATTTTTATCCTAGTTCCTTTCATAATCCATCTCTTCCTTGACTTCCATACATATTTAGATCTAGGTTTTGTGAAAGTTTCTTTAAAAATATATATAAAATTATGATGGCAGTATTAAGTATGACAAAGAACATTTCAGATGAACAAAAGAAATTATAAAAACATTATAAATTTTAAAAGTAGCAAAATATCCTAAATGTCACAAAATGTAGAAAAGTAACATATTTTTATCAATTCACTTCCCAATATAGCTGTTAACAATCTTTTTCCTATCATTTAATGGCAGCATACTCAGCGGTCATGTCTTCACATGACAAAATGACTTGTTAAAGGGCACTTATTGTCAAATATAGGAAAACTTCTTTTATTTTTTTTTACACACGAGCAGTTATAGACATAGTTACTATCTGTAATACCAACAGTTTGTGCAATACAAACACAGGGAACTGGATCCATAATTATATGTTCATTAAGAAAATGAAAAAATGATATGGTATTTTTACGATTATATACATTGTATTGTCTAGTATATCCATGAAAAGTAGAACTTACATTTTGACCAAGTATTGATGAAAACCAAATCTCCTACTTTTAATTTTACATTTCTAGCTCTCAGCATTTAAAATTTTACTTTCCTCTACTCTCCACATGCTTCCTGGGACAGGCTCCACAGCACAAGTTACAGAATAAATGATGGCCCATACCTTTGTGTCATGATGATTTTTCACAGTGGGTAGAAGGAATATTCCTATAAATCACTTCTATGCCTGCACAGCTAGAATAATTTAAACTCCAATTAGACCGCATACAACATATCCCACTTAATCTAAGCTAAAAGGATTCTCAATTCAAAGTCCATTTAGCAGGATCCCATAAATGCCACTGGTCACTCAAACACCACTGTATACAGGAGGGGGGAAATGATAGAAGTTTTAACAGTAACAGCCAACATCTAATTTTTTCACCACTTTTTACAAAATTCTATGTTCATGCACACATATTGCAAGGGCTCTTTCTAAGGCCTTGGAGAGGTGTCTTCCAGGAGGACCTGTATTAGTGAGCAGCTCTGTTGATTAGTCTAACTCTTACATTAGCTTTGTGTTAAATCTAGCTCTTCATCCATGAGTCACCCTTACATATCCAACTATTTACATTTTTCTACTTCCAAACAAAGAACAAACAAAATAAAAGCAAACATTACTTAAAAAGAGAAAACCTTAATGGCCAATCATTTTTGAAAGAATACAAAATATTCTAATGTCTCATTTCTAGCCCCTTTATGAATCCTTTTCTCTCTAGTTTTCCAGTCCTTTCTCTTCTTTCCATGATCATTCCTCTAAAATTCCTCTCAATATGACTACCAGTGATTGCATATGATTTCAAAATCTACTATATAATGCCTTGTGTGACATAAACGGCATGTTGGTAACTTTCATTTTTTAGAACATCATCCTTTCTTCCCATCTCTCTAATCCTTTTTACTAACTTCTACTAACATCTCGTCCTCTGTGCTCCTAAATATTCCTGGCCTCGGAGTTCAGGTGACTATAGTCTTGTTCTGTACTGTGCATAAACTTCTAGTGCATACCTCATAAATAGAATATGTATTAACATTAAATTCTACTGAAAATCTGCACTTGCACATCTGATGTGCACCTAAAACTGACCTGCTTTGAATTAAACTATTTGACCACAAAGAACATTCAACTATTCACTGCCCAACACTAAGCTTCAGAGATAAGTGTCCCTAATATCATTTTATCCATCCCCCACAAAGTTTTTATTTTACTTTGTGTCATGTTAAATAAAATCCAAGGTTTTATGTCTTTCCATTTGTAATTTCAACAGTATGCATCTCTAATAACATACCCAATAAAATTAACAATAAATACTAAATAGAATGTAATACTGAGTCTATATTTAAACTTCCCTGATTATTTTGAAGAGCTCTTCTTAAAGTTGGTTCATTCCAATCAAGATCAAGTTCCACAAATTGCATTTGATTATTGTGCTTCTGAAATCTCTTTTTAATCCTCTACTGTCACCTGCACTCCATGTCTCTTTTCTTGGCATTGCTTTAATTGTTCTTTGTGGTAGGGGCTGACTTTTTCCACTAGTCTCAGCATTTCCTATAAACTGGTAATTAAATCTAAAATCTTGATAAATTATAGGTCCAATTTCTTTTTTTAATAGAAGAACATTTCATATGTGATGCTCTGTATTTCCTCTTGCATCATATCACGGAACATATCATATACAACTGTCCCACCTTTAGTAAGGATGAAAGTTATTTTCAGGTCGGTGATGTCATCCTAGTACCTGTCTTAAGAAAGATAAATATCGGGGCATCTGGGTGGCTCAGTCGGTTAAGCGTGTGACTTCGGCTCAGGTCACGATCTCACAGTCTGTGGTTTTGAGCCCCACATCGGGATCTCTGCTGACAGCTCAGAGCCTGGAGCCTGTTTCAGATTCTGTGTCTCCCTCTCTCTCTGACCCTCCCCCACTCATGCTGTCTCTCTCTGTCTCAAAAATAAAATAAACATTAAAAAAAAGAAAGATAAATATCATATGATTCCACTCCTAAGTGGCAGTTAAGAAACACAACAGATGAACATAGGGGCGAGGGAAGGAAAAGTAAGATAAAACAGAGAGGAAGACGAACCATAAGAGACTCTGAAATATAGAGAACAAACTGAGGGTTGCTGGAGAAGAGGTGGGTGGGGGAAGGGTTAATGGGTAATAAGCATTAAGGAGGGCACTTGTTGGCAGGAGCCCTGAGTGTTGTATATAGGTGATGAATCACTGGGTTCTTCCCCTGAAACCAATACTACATTGTATGTTAACTAAGTTGATTTTGAAAGACCTAAATGTGAGACAGGAAACTATCAAAATCCTAGAAGAGAAAAGAGGCAACAACCTCTTTGACCTCAGCTGCAGAGAATTCTTACTGGACAGGTCTCCAAAGGCAAGGGAAATGAAAGCAAAAATGAACTACTGGGACCTCATGAAGATAAAAAGCTTCTGCACAGCAAAGGAGTCAACAAAAAACTAAAAGGTAACTGACTGAATGGGAGAAAATATTTGCAAATGACATATCAGATAAAGGGTTAGAATCCAAAATCTATAAAGAACTTACCAAACTCAAGGCCCAAAAAAACAAGTAATCCAGTGAAGAAATGGGCAGAAGACATGAATAGACAGTTTTCCAAAGAAGACATCCAAATAGCTAACAAACACATGAAAAGATGCTCAACATTGTTCATCATCAGGGAAATACAAATCAAAACTACATTGAGATATGACCTCACACCAAAGTGGCTAAAATTAATAACTCAGGAAACAACAGATGTTGGCAAGGATGTGGAGAAAGGAGAACATTCTTGCATTGTTGGTGGAAATACAAACTGGTACGGCCACTGGAAAACAGTGTGGAGGTTCCTCACTAAAAAATTGTATATTGAATTACCCTATAACCCAGCAACAGCACTACTAGAAATTTATCCAAAGGAATCAGGAGTGCTGATCCACAGGGGCACATGTACCCCAAAGGTTATAGCAGTGCTATCAACAATAGCCAAATTATGGAAAGAGCCCAAATGTCCATCACCTGATGAATGGATAAAGAAGCTGTACTATGCATGTATACAATGGAATACTACTTGACAATGAAAAATAATAAGATCTTGCCATTTGAAACAACATGGATGGAACTGTAGGCAATTATGCTAAGTGAAATAAGTCACTCAGAGAACAACAGATATCATGTTTCTACTCATATATCTGTTAAGTTTCATCATGTTGAGAAACTTAACAGAAGACCATGTAGGAAGGGAAAGAAAAAATATATATCATTACAAATAAAGAGGGAGGCAAACTGTAAGAGACTTTTAAATACAGAGAACAAACTGAGGGTGGAAGGTAGTGGGGGGCCAGGGGAGCACAAGAAAAATGGATGATAGGCTTTGAGGAGGATACTTATTGGGATGGGCACAGGGTATTTAATGTAAGTGGTGAATCATGGGAATCTACTCCCGAAGCCAAAAGCACACTGAATACACTGTATGTTAGCTAACTTGAGAGTAAATTGTACTAAAAAAAACTTTTGAAAGAAAAAAATTAAAACACCCATATCTCCACCATCTAGAATAAATGAGTTTAATATTCCACAAAATATAATATAAACATGTTAGCAAACTAAATATTAGAATGAATACATAACTGTTTTATGCCCTTAATGCTACTGTTTAAAAATTATTATACATGTGAGTAGGGTCTAAAATAAAATGATGGAAAACAATTGGGGATAAAAAATAAATAAAAATTAAAAGTTAAAAAAAAAGAAATGCCCTATCAATATCAAACTCATTACTGTATTCATTAATGATCATCACTTAGATCTATTATTTTATTAAAGGTTACAAAGGGTTTTTCTTATCCTTTCTTCATTTGTTAGAAATTTCCCACATGAAAACATGTCCACACAACAAACACAGAATAAACACTTGATCCATTTAATGTATATTACAATTAACTTATCATTTTCCTCTTTATTTACCGCTACACCCATATATAGCCCCTGAGTCAAAGCTAAGCATTTTTCTCTAATTTTTCCTCTCCCTTACCCATGAGTATTTGCAGCCAGCTTTTATCTATCTCTAAAGTTTTTCATTGCTCTCAGCTTCTTGACTGCCAATGATTTAAGTAGATTCTACTCAGTATTGCTCATCAATGTCCACCAAATCAGAGTCTTGAACTCTGGTCCTGACTTGTAACTCCTCTTCTACACAAAAGCTGAAGTGATGGTTCAAAGTGCAGAATCTGACAGCATCATTAAACAGTTTAAAATGCTTAAATCTTCAAATGGTTCTTAAACATCATAAGGCAAGATCCAAGCAAAGCCTTTTATGATCCATCCCTGCTTTGTGCCAACTTCATTTTCTATGATTTCCCAGTCAGCTTCCTGGCCTGAAGTGCCAGTTAGCTATATTTGGTAATCTGAAATTATTATAGTCTGTTTTAACATATCTTCGTATCTTCTACTTCCTAGGTCTGGAATCCTATTCCCCTTTGATTCTGGTTTTCAAATCAATATTCATCCTTTCTGGACAAACACAAAAGTCAACTATTCAATGAGGTCTTCTCTCATCTTCCCAGACAGAAAGAGACATTTTGATCTGTGTGTTTGTTCCCTTATAGCCTATTATGTGACTGAATGATCTGTGTACCTATCTCTCTCTAACTAGACAATAAGCTCTTCAAAAGCAAGGACACTCTCACCATTGCTGAATCTTCAGTGCCTAGGGCAGACTGTTTGGTATATGATATGTACATGGTAATGATGAATTATGATTGGTCCTGTGAAGAATAGTTTGCTTGTGTTCTTCCCCCCCTACTAAATAGGCACCTTCTAGGCTTAGCTTTGGTTTCTGGTTTTCATTCTCTATATTCATACCCAATGAAAGCTCATCTACTCTCAATTTCTCATCTTTTATCCACCTTTATGTTCTATTACCCACAGTGCAGCTTTGCTCAGATATTTAACTAACTAGAATGTGGTTTCTCTGATATATATGAAAAGACTCTGTTCCAATCCTACATACATTTTTGGTCACATTGTTCTCCTCTATGAAGTATTCTACCTCTTTTCTGCAAGATTTTGTTTTTATAAGATTTTCTTTGGGTGATAACCAAGAAGTAACTCTGGTAGACCATGTCCAGAAACTGCCCTAGGATTTCTGGTCTCTTCCTTCATTTTCAGTCTATGAAAGCTGTATTTACAAGATTTTCCCAAATACTTTGTAAGCTGGTGTTTCCCCTTATGTATGTATGCTTTTCCTGAAATATAAACTTCTCAAGACTACTGTCAAACATTTCTCCCCTGATAAATATGAAGAATGCTGGTACATGTATACATTTTCAAAAAGTCTCTCTGAATAAAAATATATAACTTCTATAGTTCTAATCATTTTGAAAGTTATTTTCAATGTCACATTCCATTTTTTAACATTATCATTCTTATTTTAAAAAATAAAGGGGTGCCTGTATGGCTCAGTCAGTTAAGTGTCCAACTCTTGATTTCATCTCAGGTCATTATCTCACAGTTCATGAGATTGAACTCACCACCTGGCTCTGCACAGATAGCATGAAGCCTACTTGGGATTCTCTCTCTCCCTCTGACCCTCCCTGCCCACTCTCTCTTTTTCTCTCTCTGTCTCTCTCTCTCAAAACAAACATTTTAAAGAAAAAGGAAAATTTTAAATATTGAAAGAAAAAAATACAAAGATCAGTCTTCTAACAATTAAGATGAAACCATTAAAACCCATAATTAATATACATATACCCACAAGTAACAAGTTAGTGTAGTTAAGCTTGCCTGAGATTTCACTTACTTTATTATATTTTCCAGTTTACTAAATAGTTTCATAACAATCTAAAAGAGATCATGAACCACATTAAACTGTGTTTTAAGAGTTGTAGTTCTGATGATGTCACTTTATTTTTCCTTCTGTAGTCTCTCATACTAACTAAACAGAGGTTCATTCAATCGATTTCTTCATGTATTTTTCAAGCAACAAAACTCAATGATTCAAATTATGGGGAAATTGTTCTTATGTCTAATCTTTAACATTATAGGCATCACTATTTACAATAAGAAACAGGCAAGGGAATAAGAAACTACTGTAACAATGCTCCTGTACTGAAAACTCTGATCAAAAACCATGTTGGGAGGGACCAATAATGCCATGTTCTCAAAAAATGGGAAAACTGTTTTCTGGATGATCTGCTTATTTAGTGAAGGCTGAGGTTGCAGATTGACTATATAAACTTAAGTGTTACACATGTTTTTCCAATTCCTCATGAAATGTCAAAAGAAATGCACTTAAACCTAATAAATATTTTTTAGTAGCCATGTCATGTGCTACTAACACATCAAGTTAGGAAAATTCAGAGACTTGAATTTTTTTCCATCTTCTTTATTACGCTGGCCATAGTTTTTCTGATATAGAATAGCTAGTCATAAATGTTCTCCCTTGTAAATGTATTTGGAAATATTCATTTAATGCTTCAGCTATTTCAGTATCTTGGATGACTACATCTTCCATTATAATTTGTAATACTGTACCTCCCTCCTCCTGTTACATTTTTCTAAATATAAAACTAAAAAGTAACTTGAAACATATCCAAACCCCCTTCTCACGTATATGCCAAATATCAAATTGTATATAATTACTGTCTTATTAATTTATAATTTAAATACCCACTGTGTTCAGAAATTTCTTAAATAGCCCTAATAAATTCAAATTTACTTTCCAAATCTGAGGAAAATCATTTTTTAAAATACTTTCATCAATCAGTCCTCCTTTCCTGCAACATTAATGTGATCAGCAACATTTATAATTCATCATTCACAATGTAAGAGGCTGTGAAAGCTTACATTTCTCATTGTAGTAAATGCATAGAGATCCCATTATGAGAGATAGACAGTAACTACAAAGAGAGATGCACACCCCACTGCTTCATACCATTCTCCAAAGCAGGTCCTTACTGACATTATCTTTTTCCCTCCTCAATCATATCCTTATCCCTGCATGTGAACAAATATTCAGCTTGAAAAAAAACAGAAGAAAGGTCAATTTTAAACAGAAGATCTCTAAGATGAAAGCATTATATGTATACTGATGTGCTCATTTGGGTAGATGTTTAATTTAGTTTAATGCTGGATTGACCTAACTTAAGATTTGCATTTAGTATTTAAAAACACAACTATCAAAGTTTTTGTCTTTTTAGTGCCTTCCTGCAGAAATAAAGGATAGTATTAGGAGCTGTGTTGAAAGCACTTTAGGATGAATCCACTCTCATTTTAACACTGGGAAATAACCTAGTGAATTTTTTTCTGTCTCTCTATTGAATCCCTCCTTCCCTTCCTCCTACCCTTCTTCTCACCTTCCTTCACTCTTTCCCTGCCTTCCTTCCTTCCTTCCTTCCGTCCTTCCTTCCTTCCTTCCTTCTTTCCTTCCTCTTTCCTTCCTTCCTTCCTTCCTTCCTTCCTCCCTTCTCTCCTTCCTTCCTTCCAAAAATATAATTAAGGAAAATCCTTATGGATAAGACACCTGAAAGACTTACTCCTGGACTCTCTGTGGCCATCTACAAAGAGTACCACCAACCCTTAACATGATGAGCTCCCTTCTGTACATAAGGTTTCTGCTTTTACTCATGCTATTGTAAATTTATTATATTGTATGTTCCCTCTGAAAACTTTGTCATCACTTCTATCCTTTGCCATCACTTAACAGGTAAATAGCTTAGAGTCTTTAGCTTCTCTGTTTTCACCAGTACGGAATACTGCCCCATAATTCTTCCCTTTGGCCCCTTATAAAAGCCCAATACATATATGCAGACTTTCCTTGCAAAGCTTTCCATTAGGCCTTTTCAAATGTTCTATGGTAACAAATATCCCTGGATCTTTACTTTTGTGCCTTAAATATAACCTAACTCAACCCAAAGTTTTCAGCTTCCTCTGAAGGTTTCTTCAAGAGAATAAGGTTTCTCCTTATTTTTATTCCTTTTATATATTTTGGGGGCAAGAGGGGGAGGAAACTTTCTTCTTATTCCTAAAGCTGTCATTTCTGCTGTCATTTCTTATCTATCGTCAAATACAAATCCCTGCTTCTTATTTCTCATGCTGTTAATCTGTACCTCTACTACAAATATGTCCATATTCGACTGCTTTTAGGAGAGTTCTCCTTCGGGGCGCCTGGGTGGCTTAGTCGGTTAAGCGTCCGACTTTCGCTTAGGTCATGATCTCGCGGTTCCTGGGTTCGAGCCCCGCATCGGGCTCTGTGCTGACTGCCAGCTCAGAGCCTGGAGCCTATTTCAGAGTCTGTGTCTCCCTCTCTCTCTGACCTTCCCCTGCTCATGCTGTCTCTCTCTCTCCTAGAAATAAATAAAAATATTAAAAAAAAAAAAGAGTTCTCCTTCAATGATTGATGAATTATTACGAGTTTTGTGATCTTTCCACTGCAAGGTCAGCTATCGTAACAGGTGACTTTACGGTACATTATACATGGTCCATCCAACACTATAACTTTACAGATATCTGAACTTCTTCATTACAATGGCCACTATTCCTATCATTATTTAACCATTTGTTTCTATGATTATGTCCTAGAAGTTTTCATCACTGTTAACTAGTCTAGCTCTGAGACCTTAAATTCAAATATCCCTCTCTTTGAATATTATTTTTTTGATTTTCACTTGCTTAAAAACATCACAGCTACCTTTTCATTTCACAGATACCATCAGTTCCTTGTTCTCCCCATTTTATACTCCACACTCAACCCCTGCAGTCTATCAGCTTTTTCCTTTTCTAATGTCTTTGGCTAAGAGGACTGGACACCATGGCTCATTATGCAACATACTTTCTCATTACCACCTAATTTTTCTGTGCCTCTATTTTTTCAGTAAACACAAGTCTGAACTCTCGATCCATGCTTAAACCAGTTTTCTCTATCCTTTATTGTGGCATGTAAGTATGCAAGATTAGCATCATTTCAATTCCTAGTCTCTAAATTCAGGTTGACCCTCAGCCTCAACCATTGTGATAGACAGAATGATGGTGTCAAGAAATGCCCACCTCCTAATCACCAGAACTCAATACTATATTAGGTTATATGTAAAAGAGGAATTAAGGTAGTATATGGAATATATAGTATAACAACCAATTGTTAATAGGTTGACTTGAAAACAGGGAGATTATCCTAGTTTATTTGGGTGTGCCCAATATAATTGTGAGGGTCTTTAAATGTGGAAGATGGAAACAGAGGAAGCAGTGTGAAGTGCTGAGATGTAAGAAAGTACTGGATAGCCATTTCTGTTTCTTGATCCACTCTGACAATCACTGTCTTTTAATTGGTGCATTTCAGTCTAATTCTATGCTCAGTCCACCTCTGCAATCCTCAACTTTCACCTACTATCACAATGGTCATCAATGTTCACTGCTAGTGCACAGTGCAGCAGTATTTTTACAGTGTCACTGTGTGTAAGTGGCAACATTTTGGAAACTTTTAAATTCCCTTGTACCTGACTCATGACTGTCCTTGCTATAACCAGTCTAAAATCTCTTTCATATAGCCCTCTTACTTTATATAAATCTCAAATACTTTAACTCCTTTGTTTTATATTTTGAGGATATTCATTTTGCTTTATTCTCCATCATACCATCATCCATTCCCATGGTCTCAATTTTAACATTATTGCTGTTTTCTCCCTAATTGTTCATGCTCTGTGTAGGCATTCCCCAAGATTTTTACTTTCATGTTTCAATTGCCTCCTGGATATCTACACCTAAATATGCCACATGAACTGAAATTATAAAAGGTCAAAATTAAATTTGAATTTATTCCCTCTAAACATGCTTCTCCTCTTTATTCTTTATTTCAATAATGACATTATTTTAATAGGTCAATTAATTTAGAAAAAAATTTACCCCTCCTTCTAAGATACTGAAAACCAAACAAATACTGTCCTGATTATTCCTCCAAAATATTTCTCAAACTGTCCAATCCTCTCTGTCCTTACAATACTCATTACTTATTCCCACAAATTGTCTTGGTGGATATTTACAACCAACTACTGACAGGTCTCCCTAATTTCAACTTTTATCTTCCAGGTCAACCTTCCACCTCACAACCAGAAAGTATTAAACTAAAGCTTACAATTGACTGTAGTTCCCTCTACCTGAAACCTACCCGATGGCTCTCTACTGTTTAAGGTTATAACTCAAATTTATAAATATGATTAGTTTATCCTCTCTACTTGATTTTCTAATACACATCACCAATTTTTATGTCCAAAATTGAATTCTTGACTTTTCTCTGAAAATTTGTCTCATTTCTTGTTTTCCAATTTCATTTAAAAAAAAAAAAAAAAACACATACACACCTCCTTCCTCTCATTTTCTCTATTTAAAACTCTGGAACTATTCTTGACTCCTTCTTCTTGTTCTGATCCTATATCCAATCCAGGAAATCCTTTGGACTCTATCTCCAAAACACATAAATAACTTGACTTCTCTGCATCCACTATTAACACCTTTGCATGAGCCACTATCACTTATACCCTTGCTCCTTACATTTATTCACATTTCAGCAGCCAGAATGACAGTTTTAAAACCTGTGGTCAGATCTCAGATCTTGTCTCCTCTGCCTAAAACCCTTTAACAGTCTCCCATTTCACTGATGACAGGAGTGAAAGCCCCTACAATGGCCTATAAAACTCTACAAAATTTTGCTCTTAAGTGTCTGTACTCCTCTTCTGTTACTTCTTTATGCACTACAATGGTGTCTCCTCTGCTTCCCTGCTGTTCCTTCAACTTGCCAAGCACAATTCAGCTCCTTCAACTTCTTCAGGATTTTGTTCATGTATCACCTCCTTAATGAAGTCTACTCATGATTACACATAATACTGCCACCAGCCCATCTCTATCTGCCATATAGATGATAAGTTTTACCTTATGCTACTTTTTCCCTCTCTCTTTCAGTTTTAGTTTCTATGCTTCTGGTTCTAGTATATTTGTAAAGCAAAAAACCTGAGTTTAAAAATTTCATTTGGGAGAGCCTGGGTGGCTCAGTTGGCTAAGCATCAAACATTGGTTCAGGTCATGATCTCATGGGTCATGACTTTGAGCCCTGCATCAGGCTCTCTGCTATTAGGACAGAGCCCACTTTGGATTCGCTGCCCCCATTTCTTTCTGCCCTTCCTCCCTTGTGTGCACTCTCTCTCTCAAAAATAAACAAACATTTAAAAAATTTCATATGGTCTTAGGTAAATGTCAAAGGGCTTTTTATTTCAAATCTGATTTCTAATTGCCAAATGAAAGTTTATATCTTGATTTATAGAATTGTGAAGCAGTACTGAATTTCAGAAAAATGAAGATAACTGAAAATACTTCTTGTCAAATTCTAGCAAATGAATACATTTTGAGGAAATACATTATTTCTTATAGGTCAATGATCGATTGATAATTG
This sequence comes from Hyaena hyaena, assembly GCF_003009895.1. Classification (NCBI taxonomy): domain Eukaryota; kingdom Metazoa; phylum Chordata; class Mammalia; order Carnivora; family Hyaenidae; genus Hyaena; species Hyaena hyaena. Next base: position 795,810 of record NW_024081053.1, read on the forward strand.
TGGTTAAAAAACACACATTAAAAAACTATTTCCCTTCCCCCCTGCCTTTGGCAAACAGCATTCTACTTTCTTTTTCAATAAATGTGACTACTTTAGGTGTTTCATAAAATAGAATAATATAGTATTTGTCTTTTGATCTTTCTTGCTTTTTTAAACTTACTTAACTTTTATGAATAATCAGTTTCGGTGCTCAATGAAGTATATTATATTGAGGATTTTCTTTATAAGGTTTAAATTTGTACACAGCAAATTGGACACAGGTACAGAATTAATCAGAACTTTTATACCTTGGCAGGACCAGATTTAAATTTACAGTATGCTAAGCCTATTAGTTAACCTTTATCCTAACTAACTTGAACAATTATCAGGCAAAGAATCCACTGAAGAACCCAAATCTATCTTGAGGACTATTTCTTTTCCATATATTATAAGAAAACAATATATGAAGTCAATATAATTGAAAGATATTTAATATTCTTTTGTTATCACGCACATAAAAGCAAACAAAAGAGTATCTAAAGTTACTAAAAGCTTTCCAAGATTTTTTTACATGGTATTTTGAGATCCTCAAAAGTATGGACATTATCTTTTTTGTTTACCAGTTCTCAATACATACGATAAAAGAAAATATAAATAAATGTCCTGAGTCATAAATGAGTCATTTAATGAATAAAGCAAAAAAGCAAAAGGCTCAAACAAAATTAGAGATAGTAATTCCTTTCCTGCTGTTCTACTTTAAACTCACATTGAGGACTATTTGCTATAAGAGAAGGAATCATCTTGCTGAGCGATTCTTCTGGAGAGTGGGACTTGGAAATGAATACCACCACACAATGAATAGGTCTTTAGAAAGATGAAAAGATAGGTGAGCCTAAGACACATCCAGTAGGTAGCAAATGAGTCACAGTTATACAAACCAAGAACAAGAATATAAAAACTGAAAAAAAGGAGTGCCTCGGTGGCACAGACAGTTAAGTGACTAACTCTTGGTTTCAGTACAGGTCATGATCTGTTCATGGATTGGAACCCCGCATCAGTGCAGAGCCTGCTTGGGATTCTCTTTCTCCCTCTCTGCCCCTACCCTGCAACCATTTACTCATTCTCTCTCTCTCTCTCAAAATGAATAAATAAACTTTTTAAAAAAGTGAAAATTATCTTCAAAATTTGAAACTACCACCCTATACAATTTCTTATTCCTGTCATGATATCTATAAATCACATTCTTAAAATGAAAAAAAGCTGTTATTCTGATTTTATGACTAGTAAGATCCCAAGAAAGGGAGTGCTTGCTTAGCGGCAACCTGACAAAGGAACAAGAGCTGACAATATTCTTAGGAAGGGTAGAAAGCTTTTTTTTGTTTGTTTTAATGTTTTATTTTTTATTTTTGAAAGAGACAGAATGTGAGCAAGGGAGGGCCAAAGAGAAAGAGGTAGACACAGAATCCAAAGCAGTTCTGGGCTCTGAGCTATCAGCACAGAGCCTGATGCAGGGCTTGAACTCACAAGCTGTGAGATCATGACCTGAGCCAAAGTCAGACACTTAACCAACTGAGCCACCCAAGCATCCCAGGTAGAATGTTAAGAAAGGGGAATGTCAGGAGCCAATGGGAGCTAAGAAAGTAATTTAAACTATGGGAAGGCTGCACAGTAACAGACACATTGCAACAGTCATTTCATTGCCTGCTTCCATAGCATTTCCTCTTAAGGAGGAATATGGCTTTCTGCCACCATGATTGATGCAGAGAATCACAGACATGTCACAGCATTAAGGAGCTTCATGACTACAAAGACATGCTGCTTTAAAGTGAGCTTTAACTGAGCTTAAATATAGAGCACAGCTGTCAAACTGCACAGGGCCCTTTTCCAATCTGATATCATTAAAATGATGTTTCAAACTGATTGTAATTTGAAACGATAGGAATGCTGTTACTAGAGGAGATAGGTCAACTCTGTGTCAAACCTGAAAATCATTAGTTGCCTACTACTAAAAATGTTTTGTTTTAATGACCCCATAGAAACAAAGATGTTGGTTATCTTGAGCATTTGATGAAGTAATTACTAGACTTTTCCTACAATTCTAAGAATTGTTATACAATAAAGTATATCTAATAGAATATGGATGATGGAATAAACCAAAGGTTAAAAATTATAAGGAAAACTGTATCTAATTATCAAATAATATTTATGAAAACTAAGGTACTAACCACTCTTTCCCTTTAAGACCAGTAAGGTTGATTCTTTGTAACATACTTTAGGCATTTCAGCCACATTATTTTCAGATGTAATATCTGAGATGTAAAAAACAGATGACAATTACAATCCTTCTGGGACTTCTCTTTCTACATGCATCCAAGAACTATTGTTCTAGCAAAAACATAATGTGCCATGGTTTAAGGAAGGCAAAATTTAGTGGTTCTGGGTCTACAGTATTCTCTTGCATGAGCCTGACTGGAATTCAATTTTTTTAAATCTTCTTTCCATGTAAAAATTTTAATCAACCTGACAAATGAAGTGAAAAATGTGATAACTAGTATTAGAATAATTTGCCTTCATTGAAAGTCACAAAATGTAGAGAACATCAACAAACAAAGGCACACTGTTCTCCTTTTGTCTGTTAATCACAGGATGTACCCAAGCATTCAGAATAACACTTTATACATAGTAGACACACAATAAATACGCACTGCATAAATAATGAAACTGTAATAGCTATACCATTTGAGTGACTATAATTCTATAATATTCAAGGTAGATTTTTAAGCAGAATAAATATGAAATATTCTCAACAATTAGCTGAGGAACTCAAAACTAACCATAGAGAATTAACCCATTTATTAGGTATATCATTGGATTTCTTGATTTTTGGAATACACTTATATTACAATTGCTGGGACCTGAGATCGTTCTCAGCTAAAATTCGGCCTCTCTGTAATAAGTTAATAAGTTAGAAAGTAGATCTCAAAGGGGAAAATTATAGTTATACAAAATAACCTCTTAACCTCTAATGCAAAATAACTCACTGTCTTTTATATTGTCTATTTCAGTTAATAGTTTAAAATTGGTTTTCTTTTATGGAAATTGGCTTTATTTTAAGAAAAATTGAGACTGATCACAATTTATTAGAAATGGATGCTAACTTGATTTCAAGGTGAACTTTATACGGAAACAGGAATAAAAAATGGTGAAAAACACAACTTTACCATAGCTTAGTAATCTTTTCTCATCCTCATGGTGGCTTCAGTTTTGAAATTAAAAACTGACTAAGTTGTAAACTATAATACATGGCTATATAAATATATATAAAATAAAATAATGTGTATGTGTTCACTGTGATTAAAAAAAACTATATTGCTCTCAGCTTGATATTCCTGCATATACAGGACGTACTCAGTAATCCAAGCCACTGCTGAATAGAGACCTGAGGGGGAGTAGTTGCAAACAGAGTAGGCAGAAGAAATGCTTTATACGCATGCTGAACCACAACCTCTAATATCACAGACCAACTTGGAACATGACTGTAAGCATGGGGTGAGTTTGTGATCAAAGGAGCTTGGCAGGTTTTGACTAAGAGGCAAAGATTCAAGCAGAGCTATGTTTTACAAATAGCAGTGGCAGTCATAGAGCAAAATACAGTTTTAACGTGTATAATGTAGATACGGCCACTGGCCACTCTGTCGTTTTTGTCACTAAGTCTATGTGGCTAGTGATTGCTAAGGAAGTGATATTTTTCATAGAAAGATCAAATATTTTAATATGACCATTCTTCATTCAGAGAACATGTGAGGTCAGCTCAGACACATCAACTAGCTGTGATAATAACAGTAAATCTACTTAAACTTGACTGAATATAGCAGAGTTAGACTCCCACAGCATACAAAGATAACAGGCTCTCTTTTTGCTTAGTTGAAATGAAATATAAAATATCTTAAAATTAAACAATATACGCAAATTATCTATATCAGTACTTGATGCACAGTAGTACCAAATAATTGCACATTATAACTATTAATAAATAAACTTCTATTTACCCCAATTGGTCATGAAGTAAATTGTTCTGCTAAATTACAGCTATTCACAGGGCTTAAACCTGAGAGAATTAGAATACAGTAAAATGCGTGGAACACTAAAATAATCCTGGCTATATAAAATTAAGCTGTCATGGGTAAAGTAGCACTTATGAGTTGGCTCATATAAGCAGCTTAGTAAGAACATAGTAATTCTTTTTATGGGTTTTTGGTTTCTACTCTTCTCTTGAGAAATGCCTGCCCATCAATGCTCTTTCTATGTTTCACAGTTCCAAAGCTTCAATTAAAAGTGATGAAATGGGGCGCCTAGGTGGTTCAGCCAGTTAAGCATCCGACTCTTGATTTTGGCTCACATCATAATCTCAGGGTCCTGAGATCAAGCCCCAGGCTATATGCTGGGTGTGGAGCCTGCTTAAGATTCTCTCTCTCTCCCTCTCCCAGTCTTCCACTCTCTCTCTTTCTCAAAAATGAAGAAACAACAAAGTGATGAAATGGACACTTGATAATAGCTCTGAAATTCTCATTGTTCAAGTAATTGAAATTCTGAAGAAATAAACATACAATTGCTTAATCCATACTATATTTCCTAATTAGAAGCCTACATAATACATTAAATTCACATAAAAAATGTATTTAAAAGTTCCCTCTATATGTCTTTATCATTCATTCATTCCTTTGTTCACCCACTGATTCATTAAATACATTTCCTGAGTGCCTATGACAGTGTCAGACACTATACAAAGAAGCAGGGTACATAGCATTGACTGACGCAGGCAGGGTCCCTATTGACAGGGAGATGACAGTTTCATAGATGAGACAGCCATTATTCAAATAATTATTTAAAATTACAATAATAATAAGCATTAGGAAAGAGTGCTACATTGAGCTATGACATTATATGTTAGAAGGAGCTGACATACAATACAGTCAAAAGGTTTCCTTGTAAAATTAATGGTTGAAGAAGTAAAAAGGAAGAGTTCTTTTTAAATATAGGTGACCCTTTGTCCAAAGACTTTGGAGCAAGAGCATGTAATGCTCCAATTACTCAAAACTTTCTCTTGTAGAGTTTTAGAAGTAGCAGAGCTCAATGCATAGCAGGGACATAAACTTGATCAAAATTCTCCCTTCTTTAATCAACTTCCTTGTCCCAAATAATTTCAAGATGTCAAAATTCTGCGATGCCTGTGTTCTCCTGTATTGAGTTCTAATGTTGCAGAGCCTAACTGATGACACTGGCAGGAAAGGACAAAGGCTAATTAGGAAAGAGTCAGCTTTTAGTGGCCGACAAATATCATAGAAGTAGCATTGGGGCAGATTTATATATACACATATACACCAATTTAGGGAGGTTGTCCTTGCTGTAAAAATCCTGCCTATATTTTGTTTATGCTATTTGCTAAAGTTCGCTCTGAGAGTCTTCTATTTGTTAATCCTGTATCCATATTTTACAATATATTCACAGATGTGTGTCCAGTCAATGCTGTGATTCCACTCAAAGTAAGTTACAAGTCTGAGACTCAAATACAGTATATATCATCAAACCTCAGATGATAATTTTAAAAATGCCAAAGTCAGTTAAAACAAAAAATAGGCAGAGTAAGAACAATAATAAAGTAATTAGATGTTAATATTGCCAAGGTTGTTTTTTTACTGTATATAATTTACACTATTCCCATTCTGATTTCAAATCAAAGCCCCTAACTAATCAGGCAGACTTTTGAAAAGTACAAGAAGGATGCTCTGTTATCACATGTAGAATATGTATCTACCTACCTATGACCCCAAGGTGCTTTGTTGATGTAAAGCACTTATTAAGATTGATTGCTGTTTAAGTTGTGTGTTGTCTCTCTAAAAGTTATTTGTTGGACACAGACAAATCATTCATCTCTTTTCCAGATTTTGTACTGGCACAAGAAAACCATAGAAAGCCTACAAACATTAGATTTCTTCTGTCTTAAAAAAGAGTATAAAATGAAAAGAACTGAAAGCTGGGACTCATAGATATTTGTATAACTATATTAGGCTATTATTACAGTAGCCAAAAGCTAGAAATAAATGAAGTGTCCATTGAAAGATGAAAGATAAACAAAATGTAGCATTTAAATACATAAAAATGAAATATTATTCAGTGTTAAAATTTCTGGCACATGCCCCAACATGAATCTTGAAAATATATGCTTAGTGAAATAATCCAGATATAAAATGACAAATACTAGATGATTCTACTTACATGAGGCACTTAGAGCAGTCAGATTTATACACACAGAAAGTAGAATGGTGTTTGGCAGGGGCTGAGGATGAGGATGATGAGGAGTTTCTGTTTAATGGGTATAGAGTTTCAGTATCAGATGATGAAAAAATTCTGGAGATTGATGGCAGTTATGGGTTGCACAAAAATATGAATGTTCCTATTGCCAGTCAACTTTACAGTACAAGAATGTTTATGGGGCACTGGGTGGCGTCTGACTTCGGCTCAGGTCATGATCTCATGGTTCACAGGTTGGAGCCCTGTGTCGGGCTCTGTGCTGACAGCTAGCTCAGAGCCTGGAGCCTGTCTTCAGATTCTGTGTCTCCCTCTCTCTCTCTGACCCTCCCCTGCTCATGCCGTCTCTCTCTCTCTCTCTCTCTCTCTCTCTCTCTCAGAAATAAAAACATTAAAAAAAAAAAAGAGTGTTTAAAATGGTGACTTTTATGATGTATATATTCTATCACAATTAAAAAAAAGTTTTGTCTCTGTAAACTGTTCTGGTTCTACTTCACTTTATATATATATATATATATTTATATTTATATATATAAATGGTTTCTTTATCGCTTCCTAAAACATATATATTAAATATATATATATTTAAATGGTTTATTTATCCCTTCCTAAAACATAAGCTTCATATCAAGGAAATCATGTATATATACACATACATATATATATATATACATACATATATATACATATATATATAAAATATATATATCACCTTTCCAGTGATCTGCTTGCTCTCACTATTTTCAATTTACTTCCTCCCATTCTCTCTTGGAACTATTCAATCAGACCTTTAATCCTAATACTCTACCAAAACTTTTGTTCTCAAGGTCAGGAAGCCCTACAGGTTGCTGAATATAATGATCATTTCTCAGTCTTCTTCATACTTGAAACATCAATTCATGACCACACATCCCTGTGTACCTGAAATAGTACTGGTTTGTGTTTGTTGTTCAGATGTAATTAATAGTGACCTCTTTCCCTCTCGAGGTCCATCAGATTGGAATATAAATCTTATTATGAGCCAAACTATCAGCATTTTATGTATAGTTGCCCACTTCTTCCTCTTCTCAATATCATCATTCACAACTTTTGTCTCTTTTCTGTTTTTCAGGCACCCTGGTCTTCTTGCAATTTCTACCATATAGTATACTCATTGTTCTCTTTGGATTTAATTTTTTTAATAATTTATTTATTTTTGAGACTGAGAGAGAGAGAAAGAGAGAGGAAGACATAGAATCTGAAGCAGGCTCCAGTCTCTGAGATGTGAACACAGAGCCTGACACAGGGCTCAAACTCATAGAACATGAGATCATGTCCTGAGCCGAAGTCAGAAGCTTAACCAAGTGAACCACCCGTGCCCATCTTGTCTCTGAACTTTTATGTGTGCTTTTTCTCAGCCTCTTTCCTTAGATCTTTGCTCCTTCACATTATGCAGGTCTCTGCATAAATGCCACTTCCTCAGTGAAGGCCAGGATGACTCCCTTCCAAAAATCAACCTTAGCTGTGTCATTCTTCAGATTGCACCATTCCTTAATTTACTTCATAGAACTCACTACTATGTGAAATCCTATTATTTAAATGGTTTCTTTATCCCTTCCTAAAACACAAGCTTCATATCAAGGAAATCATGTAGAACTGAAATAGAGAGTGCTGTATATCACTCAATAAATGTTTGTTGATTGAATAAACAAATGAAGTGCAATAAATGTTTTAATGGAAGCCCTTATTCAAGAAATGGTATTGAATACCTACTATGTATCAGGACTTTTTTTGGAAAAAACAATTGTGTTTACAGGGAATAAAACTTAACACTGTCCTTACGAAAAGCATAGTCTTTTTTAAGGGTCAAAACTTCCAATATAATATGTAATAAAAAAAATAGTTTAAAATGCTCTTTAAAATGAATAAAAGAGTTTTTGCCAAAGACAGGAATGATTTACAAGAGAAGTGAACCTTCTTATTTCACTTTGAAGGGATTTACAATGCAAGGAAACCCAGGAAAGGGATTCAACATACTAGAAGCCACAGAGCCCAAGGCATGGACTTACGAAAGGGCTTGTAGGAAGCTTGATACCTGATCCTGCATGAATAGAGCATGTAATATGACAAGTTGAAGATAATGACCTGAAATGAAGTTGGAAATGTGAGTTCACATTTCAAGAGTCATATGCTGCTTGCCAGAATGTAACAGATAAAGAAGCACCACTAAGAAGCTACTGCATCAGGTAAAAGGAAAAAGAAATAAGTAGAAAGAATAATACATGTATCATAACTAACTCACTGCTAACATAGATAACAATTAAGGACAATATTCAGGGCTCTTACGGAAGTAAATTTAAAAAACAGGTACTCAGAGATTTACTACATACGTAGTATGACATATAGAGTAAAGGTGATTCCAAGTTGTCTCTCTTCAGGACCAAATAAAGAGTTATGCCCTTTAAAAAAATGCATTATAGTAGAAAGTACATTTGTAGCCATGAATAAGCAGTTGGAAATAACATGATTTTAGATCTTAGATATGAAGCTGAGATGCATTCATCCAAGTGATAAAACATCGAAGATATTCAGGTGTCTAGGCATAAGCTCTGTAGTTTCAGAGAAATATCTATGCAGGAAACATAGGAACAACACTCTTTAAAAAAGACTCACATAAAACAATGCATGTAAAGATATCAAAAATGCTAGCTACACATGATTCTGAGGGAGTAAAACCATCAAAAAACTGAGGACAGAGGAAGGTAGATTGTAATAGATTAACAAGTGAATTGACAGTGAAGAAATACAGATAGTGAAAGACTACTCTTTCAAGGAGGTTTGCAGTGAAATTAAAGAAAGTAACAGGAGTCTAATTAGGAGGCAAGGATAAGAAATCATTAGAGGGAAAAAACTCTTATGAGTAGACTCACAAGAGGCTGACAGATAAGTAATGAACCAGAATAACAAGTGGAAAATGAAAAAGAAAAGGTATTTTAGAGAAGGTAAAGAGTATTCCAGAAACCAAGGACTCACATCTCTCCCCCTCTCTGTTGTTTTTTATATATCATGAGTAGAAATTTGAAGATATATTCCATATCTACACATTGTTTCAGCAGACTGGAATATATACTACTTGACAGTATCTTACGGTTTTATACTTTGAAATCCCAATAACCATTCAGCAAAGCAAAAGAAAGGAACAGAAATTATATTATTGCATACAATTAAGGAATGCAGGGATTTTTCTTAATCTAATCAGAAATAGGACTTTTTTTTTTAAATGTTTTTTTAATGTTTTATTTATTTCTAGGAGAGAGAGAGAGAGACAGCGCGAGCAGGGGAGGGTCAGAGAGAGAGGGATTCACAGACTGAAACAGGCTCCAGGCTCTGAGCTGGCAGCCAGCACAGAGCCCGACGCGGGGCTCGAACCCACGAACCGCAAGATCATGACCTAAGCGAAAGTCAGACGCTCAACCGACTAAGCCACCCAGGCGCCCCAGAAATAGGACTTTTAAAGTGTCACTAACACAAACATTCAACAAAATCAGTACTCAAAGTCATGACAACTGTTTCTCAATATAATTAATTAGCAATGTTTCTTCCCAGTATTACCCTCATGTAAATGAAATATAGTATATTTACTTTTAAAAAATAGCTTCCCTCTTTCATATTTCTTTAATTGAAATTTTACTTAATATAAATCTATTTTGAGTATCCATGACACTTTCAATGGCCACACAGATACTGTGTCACAGTCACCTACAATCCTGTACAGAGATTTTATGTTGTTCTCATCTCCAATTTCCCAGAAAAGAGTTTAACTCTTTTATCACAAAATCCTTTAGAATTCTACCACCACGTTCTGGAATCAGACTTATCCATGGGCACCTGGATGACTCAGTAGGTTGAGCGTCCCACTTCAGCTCAGGTCATGATCTCATGGTTCGTGGGTTTGAGCCCCACATTTACATTTGTGCTGACAGAGAGGGGCCTTCTTTGGATTCTCTGTCTCTCCCTCTCTCTTGGCCCCTCCCCTGCTGGTGCTCGCTCGCTCACTCTCTCTCTCTCACTCTCTCAAAAATAAGTAAACACTATTTTTTTTAAAAAAATATTTGTCTAAAATTGACTTTTTTATATTGCATGTGATATATCTTTATATTTTTTGAATCTTGGCCACATATACTTCTAGAAATTCAGTTAATACTACACTAAACTGCCCAAATTATAGCAAAATACAGATTAAAATTTATAAATTTTAAAGCAGTTTATGGGGTGCCTGGTTAGCTCAGTGGGTTAAGTGTCCGACTTTTGGTTTCAGCTCAGGTCATGTCATGGTCTCATGGTCTATGGGTTCGAGCCCTGCATTGGGCTCTGCACTAATGGCACAGAACCTCTTGGTATTCCGCTCTCCCTCTCTCTCTACCCCTCTCTGGCTTGCTCTCTTTCTCTTTCGCAACAATAAATATATAAGCATAATAAATAAATAAGGCAGTTTATGTAAATGTATCATATACTTTTTCCTTTCCCCAGTGAATAAGCAAATACAGAATTATATTTGTATTCTAAACCTATTTTCATTTAATATTATTTGAAGTAACTTTCTTAGTCAATATAATCAACAATACTTTTTGTAATTATTTACTTCTGAAATATTTCCATGTTTTCCTAACATGCCATCCGCTTTACACCATCATCCTGAATCCTATTTTTCACACTTATGTAAGTAGCACATGCCTGACATATAATCCTCTTCATCACGCAAAATCTCCTATGAATTCCATTTTTCCTTCCATTCTGCTATTTTTCTCTTAGAATCTCATCTCACAGGATGGATATTTCATAGTCACTTATGTGTACATCTCTATGATTTTGCTAGGTTTTCCACATGCAAAGAATAACCTTTTCTCTTCTAGCCACCCAAATTTTACTCATTCATCACAATTATGATTCCAATTTACATAAAAGTCCTTTATCAAAACAGCATTCTGAAGTGTTTTTTTTAATTTAGTAATATTGCAATTATGGTCTGCTTAATATAGTTGACAAGCATCATGTACTACATATTTCTGATCCTGAACTGATACATAAGTCTTTTATTGACATCTTCATATTTTTACTCCCTATCTTCAATTAGACTATTATTGTATTAACATCAGGGAAAATGGCTGACACTTTGTTAACTCCTAGGTCTTAGCTCAATAGCTTGTACCTCATTAAGCTCAATAAATATTCATGACTGTAGTATACATATTAGAACTCCTTTGGCATTTTTTAAAAACATTTATTTATTTTGAGAGATAGAGACAGAGAGACAGAGAGAGAGAAACAGAGAGAGAGAGACTACCAAGTAGCCTCTATGCTGGCCACATCTAGCCTGAAATAGGGCTCGATCCCATGAACCATGAGATCATGACCAGGGCTGAAATCAAGAGTCAAACGTGTAACCAACTAAACCACCTATGTGCCTTTGTGGGCATTTTATTAAGTACCTAAAACTTCCTTTTTAGATTTATCCTATATTTAAAACAGGAAAAATAATTCTTATCATTAACTAATAGCTAGAAGTAGCATTAAAAAAACATACAATACATTGAATGTTCAAAGGAAAGGCAATCATGTTGCTCTGGGATTGAGCATCAGCTTCTTGGAGGGGTTGGCATTTAAGCAGACCATTGAAGACTCCAGTGGATTGAGAAATGTAGGTATAATGATTTGGGAAATAAGCTCACATATTATCAGATACTTAGAAGAACATTAAAAATTCTTTTAAAGAAGTCTCATAAAAATTGGTAATGAGATCAAGGAATCTGAATGGGACTATCAATCCTAATCTAATTTAGAAGATTTGGTTGTGTATCTTTGAGATGGGGTTGATTAATTTGATGTACAATTAAGTTTCTGATGCCAAGATGTTATAATCTGTTTAATCACCTACTTCTTTTTTTTTTTTTTAATTTCTGAGAGAGAGAGAGTGCATGAGCAAGCAGGGGAGGGTCAGAGAGAGAGGGAGACACAGAATTGAAACAGGCTCCAGACTCTGAGCTGGCTGTCAGCACTGAGCCCAACGCAGGCCTTGAACCCACAAACTGTGAGATCATGACCTGAGCCGAAGTCGGATGCTTATCTGACTGAGCCACCCAGGTGCCCCTCATCTACTTCTAAAAGTAGTGACCTTATTAATAAACTTGACCTTATTGACCTTACTAATAAACTTATTTCCCAAAGATTTCAAAAGCAGAAACTCCACTTTATTTAAAATTACAGTCTCTGGGGCACCTGGTGGCTCAGTAGGTGAAGCATCCAACTTCAGCTTAGGTCATGATCTCACAGTCCATGAGCTCGAGCCCTGCATCAGGCTCTGTGCTGAAGCCTGCCTCAGATTCTGTGTCCCTCCTCTGTCTCTGACCCTTCCTGGCTTGCACTCTGTCTTGCTCTGTCTCTCAAAAATAAAAATAAATATTAAAAAAACTTTTAAAAAATTACAGTCCCTGCTATTCAACTGGAATTTTTTAATTTAATACTTGCTAACTATAATGAGTGTAGAAGGTATTACTACTTTATTGTCACATTCTCAGCATGCACATAATTAGTACAAGGAATTCTGGATTTCCAGAGGAGAAAGTGTTTAAATAAGACTATGATCAAAGTATCCATATTTCAAGGAACTAGACATAAAACCACCTATAATAGGAAGACTCTATTATTTACTTTGCTTTTGAAAATCATATAGAATCAGATCACTGTTATTATCTGAAAAATAATACTACCATTTCTACCTAATAGAGTTCCAAGAACTCATGTAGATAACACATACCTTTGTAACAAAAATTAACTCACCCTTAAGAACACTTACATGATAAGTATACTTTTGATGTTTCAAGACCAGTGTTCTTACTTAAAACACTTCTTTCTAATATAAAGTAGGTGCATTTGAGCATGTAATATTTAGTAATACCACCTAAAAACATCAAAATAAACTTGTTTTGTGCTAATTCCTTTTTATGTTTACCCATTTGATTTTAGTTTGGCAACATCTTTACCTAGGGTAGAAAGCATCTGCCAAAAGTCTTCAATAAAATTTGCTTTTTAATTTCTAATAATTATGGAATGTTTGATATTAATTCTAATGAATAATAGTTTTAAATAAGGCTTTTAGTTTACATGTAATTTTTAAGCTAATGTAAGCATACAAGGTGATTCTCTCAATCTAGTACTAATCAAATTTAAAAGATAGAAGTGGAAATTTTCTTAACTGTAATAGAAATACATTTTTAGAGTATTTTAAATGCTTACTCACTTTATGCTAACAGTATCATTTATTTTTAATCAAATTAGTTATTTTAAAAGAAATATCGATATTTAATTTATAATTTATTCAAAAATTTCCAAATGAAGAAAAATATCTAAGATATTTATATATATGACGCTATCTTTGTACCTTGTAATCATTTATCTTGGAGAAAACTGTGAAGCTAAAAGTCCCCATAAGCTGATATACTCAGCATAGCCATCATGCCTCCTGTACCAAAAACTGTTTCGTGAGTACATCGAAAGCAGGCTCTCTGTCTTATTCCTATTTCATCCTGTAGACCAGCTTGACACAGTGCCTACAGGATACTTTAAGTGTTCAACAAATGTGAAATTCAGTTGGTGGTAGAAAGAGCCCACAGGCACCACCTACCAACTCCCAGATGCCAGTATTCATTTTTTGCCATACAACAGTTCGCTACCCCTAAATACTATTATCTGCTGCTAGTGTAGAAGTAAATTATTGACAAATTACAGTCAATTAAAAAATATTTCTGCAAATAAATCACTAGGGATTTCTGAATGCATTCCTGATACCCCTCTGTTCCTAATCTAATTCAACTAACTAGCATCTCCTGAGAAAAGAATCTTCTGGGAATGCATGGGAGGGCTAGAGTGTTTGAGATAGGCCTCCATTTCTACCAGATTTCAGAAAAAATAGTATGTAACCATCTGCCATAATGAAAGAATGGGGACCAGAGCTGTAAAGACTAGGGGCATGGAACAGGACATTGAATAAATCCCAGAAAAAAAAGAGTTCCAGTGGGCATGAGTGATATTGGAAAGCTCTAATGAATTAAAAAGAATGCTCACTTAAGAAGTATTCACCCAAAATATCTGAATAGTTTCAATGACCCCAGAGGAGCTGTGAGACCAGGTGTTGGCCATTGTTTTTCATAGTCATCAGGCAAGGAGAGCCTATATTTGTGGTTGAAAGAACTCAGGGAGCGGACAGGATTTCTCCTGGTTCCTGGATAGGAGAGAGATTTCATACCAGCTGTTACTCCTTTAGAGTTAAACACACGTGCCCACTAATTTTAGAATTTAGCTGCTTAACGCATCTCAACAACCATACTAGAGTATGGGTAGGCAAAGTAATGGCAGTCAAAGAGAGAAATAAAAAATAGAATACAGAGAAGATTAGCTCCAAATGAAACAAGAACTACTTAGAAGTCAGATGACTGCCTAAATAGAAGAAGAAGAAGAAGCAGAAACAGAAGCAGAAGCAGAAGGAGGAGGAGGAGGAGGAGGAAGAGGAGGAGGAGAGAATGCAAAGAGATTTAAGTCCATTTAAACACAAGTCTTTTTTCTTTAATCTCCAAAGAAATGTACATACAAACAAAAAAAATTCAATGTTGGCAGATGAAGTGTGAAAAGAAGCATCACTATTGACATCCTAATTATAGTACTGGAAGATCAAGTGGAAGATACACCGTAAAATACAGAACAAGGCACAAAAACAATCATAAAGAAAAATACAGAGTTTAGGAAATAAATGACTTTGAAAACCTTAGGCTAGAAAAAAATCACTAAACTCTTGGAGAAAGATTGTCAATAAGAGAAACAATGGTAAGCAAATTCTAGCAAAATGCCTGAAACACATAGAAAGTCTGAAAAAATATGTTGTACATTTGCAAAATCGTATCTGCTGCATGTCAATAGGGTTATCCACCCAATTAATTTGCACAATACTTTTTTTTTTAATTTGCTAATTGAAATTCAAGTTAGCTAACATAGAGTGTAGTACTGGTTTCAGGAGTACAACCCAGTGATTCATCACTCACATATAACACCCAGTGCTCATCCCAACAAATGCCCTCAATCTCCATCATCAATTTAGCTTTATCCCCACCCACCTCCTCTCCAGTGCCCCTCGGTTTGTTCTCTGTATTTAAGAATCTCTAATGGTTTGCCTCCCTCTCTGTTTTCATCTTATTTCCCTTTCTCTTCTCCTATATTAATCTGTTGTCTTTCTTAAATTCCACGTATGAGGGAAATCATATGGTAAATTAGTGTTTCTCTGACTGGCTTATTCCATTTAGCATAATAAACTCTAGTTCCATCAACATTGTTGCAAATGGCAAGATTTCATTCTTTTTGATCACCGAGTAATAACTAATTGTGTATATGTATGTATGTATAAACACACACACATATATATACATTTTGTACACATGCACATGCGCACACACACACATACTCATTAGTGAATGGATACTCGGGCTCTTTACACAATCTGTCTATCGTTGATAGTGCTACTATAAACATTGGGGTGCACAAACTCCTCTGAATCAGCGTTTCTGTATCCTTTGGATAAATACCTGGTAGTGCAATTGCTGGGTTGTAAGGTATTTCTATTTTTAGTTTTTTTTTTAGGAAACTCCACACTGTTTTCCAGGTGGCTATACCAGTTTGCATGCCCACCAACAGTGCAAAAGCATTCCCCTTTATTCTCCTCATTCTCGCTAACAGCTGTCATTTCCACAATTCTGGACTTCAAGGTGTATTACCAAGCTGTTATCATCAAGACAGTAAGGTACCGGCAAAAACAGACACATAACTTAATGGAACAGAACCAAAAACCCAGAAATGGACCCACAAATGTATGACCAACTAATCTTTGACAAAGCAGGAAAGAATATCCAATGAAAAACGACAGTCTCTTCAGCAAATGGTGTTGGGAAAATTGGACAGTGACATGCAGAAGAATGAGACTGGACCACTTTCTTACACCAAACAAAGACATAACTTCAAAATGGCTGAAAGACCTAAATGTGAGACAGGAAACCATCAAAATCCTACAGGAGAAAACAGGCAGTAATATCTTTAACCTCAGCTGCAGCAACTTCTTACTAGACATGTCTCTGAAGACAAGGGAAACAAAAGCACAGATGAACTATTCAAGGAGTGCCTGAGTGGCTCAGTTATTTGAGCATCCATCTCTTGATTTCAGCTTGGGTCATGATACCAGGGTCATGGAATTGAGTCATACATCGGGCTTCATGCTGAGCCTGGAGCCTGGTTGAGATTCTCTCTTCCTCTCCTTCAGCCCCTCTCCCCATGTCACACACTCTTTCTCTAAAATACTTTTTTTTTTTAATTTTTAAAAAAGAAACTATTTAGGGGACCTCATCAAGATAAAAAGCTTCTGTTCAGTGAAGGACACTATCAACAAAACTAAAAGGCAACCAACGGAATGGGTGAAGATATTCGCAAATGACATATCTAATAAAAAGTTAGATCTATAAAGAATTTATCAAACTCAACACCCAAAAATGAGCAGAGGACATGAATAGACACTTTTCCAAAGAAGACATCCAGATGGGAAATAGACACATGGAAAGTGGTTCAATATCACTCATCAGGGAAATACAAATCAAAACTAGGATGAGATAACCTGTCAGAGAGGCGCCTGGGTGGCTCAGTCTGTTAAGCATCTGACTTTGGCTCAGGTCATGATCTCACGGTTTGTGGGTTTGAGCCCCACATGAGGCTCTGTGCTGACAGCTAGCTCAGAGCCTGGAACCTGCTTCAGATTCTGTGTCTCTCTCTCTGACCCTCCCCTGCTCATGCTCTCTCTCTCTCTGTCATAAATAAATAAAACATTTTAAAAAGATTCAAAAAAATTAACCTGTCAGAATTGTTAAAGTGAAGAACTAGGGAAACAATTTACACAATACTCTTAGAGATATTTTAAGTTCGTGTCTGATAGATTCACAATTTAAACAACTTTTAATATTGTTGTGTTTAATTTATTTAACCCTAGTTCATCTCAAGCAATTAATAATTTTTAAATCAATTAAATTCATTACAGCAATTCTTTTGTTGAAAACAGATTCAGGGAATTACTGTTTAAAGTAAAGATTCTTCTAATTTTAATCATCTTACTATTTTTATATGTTCAGCAAATTTTTCTTTGGCATAACAAGTTGTTTTACCTTTGTTATTTAAGTATAATTGATACATGTAAATGCTCTTAATGTAAGGATCACTACATCAATAATGCAGAGCTTTCTTCTAAGTACATTCCTAAATTTCATTCTATTCTGCAATCAATCCTGAATTGACTCAGCTCCCTAATGCTAGTTCTTTTTATTTTCAAATCACACTAACCTCATTATACCACTTTATAAGACTGCTTAAAACAAAAATAGCTAAAACATTCATTCAAATGTGGGATTCCTACCTCTTACACTCTTCATTCGTACAGATAATTTCTCTTGCTGTCTTCTTTCTCTTTCCTTCTCACTCTTCCTCCCATCCTCCTCATTACTCCTTCTTATTCTCTTCCTTCATTTTGCACGTATTTTATTCTGAGCCATATTTACTTTTAGTCCATTTTTAAATTCTCATCAAATGCATGATAATCTAAATAACTTCTTAATCCAAATATGTACTAAATGTTCAATTTTGCACTATTATTTATTACTTAAATAGCACAAGATTTAAGGAGTGGCTTTTAAAAAGCAATGAGAATTTCCTTTTCCTGAAATAAAAAACAAACATAGGCCATAACCTTTTCTTATAAAAAAATTCAGTGTGTTCAAATTTAGACACTATAACAAATGCAAAAGGTACTTAAACTCTGCAGTCAAACATAAGCTAAAAGGAAGGTTTAAATGTGTATTAAAACAAAAGATGAAAATAAGAATAGTGTAGGAAATTTATCAGTGATGATGTGCAAGAACAGAAAAATTAGGAAGAGTAAACATTTTAAATTCTCTGGCTCTTGAAATATTCTTTAAAACTCTCTGATCTGAGGAATCATCAGCTAAATTTTTAGATGTCTTACCTTAAAAACCCTAATTCAAAAATCCTTTCTGAGTGATGCTCTAAAAGATCACTGGATCCAAAATATGAATATATAATTTAGCAAAACTTTAGGGCTAATATATTAACATTCATAATATCCCTATATATTTTATATTTTATGTTAAAAATAGTACTGCTTTCAGGTAGTTAAGGCTGGTGTTGAACAACATCTAGCTTTTTGTTTCACAGACCTTCTTTTAGGTTTCTCCAACCTGGTTAAACTAAATAGGATACACACAGATGGTAAAACCTTATGTTATCCTACTCTGAAAAGATTAGCTTCATTAAAATGAAAATTAGCTACCACCTGCTAAATATGTTTTGGCACCTACTAAGTGGCATTCCCAAGGAAAAGATTCAAAGCCTATATTTTTTTTTACGTCTTCAAAAAAGTCTTGAAATTATATTAAAGCATTAGGGTAGACAACAAAGACTAAAGAAATTATTTTTTTCTTAGAAAAAAACTTATACTATTCAGTTTGATTTTCCCCAACTATTGCTTTAATGTGTAAGAGAAGACTAAAATTAAGCTCTGAACTAAGGTCTAAACAGAGATTTCTGACTTCCTTATAGGAACATAAGGTAGAAGACCAACAGGAGAAATGTTAATATAAACTATTTTATTCTCTTTGTGTCAGTTTTAGGAAAGAAAAGACAAATGTGCAGGATGATTAAAATAAAACACTTATAATTTGTAAAAAATAAATAAACTAAATAAAAAAATTTAATGCACCGAAAAAATTACACCTGGAGGGTTTTCTAACATACATGTCACTTTGAGGTGGGGTGACCATATGTTCATTCTCATTAGCCAAAAAAAGCCTTAGTTTATACTTACTGTCTTAACATAATAGCTAATATCACTTTTTTTCAATTTCAAAATATTCATTTCAATGAAAAATTATATTATTGTCCTTCATTTTAGTCATATACTGTATAAGAATTCTAAAACTTGATTCCAATAATTTTATTTAACATAAATGAACAGGATTAGGAATATGGAAGATCAAAAATGGACTCTATGAAATCTCTCTGGAAGGAACTGACCTAAATTAAATTTCTCCTCTTTCAATACGGATGCAAAAATCCTCAACAAGATCCTTGCAAATCGAATCCAGCAGCACATAAAAAGAATCATCCACCAAGATCAAGTGGGATTCATTCCTGGGTTACAGGGATGGTTCAACATTTGCAAATCAATCAATGTGATACATCACATCAATAAAAGAAAAGATAAAAACCATATGATCCTGTCAATAGATGCAGAAAAAGCATTTGACAAAATACAGCATCCCTTCTTAATAAAGACTCTAGAGAAAGTCAGGATAGAAGGAACCTACGTAAACATCATAAAAGCCATCTATGAGAAGCCTTCAGCTAACATCATCCTCAACGGGGAAAAACTGAGAGCTTTCCCCCTGAGATCAGGAACACGACAGGGATGTCCACTCTCACCACTGTTGTTTAACATAGTGCTGGAAGTCCTAGCATCAGCCATCAGACAACAAAAGGAAATCAAAGGCATCAGAATTGGCAAAGAGGAAGTCAAACATCCACTCTTCGCAGATGACATGATACTCTACATAGAAAACCCGAAAGACTCCACCAGAAGTCTACTAGAACTGATCCAAGAATTCAGCCAAGTTGCAGGGTACAAAATCAACGTACAGAAATCGGTTGCATTTTTATACACCAACAATGAAGTAACAGAAAGAGAAATCAAGAAACTGATCCCATTCACACTTGCACAAAAAACCATAAAATACCTAGGAATAAACCTAACCAAGGATACAAGAGATCTGTATGATGAAAACTACAGAAAACTAATGAAGGAAATTGAAGAAGACACAAATAAATAGAAAAACATCCCATGCTCATGGATAGGAAGAATAAATATAGTTAAGATGTCATTACTACCCAAAGCTATCTACACATTCAATGCAATTCCAATCAAAATTGCACCAGCATACTTCTCAAAACTAGAACAAACTATCCTAAAATTTGTATGGAACCACAAAAGACCCTGAAAAATAAAACCAAAATGGGAGGTATCACCATCCCAGACTTTAGCCTCTACTACAAAGCTGTCATCATCAAGACAGTATGGTATTGGCACAAAAACAGACACATAGACCAATGGAACAGAATCGAGAACTCAGAAGTGGACCCGAAAGTATACAGCCAACTAATCTTTGACAAAGCAGGAAAGACTATCCAATGGAAAAAAGACAGCCTTTTTAACAGATGGTGTTGGGAGAACTGGACAGCAACATGCAGAAGAATGAAACTAGATCATTTTCTCACACCATGCACAAAAATAAACTCAAAATGGATAAAGAACCTGAACGTGAGACAGGAAACTATCAACACCCTAGAGGAGAAAGCAGGAAACAACCTCCTTGACCTCCACCGCAGCAACTTCTTACTTGACACATCCCCAAAAGCAAGGGAATCAAGAGCAAAAATAAACTGTTGGGACCTCATCAAGATTAAAAGCTTCTGCACAGCAAAGGATACAACCCACAAAACTAATAGGCAACCAACGGAATGGGAAAAGATAGTTGAAAATGACATATCAGATAAAGGGTTAATACCCAGACTCTATAGGGAACTCCCCAAACTCCACACCCAAAAAACAAACAACCCAGTGAAGAAATGGGCAGAAGATATGAACAGACACTTCTCCAAAGAGGACGTCTAGATGGCCAACAGACACATGAAACGATGCTCAGCATCCCTCCTCATCAGGGAAATACAAATCAAAACCACACTGAGATACCACCTCACGCCAGTCAGAGTGGCTAAAATGAGCAAATCAGAGAACTCTAGATGCTGACGAGGATGTAGAGAAACGGGCACCCTCCTACACTGTTGGTGGGAATGTAAACTGGTACAGCCCCTCTGGAAAACAGTGTGGAGGTTCCTCAAAAAATTAACACTAGAACTACCCTAGGAACCAGCAATAGCACTGCTAGGAATTTACCCAAGGGATACAGAAATGCTGATGCATAGGAGCACATGTACCCCAATGTTCATAGCAGCACTCTCCACAATAGCTAAAACATGGAAAGAGCCTAAGTGTCCATCAATGGAAGAATGGATCAAGAAGATGTGGTTTATCTATACCATGGAATACTACATGGCAATGAGAAACAATGAAATCTGGTCATGTGTAGCAACATGGATGGACCTTGAGGGTGTTATGCTGAGCGAAGTAAGTCAGGCAGAGAAGGACAAATATCATATGTTTGCACGTATAGGAGGATTAGGAGGAACTTAACTAAGGAACAAGGGGGAGAAGATGGGGGGAAATGGTGGGGGAAAGGGAGAGAGGCAAACCATGAGAGACTCTTGAATGCTAACAAAAACTGAGGACTGATGGATGTGGGGGTGGGGGGCGTGGGCATGGAGGAGGGCACTTGTGGGGATGAGCACTGGGTGTTATGTGGAAACTAATTTGACAATAAACTATTTGTAAAAGAAAAAAAAAATTCTCCTCTTTCAGTCTAGTGCTTAAACTTCCTTTACAGTTTTAGTGATAAGTATCCAAGTTTTACTTGAAGTCTGATGTATGAAGTCCATTCAGTGTAACGCAAAGGCTGCTAAATCTTCACTTAGACCTTCATTACTGTTCATTCACACTTCATTTAAGAAGTTGTACCTTTTATTCTAATTCCAGTACACTGGAATCTTCAAAGATAGGGTATAAATTAGGAGGGTCATGGTGTACCAAAAGCAGTGACTGTTCAGAAAGAAGAAATAAAAAGTAAAGAAATGTGCATAAATTCAAAAAGCATGCTAATCATTTTGAAATTAGGACTTGAAGGGTTGAAGGAGTATGAAAAATGTGAAATGCAGTTTGTAATGATTTTTTTAAAAATTAGTATTAATTTATATACAACTCTTACGTGATAAGCTCCAGGTATCTGAAAAATAAAACTATATATTCAGTCAGAATGTTTGTGGAAGAAATAGTAAATTTTTTTCTCAATTTGAGGAAATAGAATTCCATTCATATATTTCTTTTAAAAAAATCTCCCTTTAATTTGGTTAGCCATGATGATGACTCACAGCTGTACCAAAAAGTTAGCACGTCCAGGTATAGTTGCATATGTCACGGAGCTGAATACTATCTAAAATACTTCCAGATTCAGTTAAGGCAATAAAATGAAGAGTACACTTACTTGAGTCAGGTTTTATAAAAGCATAAGAATGTGTTTTTCTGAGGTTTCTTAGCTACTACAATTTACCCACCTAATCAGCAGAAGTGCAGGTCAGATAATCACCATTCCAAATAATGATTTTGCATTTTAAGCTAGAATTACCTCAATTCTACATGAGTTAGTATATTGTACAATGTCTTATTTTATATTACATTATATTTTACAAACACTAAGTAATCAATAATCAGTTTAAGTGACAAGTGAACCTGTCAGAATTCTTCATTCAAGTGGTGCCTATGTACACTGATCTCATTCAGTCTTGCCTACATTTAAGTTACATCATCTCATTTTTGTATAATTTCCATTATTCTACTCTTATGCCTCAAAAGGATGATTGTATCAATCCTTCTGTCTTGAAAGATATATAAAATTATCATCCTTTCTGCCTGCAATTTTGTCAGCCACCTAGAATTCTTTCATCATTTATTTTTATACTAGAGGTCCCCTACATCTTTTTATTCACTGTTAATTGAGAAAATATATTGTTAGTATGCATAATGAATATTCTTCCATAGTAATTAACTACATCCTAGAAAGGATATTCTTCCCAATGACCAATAATAAGGTGCTCAAAGCTAAAATATACGTAGTAGGAAGGTTATGTGGCCACATGGATCTTGAAATGTGTTTCCAATACTTTTGTGGTTTAAGAAACTGAGTAAGAAGCACTCTCTCATGGGGAGAATTCTGGTTTTGCTTGACCAGAAACACAGTCTGAATTGAAATACAGTTCCACATGAATGCTCTCATTACTACCAAGAGTGAATTTAAATACTCTTTATATTTTCTGTATACGTGAAATCATTTATTTGTTACTTATTTTCTTCTACTATGGGATTTTGTTTGCGTTTCATCCCAAGTATATAAAAAGTTTTACAAACTGTGTTATATTTATCTAAATCAGCAATATTATTACAGAAGACATAAGAGTGAATTATTTTTAATAATAAATTTCTTTTGGTTTTAAATATGTATTAAAGTGCCTAATATGTACATAATATTTTCTAGTGAAATTAGAAATATTACTGGTATAATAAATACAAATAAAATGTATATAATAAAATTAATGTTAAAATACATATTTTATCATTTATATAACAAAGTCATGTCAGCCCAGTGTTTATGAGCACCAGCAATTACACCAGCAGACTCAGACTTAACTCTCGCACTTGTTGTCTCTATATCTTGGTAACCATAACCAAACTCTCTTTCAGAGTTCTCTGAAGATTAAATGAGATAACACAGTCCTTAACTCATAGTACCTGTTTCATTATTTTAATATTACCACAATATTATTTTTCTGGTGTAATCTGTAAAACTAGTGATACATGTAAATTCTTACATTGATATAGATCCTATGAGGCAATTCCAATTTATGATCTGGTTATCTGATTATCTAAGAGTAAAACTCCCTCTGACATTTATATAACAAGTGCATAACAACTAAAAATAAGTTTTCCTAGAAAGAACTTATCAAAATATGCAGAGATTAAAGGAAGGAAAATATGTTTAAAATAGAAATCTTAAGAAATCCTTCTTCTGAAACAAAAATTAGTTCCACAGACACACACATGAACAAAAGTTACTCTACAAGAGGAACTTTGGCGAGATACACAACATACTTATTAGAGATTTCCTGAATAATAGATTTGGTTGGCTTTAGAATATTTTAAATCCTGTAAGGTATATAGTAAAAAACTTTTGGGCTCTGGGACCAGGAAGGAAGGAAAGAAGAGAGGGAAGGAGGAGAAAGAACGAAAAGGAAAAGATATTATAATTTAGTTAAATAGTAGAAATACAGAGAGCCAATACTAATATTTTTTTTAATCTGGGCCTATATTTCTTTTTTTTAATTTTTAATTTTTTTTTTATTTTTGAAGGAGAGAGAGAGACAGCATGAGCAGGGGAGGGTCAGAGAGAGAGACGGAGACACAAGATCTGAAACAGGCTCCAGGCTCTGAGCTAGCTGTCAGCACAGAGCCCGACGCTGGGCTCAAACCCATGAACCTCGAGATTGTGACCTGAGCCGACGTCGGATGCTCAGCCGACTGAGCCACCCAGGCAACCCCATATTTCATTTAGCTTTTCCCAATCATAGTATGTCTAGCATTTAACCTGGAAATGCAGTGTTAAAATCGTACATGATGAAGTTTGCTAACTAATGCTTCAATTTGGGGAAAAATAACATTTAACAGCTTACTCTGTATCATTATTTCTGATTATGCACTATTGGAAATAGCTAGAGGTTAGAGTCTAAAAAGGTCAAATATTCAAAATGACTGCAATATTATATGAAGTTATACAAAACAAATTAGAAATCTAGATAAATCTAGATCAAAAATATTATGACTATCAAGTCAAGATGATCCTATGGTCAAATGAATTTAATGAAAAATAAGTAACAGAACTGAAATACTGAAATCAATTTTTAGAAATTAATTAGCAGCAGTGTTTCAGAAAGGCCAAGAATACAAGAATTCAGGAAGCCCCTCTAAGACAACTAGATGTGAATTTAGAGCTGCTGACACAAACAAGGTTAGTCTCAGAAGGATTTGGTTAATGCGGAAGATGACAGAGCTTAGAATTTAGGTTCTGTGAGGGAGGGCAATGTTGGTCTTTTTCACTTTGATTTCTGCCTGGCTTCTTCCATGAGATGAATATGTCTGCGTTGTTCACTATAATTTGTCTTAAGTCAAGATCTTACTCAAAAACTCTATCTGGCCTAGTGAATACACACAAGCCTTTAAGATATGTATAACTAAAAATATTTATTTTAAAGAAGCATGCCTATGAATGACTAGAGATTCAGATTCCAGAAACATCAGCCACTATTGGTATCTAGTGGAAGGAAAGCAATAGGAGAGACATACGTTTTTAAAAAATGTTTGAATTCACTGAATTTGAAGACACTGAATTCTCTGCTGGTCAAGGACTGTGAATAGTTGTAGAGTGCCCTTTTTAGAGCAATTTTTAGAATACAAAGCCCCATTTTCTTCCTGGGAAAATAGTAACACCAAGTCCTAATAATCTATCCAGTTTTGCCTCATTGTTTACTCATTACTAAGGTAATTTTTGACAATAATTTTAATGTCATGGGATTTCAGATATGACTCGTTACCACTTATTATGCCATGTATCATTGAAGGACTTGTTGGTCCCAAGGAGCCTTTGAACTTCCTAGTTCAGGATTGCAATTGTATCACTTACTCACCAGAGGTACATTATAATAACTGTGCCTCAGAACACATGTGGAAATAAATTAAAACTAGACTTTGTGGATATAAAAATGTTATCCTGTTCTGTAACAAAGAGCAGCTGAAAGGAGGCTGTAATTAAATATGGACATTCTGAATAGTGATCATTATAATGAAGCTAAGTCTTGCTTAAACTCTCAGTGATACATGCAGGTACCATATTAATGCAACTGCCTACCTGGTTAGAACAATAAACCCTGATTAATATTTATACATCCAATAAACATTATTTAATTCAAAATACTTGGTCCCTCTTATTGCTAATTACACACCATTGAGGAGGTTAAATTCTTGTGACTTATTTACTGTGATAGAACCCTCTAACTTCAGCCAAATTAGTAACTAAGGAAAACAATTGCTCCTGACAATTCATTAGAAACTTTGCAGAACATGCTTATTGGAAACAAGTTTAAGAAAGTCCTTTTCTATATTGAAAGGCTTTGTAAGTTTTGTCTTAGAGAAGGATTTTTCTCATACAAACCACTTGGTGCTAGTGAATATGCAAAAGCTTTTTATTTATGTTAAAGAAGCATGTTTATGAATAGCTAAAGATTCAGATTCTTGGAATACGTTGACCTCAATGAAAGCCAATATCATTAAAAAAAACTCCTCATCCACTTTTATATTATGTGCAACATTTAGGGAAATATACAATGCCTAGTATGAAAACTAGTATTACTACAGTAATCTAAAATTAATTTCATCTAGCATGACCAAGCAATTCTCTAAAAAATGACAGAAAACAGGGTTAGAAATGATACTGTCTTTAACATCCTATGAAGAAATCACAGAATAGTTAAGTCATCTAAATTTATACACAATGAAATTATAAAATGTTAAAATGAATTTATTTTTCTTGACATCATGTACATACATACATATATAAAAGTGGAAAACAAGGTCATGTTTTCTAATCAAAGACTTAAAGAATTAGAATATTTATGTTGGTCATCATTAAGCATGAAAGCATAGCTGAGACGTGTTCTCTAAAAAACATCTAAATATTAGAAAAAATACAAAGGGAAAGGAAATGAGCTCATAGATAGAAATGAAATAAGTAATCAAAATTTATTTAACAAATTCCTGCTATTTATAACTCATTTTCTTGATCAAGATAAATGTATAAAACATGACAATGAAAAAATAATAACTCAATGTAATAAGAAATGTCACTAGTCACTGCATCATTCATTTTTAACTGTTAAGAAAAAAGAATGAAGTTAAACATTCTGCTTGAGTCAGAAATACCAGTCTTAGTTTGTTGCTGTAAAACAATTTTTATGTAATAAAGAAGTGAACTAAGCTGATAGCAATGAAAAAAATACATGAGAAGTTTCATGTTAGGCTTGGGGAATGTGGAGTTATAGCGTAACATAAAGGCATCAATATTCTGCAGGAAACACAGAACTAGAGCTCTTTGAAGCTGTGAAAATGGAAGTATAATTTATAGATGGAAGACTTCTTTACCCAAGATATTGCAATAAGCAAGATACACAAAAATGCATTTAATAGACTTTTTACTCACAAGTCTCTTTCAAGATATTCACAAATAAATGTTTCAACCAGCTATTAATTACCTTTAGAAACACTGGTTCATCAAATATTTTTGAGCTAATATGCCAGGGAATAAAGTCAAATACCTGAGATGCAATCATGTACACAACCTAAAATCTGTCTAGAAGTTTCTTGTTGTCTAAAAGGGAAAGGTAAGTAAACAAGAAGACAAGATATAAAACAACAATACTAGCTGATTAACTACTGCTCCATATATTTCTCTTGTTCGATTCTATTCAGTTTTTTTTTCTCTACTTTTAGATAGGATATTGGGTTTTATCTTCCAATTACATGGATTTATTACTCATTATGACCTCTTATAGTTAATTATGCAAAATAGAAATTATTTATTGGTACTTTGAATATATTCTTTCTAGATTCTTTAAGATTAAGACTTATAATTTAAGAAGGATCAAAATGGCATCAAGGTCCCTAAACACTTTTTTAGGACTTTAGAATGACTACCTCCTGTGAAATTCTCAATCAATCTCATGCTAACATGAACTTGTTCTAAGTTAGGGTTTTATACTAGAAATTCAGAAACAAATTTCATGTGTTACAGCAATAATTCCACACTACCTTTTCAATAGGGCCTAGTAATTGTCTGTGATGAAAGTGAACACAATAAACTAGTGAAATAACCATCCATGTTGTAAATCGTTTTGGAAACCTACTGGCTTCAGTAGACTGTCCATCTCAATAAAGCGTCTGGTCATTTGTTATTCAGCTTAATAAAGTCTTGAGATAAATCTACTAGAAACTTACCAGATCAGAATACTGTATAATGGCTCATAAATTGAACAGATTATGAGCACTGAAGAAATTTGGCATTCCATTTTTCATAAACCACCAACGAAGATACTTATAATTTGTACTTCTAACTCTATTCCTGTGTGTGCATTCCTAATTAATTCTGATCACCTGCCATCCTCTCCAACCCACACCATCTAAATACATCTTTTAACTTTGAATATGATAACGGCTACAAACAGGCAGAATAAATTTCCATATATTTGCTATCTCATCAATTTAAACTGGAAAGAGAACATAGAGTCAAAAATCTTTAATGACATGATCGGTTATTATAATACAAGAGCATCAGAATTCCTAGCATTCAAGATGAAATTCTTCCTCAGTAAAATCACAGGCAAATAAATTCTAAAAGAAAATAGTATCACTGGTAACCAATTCTAAGGAAATTTTCATTCAGTTGTATTGCCTGGAACACTAAGATTTCTTTAACTTTAAAACTTTAATAAATGTAATAGATGCACATTCATCTTTTACTTCAAGAAAAGCCATTTACTTTCAATGAGAAGCAAATTCAATACGTTTTTCACTAGTGTTTAACTTAAAAAGTGTCATTCTTCCAATAATATGATTTCATTTGTTGTTGTTATACATGGAAATACTCATCTGTGCCTATCAAAACAGGCCAAGAATTTTGAGAAAGACTTTTACAAAATTGAGACCTTGACAAACTAATAAGTATCTGAATATGCTTTTGATGGATCTACTAATACATTTTTGATGTATTTCAACATATTAAATAAAATATAGAACAGAACACATTTTAAAAATAGCTATGAAGTTAACTAAACATATTGTGATAATCATTTCATAATACATATATACATCAAATCATTATGTTGTATATTTTAAACTAATACAATCTCAAATATATGCCAATAAAACCAGGAGAAAAATATAATAAAAAGAGAGACTGTTTATCACTCCAAAACGTAAACTTTAAGAAAGATCATAGTACAGGGTGATCCAGCACCAATATTTGTGATATGATGAATTAAGAGAGTTAGTAAACATGATCACCCAGCCCGCTCTTCTGGTTTGCACCCTTCATTTTCTTGCTGATGCATACACTCCACTGATAATTGCAGACTGACCTGAAATTCTCTATGGCTGAGGCCCTACTGCCGGGGAGAAAATAATCTAGACCAAGAGCTGAAGTGAGGTTATGGCACAGACTCACAGTGGACTTCCACACAAATGAGGGATTATAATAGAAAACTGAGCCATCTAACTTGTCTCTCTGCAAGGTCACCAGAAAAGGGTATGTGGAGCACTTGCCAGGAAAGTTCCACTTGGCAATGACAATGTCCAAAATTCTGGTAAAAACAATAACAGTCAAGAAATTTCCCAACCATTTCTGTGTTCCCCAAAATGGCCAAATGCAAAGAACACCCTTCCCTAGCGAGTTAGATAAGACTCACAAGTAATCTTTGTTTTACTTATGATAAATACAGACAAAATAATCTCCAAATTGTCATTCTTTGTCTCCTAAATGATTAGTTGAACTGTTTGTCCTCACTGAGCAATCTGGACAAAGTGGCCACTAGCTTGACCAAACTTTAATCAGGTTTCTCTCCCTTTACAGGCCCTGAGCTTTCACCCACTTCTGATCACTGCAATGCTGACAAGTGATTAATGGCCTCTTGTGAGAACAGGCTAACCTCAGGAAAAAGTCTTCCCTATCAACTGTCCCATCACACTGCCACTCATCCCACTTTGTAATATGTTTGCATGTATAGGAGGATTAGGAGGAACTTAACGGAGGACCATGGGGGAGAAGAAGGGGAAAAATAGTTGGGGAGAGGGAGGAAGGCAAACCATGAGAGACTCTTGAATGCCGAGAACAAACTGAGGGATGATAGGGGTGGGGGAGAGGGGAAGGGGGGTGATGGGCATGGAGGAGGGCACTTGTGGGGATGAGCACTGGGTATTATATAAAACCAACTTGACAATAAACTATTTAAAATAATCAGGAACTACTGGGGTACCTGTAGGGCTCAGTTAGTTAAGCATCCAACTTCAGCTCAGGTCATGATCTTACGGTTCCTGGGCTGGAGCCCTGCGTCGGGCTCTGTGCTGACAGCTAGCTCAGAGCCTGGAGCCTGCTTCGGATTCTGTATCTCCCTCTCTCTCTGACCCTCCCCGGCTCACGCTGCCTCTCTCTGTCTCTCTCTCTCTGTCTGTCTCTCTCTCTCTCACACTCTTTCAGAAATAAATAAAACATTACAATTATTTTTTAAAAAATCAGGAACTACAAGGCCTTCAGCTGTGTTCTTTTTTCGCAGAATTGCTTTGGCTATAGTAGGTCTTTTGTGGTTCCAAAAGAATTATAGTATTTTTTCTGTTCCTATAAAAAACACCATGGACTTTAATATGGACATAATCATCATGGAAATTCAAATAAAAAACAATGAAATATCACTTTACATCTGTTATAATGGGTATTATAAAAACCAAACAACAGAAAACATCAAACGTTGGCTAGAACCCTCGTGTACTGTTGGTAGAAATGTAATGTTATGTAGTCACTGTGTAAAATGGTATTAGGTATATACACCAAATTAAAAATAGAACAACCGTATGATCCAGCAATCTCACTTCTGGATATGTGCCCAAAAGAACTGAAATCAAGGTCTCAAAGCAATCTACACATGCCCATAATTACTGCAGTGTTATTTTCAACAGCAAGAAGTGGAAACAATCTAAATGTCCCTCAACAGATGAATGGATAAAGATAATATTCCAGTATACATATATATATATATATATATATATATGTATACTGGAATATTATTCAACTATTAAAGAGAAAAAATCCTCTCCCATACTACAATAATA
Source organism: Hyaena hyaena (assembly GCF_003009895.1). Taxonomy (NCBI): domain Eukaryota; kingdom Metazoa; phylum Chordata; class Mammalia; order Carnivora; family Hyaenidae; genus Hyaena; species Hyaena hyaena. The sequence goes on from NW_024081053.1 coordinate 826,876, forward strand.
GGATAAAACTTGGGGACATCAAGTGAAAAGAAATAAATCAATCACCTAAGGAAAACCAGCTGATTCCACATACAGAGTATCTAAAGTAGTCAAACTAATCAAAGCAGAAAGTACAATAGTGGTTTCCAGGTGCTGGAGAGACAGATATAGAGAGCTGCTTATTAATGTGTAGAGAGTTTCAGTTATGTAAAATGAAACTGTTTTAAGAGCTACGCTGTACAACACTGTTCTTAGAGTTAACAACACTGTACTGCACACTTACAATGTGGTGAAAAAATATCATATTTTTTTTTACCACAAGGAAAATGAATGATTCAAGCATAAGAGCTTAGCTTGTTACTATTCTTTCATAATCTAGTTTGGTCATCTCCTTCCCCTTCCAAAAAAAAAAAAAAAAAAAGTCATATGAATTCTTCTGTGTTTGCTACAGTTTATAATTAAGATACTGTCAATTATATCACACATTGTATGTCCAATAATATTCCCAGGTGAGATTTTTCCTTTTAAGGAAAAGATTCAATATACCAAGAAACTTGAAGGATTTTTAATATATATGTGTAAGTTTATCCTTTCCCTTCTTTTGTTGTCTTTGCTAGAATGATATTTATGATACTATAGTAAATTAAATCATAGACTAGGTTAACTCGTTAAGTTAGCATATTTTATTTTTCCTTCTTGTCAAAGACTATCCCCCTTGTTATTCCACTTATATGAACCTTTTAATGAGAGTGTGTGTGTGTGTGTGTGTGTGTGTGTGTGTGTGTGATATGTATTTGTGTGTAAGGGGAGGAGAGCAATCGATAAGGTACTTCAAATCATCTTTTGAAAGAGTAGAATACAAATAAACATCAAACATAAATATAAATCTGATTTTTAAAGCCAAATTGGAATAATGTTATTTTAAAGCTGCAAGTTCCATTATATTTCCTGACACGACAGGAAATATATCAAAAAAATATAAGAAACTCAATTTATATGCAATATGCGACTTATGAGAGAAGTACCTGTCTTTTTCTTTTCATGCTGTATACCCAACAGCAAGACATTAAATTCACTGCACATTTTTTTCACGAAGTCTTTCTAATGGGTTGATGAAGGTGATTTGATTCTTTCCACAGAGTTTAGATTTTGTTTCTTGTTTTGTTTTTGTTTTTATATTTTCTTTGTTTGTTTGATTTTTAGAGAGAGCGATAATGAGAACGTCCATACACATGCATGGGTAGAGGCAGAGGGAAAAGGAGAGAGAGAATCTCAAGTAGGTCCCATGCCCATCATGGAACACCATGCATGGCTCCATCTCACGACTATGAGATCATGACCTGAGCCAAAATCAAGAGTCAAACACTTAACCAACTGAGCCACCCAGGTGCCCCAGAGTTTACTTTTTAAATGATTAAAGATAAACATTTTTAAGTTAGTGTCTTCATTTGTAGCATTACATAAAACTTGGCTTATCAAACTGACTACCTTATCGTTTGTACGAGTCAAGTTTACGTGTATGGATGACTTTCAATCAAATCAGCGTGTCTGTTAAGGAGATCCCACCACTGTTATTAACTACTCTGTATTACATTATCAGTTTGCACTACACTCACTTTGCCTGCAATTTCAAATCTTGTTTTCAGGCCCAGGAAATACATGAAATTAACATAGTAGACATGATATACTGAAATTCATGTAAAGTTTAAGACTCAAAAATCTTAAGCACTTCTTCACACTCTTTCAGTACAATTACTCTTGTAAACATTTTTCCTCTCTTTTTTTTAAATAATTTTTAAAGGTTTACTTATTTTTGAGAGAGACAGAACATGAGCTAGGGAGGGGCAGAAAGAGAGGGAGACACAGAATCTGAAGCAAGTTCCAGGCTTTAAGTTGTCAGCACAGAGCCCGATGCGGGGCTGAAACTCATGAACCGTGAGATCATGACCTGAGCGGAAGCCAGATGCTTAACCAACTGAGCCACCCAGGCACCCCAGATTTTCCTCTCTTCTTAACTGTTCTGAGTTACCTCTTCTGGAAGTAAATCTATTACAAATAATAAATAAAAATACATGAATAATATCTGTTCAAATATAAATATGTGAACATTCCTATCAAATGTTTATTTTTCCCCACAGTCATATTCCACCTTTAGGCTTCCTTATCCACTTTTATACCAATGATATTATTTTCAAATTAGTTGCTCACCTTCTTTATCTCTGCTTATCCATCTACCTTATATACCATTACCATGAATTACCTCAAATTATTAGCTATATCAAATAATAGTAATTATAACAACAAAATTAGTAATAATGGAATGACATTATAACAGCCCTTCAATAACTCTTTGTTTAATGAACAGAAAATTTCTAAATTAAAGCCAAGCCCTGTGCTTAGTCTTCTATATGAAGTTTTTGATATAATCCAGATAATAACCAAATGGAGCAAATTATTTCCATTAATCTGAGTTTACATATAGCAATATAAAGCATAATATTAGACAACTTGACTAAAATCATAGCTAATACATAGTAGAGATGAGATCTGGATCAAAGGTGTATGATGCCAAAGTGCATAAGCCTAACGACTATTCTCCTTCTTCACATGGTGTTCTTCATATCGTCCTACTATCTCAATACCTACTAAACTAGGTCTGGAATTTTTGGCTTCAATCTTAGGCTCTCCATTCCTATTCTGATGTGACTTCCCAATCTGTGTCACATTATGCCCCAGTTAACCAGGATTGTTCTGTTCTCTGACCTTGCCTAAAATTGATTTTCTCTCAACCTTTCTAAACACTCATTATACAGGATCTATTTGGAACCTTTAACCTTTCCGGATGTCTTCTCTAAACATTCTACATAAATTATGTGTCTAAAATTCATAGAATATTTTATTTCTCTCATATACAGGGAATAACAAAATATATTACTATTGGAATTACTGGATATCCAAAATTATGTTTCATCTCTACCTTTTTTCAAATTACTAAGTTTTTCAGATGAATGATTGAATCATTGTGTAGTTTGCATAAGGCACCTTCGTGCTTTGCCTGTGGAAGTGGGGCTTCAATATCCAGCCCTCATTCATCTTGAGGTGGAAGTTCTAATCCCAGTTGTGCCAGTTACTATCTTTGTGGTTTTGAGGCAGTGCTAAAATCCTCTGTATCTTGAATTAATCTCTATAATGTAACAAATAACAATATCTGCCAGAGCAAGCTGTTGGTGTGAACTGAATGGAGAAAAAGGTGTAAAGCACCTAAAGGAATATCCAGCATATAATAAGCACTGATAAAGAACAGTTACAGTTATTAAAAATGAATCAAAGCACTGGATATATCAAATATTTTTAGTTAAAATTTTCTCCACTTATATGGAATTTTCTTTTTTTTTAGCATAGATTTACCTTATTTTGTCATCATATGAATAAAAACAAAACAAATTTGGAAATAAGTTTCTATGAGTTAATTTATATGGAAACAACCTTTCCTTGTCATTTGCATAGCTTAATCTTCCTTCACATGGCAAATCCGTTTACTACAGGTTAGCAATTATGCATTCTCATATGCAATTTTTCTATTTCTTAGAATTCTCCAAAAATATTTAAGCTAATTTGCTTAGCTTTGCAATATCAGGTATGACCCCAATGACCCCAATTAGGGACACTGCTACTAAATATTCTAAAGTTAATTTTTTTTTCCTGTTGCCTGATTACCTCCCCAAACCTATAGGATCCTGAAAGCACTCCCCTAAATATCTCAAATATGACTTTCATTATTCTGACTTCAGATTGGCAAAATAAATCATACTTTTCATATCTGCTTCCCCCAGATCCTACTCTCAAGGCATCTGACTCCAGCCTGTTAACGTCATTCAAAAATCAGATTCTTCCTTGCATTTGGTGGTTGGTGGCCCTGATTCAGGATTTATTCTAGTTTTGATCAGCTCAGTAATATTTATTTGGTAATGAGAGGCTTACTGCCTCCCCTTAACATAAATATTGACTGTCTTGATAAAATAAACTGAAAAAAAATGCCTACATCATTTGAAAATGGGAATTTTTTAAATATTTTTATTTATTTCTAGGAGAGAGAGAGAGAGAGAGCATGAGCAGGGAGGGTCAGAGAGAGAGGGAGACACAGACTCTGAAATAGGCTCCAGGCTCTGAGCTGGCAGTCAGCACAGAGCCCGACGCGGGGCTCGAACCCACGAACCGCGGGATCATGACCTAAGCAAAAGTCGGACGCTTAACCGACTAAGCCACCCAGGCGCCCCTGAAAATGGGAATTTTAACTCAAAAAACTAGTTGACATCTTAAATAAAACTAAAATTCTTTGACTGGCATAAAGTTGTGTTTGTGAGTGACCACAGTAGCTCAGCAACAAATTGTATGTAGATGTGTCTAGAGTGTTCTGTCAAAGCGTTCCATATAAGAATACAATCCATGGTGCAGCACATCTTTCTAATTAGTATTTCATAATTTCACTATCCAAAGCTAAAAATATGTATATTTTCAAAAGTAATGATATACAGAATTTAAGAAGCAATATTAATAATAAACTATACACATTTTTAATTCTTTTATGCAGTACATTAACTAAGTCATGAGCATTGGATGTTAACAGTGAATTATCAAATATTCTCTTCCATTATGATTCTTATATTATGCATCCTTAGAGCCTCTTAACCATAGTAAGGTCCAGGATAAGACAGAATTGGGTAACAAGATTTTCCCTGAAATATGATTTGAGAAGAGACTCTACATTCACAAGATCAAAAACACAAACCTCTTTTCTGACCGGAATTTATCTCTTATCTTAAAGGAATATGCATTTTATTTTTTCTTAACTTTTTTTTTTAATATTTTTTATTTATTTCTAGCAGAGAGAGAGAGAGAGAGAGAGACAGCGTGAGCAGGGGAGGGTCAGAGAGAGAGGGAGTCACAGACTGAAACAGGCTCCAGGCTCTGAGCTGGCAGTCAGCACAGAGCCCAATGCGGGGCTTGAACCCACGAACCGCGAGATCATGACCTAAGCGAAAGTCGGACGCTTAACTGACTAAGCCACCCAGGCGCCCCAGGAATATGCGTTTTAAAAGTGAAACTATTGTGCTATCTAGATCAGTTAACATAACTAAATGTACTAAAATTATATTCTTATTTCCCTTTCACAAATTCTATAGTGTCTTTCTGGGAGAGAGTGAAAGAATATGAGAATAATTTAAATAATGTTTACAATTCAGGTCCATCCTCTATTGCCATTACAGTAAATGAGCACTCACCCCAGAGCAAACACAAGAAAGATACCTTTATTTGTTTTTTCCATAATTGGCCCAGAACAAGAGGGTAATGGTCCTTTACTTCAAAAAGTTTGAAAATATATAACATAGAAAATTTTTAAAAAAATAGAAGAGTGTAAAAATGTATAAAATGAAAGGACTATAAACAATTTTCTCAAGACTTTTGAGTTCATTAATCCACAAATTCTGTGTATTTGTCTGGTAACAGCTCCATTAGTTCTGGCTTTCTATGTTTATGTTGTTTACACATTCAGCCCATTATGCTGACCTCAGAACTTTAACTGTGGTGGAGAAATAATTCTATTACGTTGAGACCAGTAAAACTTACCAGCCTTGTCAGCACATGCAGCACAGGGACGTCAGAGAATTAGATATCAAATAAGAGTAAGAGGATGAGAAATCTTGAAAGTTGGTAAAGATTTGAAATAAAGAGTTCACAATTTTCTATGGGCTACAATGGGGTGGGAAGGGGAGCACAGTTAGCTAAGGAACTCTAAGCACAGGTAGGGATTAAAATATGAGTTTTGGGGAAAATTCAGAAAAAGGAAAGTGGGACTGTAATGGATTGCGTGGTAGCCCTCAAAATATGTCTATATTTTGATTCCTATAATTTGTGAATGTCATCTTATCTAGAAAAAGAGTTTTACAGGTGTAATTGGGAAAGCTAAAAAGATTTATCTTTGATTATCCAAGTAGACTTTAAATTCAATTAATAAATATCTTTATAAGTGAAAAGCAAAGAGAAATTTGAGATAAACAAAAGAAGAGGAAGCAATATGACCACTGAACCAGAGACCAGAGACAGGCAGCCACAGTTAAGGAATGCCAGGGTAGCCAACAGAAGGCGGAAATGGCAAAGAATGGATTCTCTCCTAGAGACCCATAAAGAACACAGCCCTCCTAAGGTTAGTTTTTGGACTCCCAGCCTCCAGCACTGTGAAAGTAAACATTTCTCTTGTTATATAAGCCATCACGTTTAAGGTTCTTATGCCAGCCACAGGGAACTACCACCGGTACTATGTTTATAAAATGCACTTCCCAATATTCCTGGCGTTCTTCATAATGAGTTTTACCAATAGTTACACTATGCTTCCTATTAAAGAAGACAATGTGGAAATGTTTTGGTACACTGAAACTTCTATTAACATACAAAAACTATTAACCAATGTCATGCAAACTTATGTAAAGTAAAATTAGATACTTGTGATTATCATAAACAATGACCCATACTCCAAGCAAGACAAGTAAATTATATACAAAGAATGATAGGAAAATACGTGAAAGAATAAAGGAAACAATTAACAAAATGAAAAGGAACTTACACAATGGATAAATATTTATGAACGATATGTCTGACAAGGGGTAATTATCAAAAATATATAAAGAACTCGTACAACTCAATACCCAAAATACAAATAACACAATCAAAAACCAGGCCAAGAACCTAAATAAGTACCTGTCAAATACAATTTCAAGTGGCTAACAAGTATATTAAAAAGTGCTCAATGTCACTAATCATCATGGAAATTAAAACCACAATGAGATATTATCTTATATCTTTCAGGATGGCTATTATCAAAGAAACAAAAACAAAAACAAAAATATAGAAAGTGTTAGCAAAGATGCAGACAAAAGAGAAACCTTGTGCACTGCTGATAGAAATGTACGTTAGTATGGATATTATAAAAAATAGTATAGAAGTTCTTTGGAAAATTAAAGAGTAGGACTACCATATGATCCAGAAATCAAACTTCTGAGTACATATCCAAAAGATCTGAAATCAGGACTAAAAAGAGATATCTGCACTCCGATGCTCACTGCAGTACTATTTACAATAGTCAAGATATGGAAACAACTACATGCCCTTTGACATGATTTTTTAATGATTTCATTAAAAAAATATACAACAAACTATTATCCAACCATAAACAAAAATGAAATCCTGCCATTTGTGACAACACTGATGTAGCTAGAGGACATTTCACCTACTAAATAAGCAACACAGAGAGATAAATATTACATGACTTCATTGCGGCCAAGTGGAATCTAAATAGTCAAGGGGCACCTTGGTGGCTCAGTTAGTTGAGCATTGGACTCTTGATTTTGGCTTATGATCCCAGGGTTGTGGGATGAAGCCCAACATCAGGCTTTGCAGTGAGCATGGAGCCTGCTTGGAATTCTCTTTCACTTCCTCTCTCTCTCTCCCCAGCCCATGCTCTCTTAATAATAATAATAATAATAATAATAACATACTCAAACTCATAGAAACAGAGAGTAGGATGGCAGTTGACAGGGGCTGTGTGGAGGGGAAAATAGGGGATGTTGTCGAAACAGTACAAAGTTTCAGTTACATAAGATGAATAAGTTCTAGAGCTCTAACATACAATATGCTGACTGTAGTTAACAATATCATATTTTATCCTTGAAATTCGCAAAGAGGATAGATCTTAACTTCAGTCTTCTCAACACACACACACATACAAAATTATAATTACATGGAGGTGATAAATACATTAATTAGCTTGACTGTGGTGATTATATCACAATGTATACAGTACTTATGTTAAAATATCCAGTTGCACAACTTTTGTCAAAGATGTTTCAACAAAGCTGTTAAAAAGCAAAGATGTTTTTCCATTCCACTCCCATTCCATCTTTCTCACAGATTCTAGTCATCTGTTTTTTTTTTAAATTAACAAATTAATAAATTAAACCTATATTTTAGGGGCACCTGGGTGGCTCAGTCAGTTAAGTTGCCGACTTCAGCTCAGGTCATGACCTCACAGCTCATGTCCGGCTCTGTGCTGACAGCTCAGAGCCTGGAGCCTGCTTTGGATTCTGTCTCCCTCTGTCCCTCTCTCTGTCCCTCCACTGCTCACACTCTGTCTCTCTCTCTCTCAAAAATGAATAAACTTTAAAGAATTTTAATAAAAAATAAACATTATTTTTCTTAAAAACCTACATTTTAGTGGAACTTAGAGAATATGCATATTTTTTTTAAATTTTTTAACATTTATTAGCTTTTGAGAGAGAGACAGAGCACGAGTGGGGGAGGATACACAGGGGAGGCAGAGAAGCTGAAGGCTCCAGGCTCTGAGGTGTCCACACAAAGCCAGTATGGGCATCCAACTCACAAACCACGAGATCATGACCTGAGCTGAAGCTGGATGCTTAACTGACTGAGCCACCCAGGCGCCCTAAGATTGTGTGCATTTTTTAAAAATGTCTTATTTATTTCTAGGAGACAGAGAGAGAGACAGCGTGGTGAGCAGGGGAGGGTCAGAGAGAGAGGGAGTCACAGACTGAAACAGGCTCCAGGCTCTGAGCTGGCAGTCAGCACAGAGCCTGACGTGGGGCTCGAACCCACGAACCACGAGATCATGACCTAAGCGTAAATCGGACGCTTAACCGACTAAGCCACCCAGGTGACCCCAATGTGTGCATTTTTGACAAGAATTATTTCTATTTTCTTTTGAGAAACTAATAAGAAAATTAAGCAGAAGGTAAAATATGATTCAAAATAGCTAATAATAATAACACTCAATGTCTAATGGAAAATTTAAGCTACAACTAATTACAAAGTTTGAAAAGAATCAGATTCCTATTGATTATCTATAAAACTGAATTTATAAAATACTTTAATATTTATCTTTATTGGAATACTATATTAAATTATCCCGACCATATATGCCTCTTCTATTATCTTCAAAGTCCAAATCAAGCCTTGCCTCCTCTCTAACATTTTTCCTGCCTATTAGAGTCAACAGCATTCTCTCTTTTCTGAACTAAATTTTATTTCTTATTTTTCACTTAATATATTTGTTCCTATTGAACAATTCACCTATGTCATCATTCAGCAATTTAAATTAGAAAAGGTCTAAAGACAATAGCTTTTATGGAAAAAATTAGAATAAGTGAAAGAAATAATACTGCTAAGTGAGATTTATACTAGATAATAAAGCCAAAGATCTGATTTGTTCACCAAGTTTCACTATTTTATTTTAATTTTTTTTAAGGTTATTCAGTTTGAGAGAGAGACAGCACAAGCGGGTAAGGGGAAGAGAGAGAGAAAGAGAATCCTAACCAGGCTCCCTGCTACCACCACAGAGCACGATGTAGGGCTCAAAGCCACAAAACTGTGAGACCATGACCTAAGCCAACACTAAGAGTCAGCACTTAATCAACCAAGCCACACAGATGCCCTGAGTTTGACTATTTTAAGGAAAACTCCAATATGGTGGGGTTATATTCTTAGCAAAACCTGTCCATGATCTCAGCTTTATAATTACATCATGTAGAAGAGAGCAGAGGTTTTTAAAGCCAAAAGAAAAGAAATGGTCTGAAAAGTATTTCCTAGAAAAGCAGCACATTTTATTAGCTATATCATCTCTTATTCAAAATGTGGTTCTGCTTTCCTGTGTGAACTTGGGACAAATTAATGAATATTTCTGTGCTCCAGTTTTCCCATATGTAAAATGAGGAATATCATAGTATCCATTTTACAGTGTTTATGTGTACATTAAATAGTACAATACTAAATGTAACTCTTCTGTCAAGAACGTGTGTGTCTAGTGAAAGAGAGAGACAGAGATGGTATAGATAGCTATAGATACAGATGATATAGACATAGATATATAGATTAGATATAGATATAGATAGGTAGATATGATATGTATGGTATACACAAATTTTTAAATGTATTCAAATTTTGTTTCAAAACAAGTTGCTTTCAGAAATAAAATTTAATTTATCTTTTCTAAAGTTATAAATTATATTAAAACCAAAATATAGCCCAGGGTACTGATGATACCTAAAGAAAATCCAAAATATATTTGTGTGTATTCATCTACCCTAGAGGGTTAGAGTGATAAACGGTGAGTAGAATGCATGAATTCACATATTAAAGGTATTCAAGTATAAACTGACGAAATCGAGCATGCTGTCTCTGGATCAGTAAGCACAGAAACAGTATTTAGAAACCTAGAGTGAACCATGACAGTAATATGCCAAAATCTGGGTCACTGGAAACTGTGTCTTTGAACTGCATAGATGTATCTGTCCGTTTATTCTAAACTAAATAACTTGATATTAGATTCAGATTGCTACTCTCTCAGTGATACTATGATGAGTTAACCACTGAGACAGTAAGCATCTTGCATATGAGAAAATAAGTGTTGCAGTAGCAAAGTATAACAATTACAGTTTTCTTAATGCTAGAATTCTTCTAGTCCAGAGTTGCTATGTCATGACAAAAATATTCGTCCACACCTAAAAAATTTAAGTATATCTTTACACATCTAACAACACTAAACATAATCAATCTCTTCCTGTTTCTGTCTCTCCCTGTCTCATACAATCAAAGAGTTTAGCCATCTCTGTATTTTCAGGTTCCCCCCATTACCCATTTGAGAAGTTTAAAATGATCATATTTTATTTTGTATACTTTGGATGACCCAAAACCTCAAAAATTATATATCAACTTGATTAATCTTATAAATTGGATACTAAATAACAATATTAATTAATAAACTTTGTTGATATGTATTTAAAATTCCTTTGTTCTATAACCACATACAAATTTTAGGATAGTTTGTTCCAGTTTTGAGAATAATGCTGGTGCAATTTTGATTGGGATTGCATTGTATGTGCAGATTGCTTTGGGTAGTAATGACATTTTAACTATATTTATTCTTCCAATCAATGAGCATGAATGTTTTTCCATTTCTTTGTGTCTTCTTCAATTACCTTCATAAGTTTTCTATAGTTTTCATCATACAGCTCTCTTATATCTTTGGTTAGGTTTATTCCTAGTTATTTTATGGTTTTTTGTGCAGTTGTGAATGGGATCAGTTTCCCGATTTCTCTTTCTGTTGCTTCATTATTGGTGTATGAAAATGCAATCAACTTCTGTACGTTGATTTTGTACCCTGCTACTTTACTGAATTCATGGATCAGTTCTAGAAATCTTCTGGTGGAGTCTGTCAGGTTTTCTAGGTAGAGTATCATGTCGTCTGTGAAAAGTTAAAGTTTGACTTCATCTTTACCAATTCTGATGCCTTTTATCTCCTTTTGTTGTCTAATTACTGATGCTAGGACTTCCAGCACTATGTTAAACAACAGTGGTGAGAGTGGATAGAATAGCAAACATTTTTTAAGACAGAGAGGGAGACAGCGGGTGGGGGGGTGGGAGGGTGGCTCAGTTGGTTGAGAGTTCGATTTCAGCTCAGGTCATGATCTCACGGTTTGTGGGTTTGAGCCCTGTGTTGGGCTCTGTGCTGACAGCTCAGTCAGAGCCTGGAGCCTACTTTGGATTCTGTGTCTCCTTCTCTCATTGCCCCTCTCCTGCTTATCCTCTGTCTCTCTCAAAAATAAGTAAACATTTAAAAAAAAGAAAAAGAGAAGAGAGGGAAAGCAAGTAAACATTAAAAAAGAGAGAGAGAAGAGAGGGAAAGCAAGGGAAGGATAGATAAGGAGGGAGAGAGGATCTTAAGCTGGCTCCATGCCCAGCACAGAGCCCAACATAGGGTTCGATCTCATGACTGTAATAATGACCTGAGCTGAAATCAAGAGTCAAATGCTCAAGTGACTGAGCAACCCAGGTGCTCCTATACTAGCAAATTTTAAATATCTATATTTGGCTACATGCTGTGACAATAACTAGGTAAAATCATAAAATCATTATAAATATATATAATCTTTTTAAGAATATAGGCCTTCTCTGAGTGGAAATAGATAAAATAGAGACTAAAAAGACAATACAAAAGATCAATAAAACAGTTGGTTCTTTGAAAAGATAAACAAAATTGACAAAGTTTTAGTTAGACTCACCAAAAAAAGAGAAGGAGCTCAGATAGATAAAATCATAAATAAATGGGAAGTTACAACTGATATCACAGAAATACAAAAGATCATAAAAGATTTATAATGAATAATTACATGCCAATATATTGGACAATGTAGAAGAAATCAATACATTCCTAAAAGATTACAATCTTCCAAGACTGAATCATGAAGAAATAGAAAATTTGGATAAACCAATAGTAAAGAGACTGAATCAGTAATTAAAACCTTTGCCACAAACAAAGGTCCAGGATAATATGGCTTCACAGATGAATTCTACCAAACAGTCAAAAAAGATATAATACCTATCTTTTTCAAAATATTCCAAAAAACTGAAGAGGAGGAAATGCTTCCAAATACATTTTTGGGGCCAGCATTACTCTGATACCAAATGCAGACAAGGATAATATACAAAAGAAAAAAAGAAAAGAAAATTACAAGTCAATATTCCTGATAAACACTGATTAAAAATTCTCAACAAAATATTAGCAAAACAAATAAAAAAACACATTATAGAATCACATGCCAAGATCAAGTGGGATCTATTCCAGGATGCAAGGACGGTTCAGCATCTGCAAATCAATCAATATGACAAATCACATTAACAAAATAAAGGATAAAAATCATATAATCATCTCTTTAGATACAGAAAAGACTTTTGACAAAACTCAACATCATTTATGATAAAATATCTCAATAAAATGGGTAGAGAGGGAATGTACCTAGCATAATAAAGGACATATATGACACAGCTAATATCTTATTCAACAGTGAAAAGCTGAAAGTCTTTCTAAGGTCAAGAACGGGATTAGGATGCGTACTCTCCCCACTTTATTCAACATAGTGCTGGAAGTCCCAGGCACAGCAAAGGCAAGAAAAACAGAAATGAAGGCAGACACATTAGAAAGAAAAGAAGTAAAACTGCCACTACTTGCAGACCATTGTATGCACCAAAACTACTCAACCAAAACTACTCCACTGTTATAACTAATAAATGTATTCAGTTAAGTTGCAGAATATAAAATTAATATATGAAAATGTGTTGCCTTTCTATACTCTAATAATTTCTATACACTAAACAAATGAAGAAAATAACCCCATTTTCACATCACATCAAATAGAATAAAATACCTAGGAATTTTCTTCTGTTTTTTTGAGAGAGAGCTAGAGCACAAGTAGGGAGAGGGGTACAGAGAGAGAGACACACACAGAATCTGAAGCAGGCTCCAGGCTCTGAGCTGACAGCACAGAGCCTGATGCAGGGCTCAAAATCGCAAACCATGAGATCATGACGTGAGCTGAAGTCAGATGTTTAACTGGGTGAGCCACCCAGATTCCCCACCTAGGAAAAATTTAACCAAGGAGGTAAAAGTACTATACACTGAAAAGCTTGTTACTGAGTGAAAGAAATTGAAGAAGACACAAATAAATGGAAAGATATTCCATGATAATGGACTGGAACATTTGTATTGTAAAAAATTCTATACTACCCATAGTAATCTACAGATTCAATGCAATCCCTACAGAATTCCAATGCCGGGGCACCTGGTGGCTTAGCTGGTTAAGCCTCTGACTCTTGATTTGGGCTCAGGTCATGATCTTGTGGTTCTTGACTTCAAGGTCTGAGCCAGGCTCTGACTCACTGCATGGAGCCTGCTTCGGATTCTCCTCTATCTTTCTCTCTCTCTGCCTCTCCCTTGCACCAGCTCGCTCCCTCTCGCTCTCTCTCAAAATAAATAAGTAAACTTAAAAAAAATATTTTAAATAAAGTTCCAATGACATTTTTTTCACATAACTAAAGCAACAATTCTAAAATTTGTGTAGAACCACAAAAGACCCCAAATAACCAAAAAGATCTTGAGAAAGTACAAAGATGAAGATATCAAGCTCACTGATTTCAAACTATACTACAAATATAATCAAAACAGTATGATACTGGCATAAAAACAGAAACAGATACACAGATAAACAGAATAAAGAGCACAGAAATAAGCCCATCCATTTATGATCCATTAATCTATGACAAAATAGGCAAGAGTATACAATGGGGAAAGGATAATCTCTTCAATAAGTGGTATTCAATAAGTGGTACTGACAACTGCATGCAAAAGAATGATACTGGGAAACTACCTTATATCATATACAAAACTTAACTAAAGTGTATTAATGACTTGAATATAAAACCTGAAATCCTAAAACTCCAAAAAGAAAATATAGGTGGTAAGCTACTTGAAATCAGTCTTAGCAATGCTTTTTTTTTGACCTGACACCAAAGGCAAGGGAATCAAAAGCAAAATTAAACAAACAGTACCACATTAAACTAAAAAGCTTCTGCACTGTGAAGGAAATCATAAAAGAAAATAAAAAGGCAACCTACTGAATGGAAGAGGATAATTGAAAATCATATCTGATAAGGGGTTAATATCTAACATACATAAAGTACTTCCACAAATCAGTAAAAAAAAAAAAAAAAAATGATGAAAAATAGGCAGAGGATCTGAATAGACACTTTTTCCAAAGACATATAGATGGCCAACAGCCACATGAAAAGATGGTCAGCATCACGAATTATAAGAAAAATGCAAATTAAAACCACAATTAGATATGACCTCACTCCTGTCAGAACAGTTATTATTATAAAGACAAGAAATAAAAAGCATTGGTGAAGATGTGAGAAAAAGGAAAGCTTCATAAACTATTGGTAGGAATGTAAATTGGTGTGACCACTATGGAAAACAGTATGGAGGTTCCTTAATAAATTAAAAATAAAACTACCATATGATCCAGCAACTCCACTACTGGGTATCTATCCAAGGAAACCAAAAACAGTAATTTGAAAAGACATCTGCACTCTTATGTTCACTGCATTATTTACAATAGTGAAGATATAGAAACATCAGTGTCCATTGTTGGATGAATAAAGAAAATGTATCGTGTATATTCAAATACACACACACGGATACCACTCAGCTATAAAAAAGAATGGTATTTTTGCCAGCTGTGATAACATATATGGACTTAGATGGTATTATGCTCAGCAAAATAAGTCAGACAGAGAAAGACAAATAACTCATGATTTCACTAATGTGTGGAGTTTAAAAAACAAAACAAAGAAAACAAAGCCCAGGTTCATAGAT
Source organism: Hyaena hyaena (assembly GCF_003009895.1). Lineage (NCBI taxonomy): Eukaryota > Metazoa > Chordata > Mammalia > Carnivora > Hyaenidae > Hyaena > Hyaena hyaena. The sequence continues at coordinate 842,132 of NW_024081053.1, forward strand.
ACAGCAAACAGATTCGTGGTTGCAATGAGTGGAGTGAATATGAAGTATAAACTTAACAGTTATAAAATAAGTCATGAGGATTTAATGTTCAGCATGTGGAATACAGTCAATAACACTGTATTAACTTTGCAAGGTGAGAGACCATATCTAGACCTATCATGGTGACCTTTCCTAATTTGCACAGATGTCAAATCACTATGTTCTGTATCTGAAACTAATATAATATTGTATGCCAATTATACCTCAATAAATAAGAAAATAAAATTAACTGTAGAAAAGTACAATTTTAAATACCATGATATATATATCATATATATATCATACATATATCATATATATACCATATATATGTATATAATCAAATAATTTTCCTCTACTTAATGGCTATAATGTAATAGGTTCTGAAATATATGTAAGCTTTTATTAGACATTAGTAAAGTATTTTATTATTTTAATTATTATTCACCAGTGAACAGAATTAGATAACTAAAACAATGTAGTATTAGGGTTATGTAACCATATAACAGTTTTACTCCAACATGATATAAAACTTTACTAGTTGTATTAGACAAGTTATATAACCCCCCAGCTTGCCACAGTTTCATCCTCACAGTTTCATCCACAGTTTTATCTAGGGATAATATAAGAATATGCTACATTGTGTTGTAAGATGATAATAATATTTGTAAAATGTTTAGAGTAATAGCTTCTCTTTAATGTAAAACTTATCTTTATCTGAGTTTTTAAACTTTAAAAATGAAAAGAAAATTCCCAGTACATAAAATCACCGTGCTGAAAGGCCCTAATGATGGCTACCCTATCACTCATAAGGTACAACTGTTTTGCTCCTTGAACTCCAGCTTAATCTTATATTGCCAAAATTTTTGTAAGGTTTCTGGAACATTTATGTTCTTTATAACATGTCTTGCATATGCCCCACATTGGGCAATATAAGGCTAGGAAAGCAAATATTTAATGAATTCCTATAGAAGCAGTGTTTTTTTGTATGTATGAAAATTAATAGTGCAACTTATTCTACTCTTGTTTTCTAAAACTGATACACTTCTAAGAAATACCTGAATGATACATTTTAGTATATATTTTATTAAATAAAAGATTTTAATATAGTAACATTGTAAATATTGTATAAAAGTATTAATTGCAATTAATAAAACATAAAGCCATATATTTTTCAATAAAATTCAAAACTGGAATTGTTAAATTATCACTGAGTTTCTTGGAAACAATAAAATGCATTTATTAAGTTTTTCAGCTTGATTGAGATATAAACAATATACAAAAATTTATATATTTTAAATATTCATTTTGATGTTATTGAACCTATACATATACTCATGATCCGATTTCCACAGTAAAGGTAATAAATATATTCATCACCACCAAAATATTTGTGTCCACTTTTTTTGTGTGTTTAAGAACACTTAACATGAGATCTAGCCTCCTAACAAGATTTTAAGTGTACTAAACCTTGCTGTTTCATTTTTTTTATGAGTAGACATAGAGTTAACTAGTACTTGGAAATAACTATTTTATGAAACAGCATCGAAAATTAAGGTAAGATTTTCCAAATACTAAAAAAATAGTAATACTAAATATATATATAATATAATATAACATTATATTATACAATTATATATACTTATATAATAATTATTGTACTATATTAATATATATATGGCACTTACATTTCAGCCAAGATAAGTCACAGGGACCAGATTTAACTATCCACCAAAACAACCAAAACCTGAACAAAATATATGAAACAACAGTTCTTAAAATTTTTAACATCCAGGATACAAAGTACAATGAAACCTGAGGGACAAGAAACAAGGTGAGACCAACAATTGCTCTAGCTTACAACCTAAAGAACAATTCCAGATCATGGCAAATGACAGGAATCGCAGGGCAGTCTAACATACTCCCTAAGTACTCCTCCTTGTGTACTCAGCATACTACCCATTAGTGCCTGTCTGTGATAAACTATCTAAAACTGAAGAAGGAAACACATGTGAGTTATAGACCTATCATTCACCAAGGCATACTTATGGCTGAAACTACTGACTATTCTTAATGCCAAAACAGAAAACCTGTATTAGGGCATTAAGTACTTAGCACAGTTTGCAAAAGAAGAGTAAACTTGAAAAAAAAGATAGCATTAAAAATTACTCAAAATGAGGGGCGCCTGGGTGGCTTAGTCGGTTAAGCGTCCAACTTCCACTAAGGTCATGATCTCGCGGTTCGTGGGTTCGAGCCCCGCGTCGGGCTCTGTGCTGACTGCCAGCTCAGAGCCTGGAGCCTGTTTCAGTCTGGGACTCCCTCTCTCTCTGACCCTCCCCTGCTCACGCTGTCTCTCTCTCTCTCCTAGAAATAAATAAAACATTAAAAAAAAAAAGAAATTACTCGAAATGAAACACATGGAGAAAAAAATGCTGAAAAAACCGAGCTAATTAGCAACATCTGGGGAAACCATAGACATCTACACTTGCGTGGCTGGCATCCACAAAGAAGGGAGGAGTCGTGCTCCCTGTTCCCAACATCTGAGGTGTCAATGGGCAGGCATCACAGATCAGGTAATACAGTCCGCTGAGTTAGGTCAGCAGTTTATGAAGGCTTGAGTTCAGCTAGTTAAAAGATGCACTAAACTTGATAGTGAAGAATTCCAGAAGATTGGTATGAGATTCATTGGCTTTATTGTGAAATTGATCCATATACGTATTAAAACATCATTTATAACAAACCTCAAGCACAAGAGGTATGAAAAGAAATAGACCAAGGCACGTTATAACCAAACTTATTGAAACTAAGGAAAAGGAGAACATCTTAAAAACAGCTAGAGAGACAAAAACAAAAACATTTACAGAGGAACAGAAGTAAAGAACAAGCTGATTTATCATCAGAAATAGTGCAATACAGAATTCAATGGATCAACATTTTTAAAGCACTGAAAGAGAAACTGTCAACTAATGATTTTTTACCCAGTAAAATTACCATTCAAAAATAAAAGTAAAATCAAGACATTATCAGACACACAAAAGATTTAAAAAATTTATCACCATCAGAATATTACAAGTCATGTTAAATGTAGACATGCAATCATAAAGAGAATGATCCAGGGGTACCTGATGGCTCAGTGTGTTAATAAGCACTGACCTCAGCTCAGGTCATGATCTCACCATTTCAAGCCCCATATCTGGTTCTGCACTGTCAGTGCAGAGCCTACTTGGGATTCTGTCTTTCCATCTCTCTGCTCTTTCCCTGCTTGCCTGTGCGCTTCTCTCTCTCTCTCTCTCTTTCTCTCTCTCTCTCAAAAATAAATAAACAAACTTTAAAAAGAGAGAGAGAGAATGATCCAAAATGTAAATATGGATTGGCACAAGTGAATGAAAAGCCTTAGGAATGGTAACTATACAGATGAATATAATATATTTTTTTCATATTAAAGGTCTTTAAAACCAAACTGGCTATTTTTTTCATGTCTATTATTTATTTTTGAGAGAGAGAGAGTGCACAAGCAAGTGCACAAGTGAGGGAGGGTCAGGGAGAGGGGGAGACAGAATCTAAAGTAGGCTCCAGGCTCTGAGCTCTCAGCAAGGGTGGGGTGCTCTCTTGCAGCAGCTATCTCACAGCTAGAACCCAGGAGCCTCGAGATGATGACCTGAGCTGAAGTCCAACACTCAATCAACTGAGGTGCCCAGGGACCCCACAATTGGCTATTTAAGTAGAAAAATAATGATGTAGTGCAGGGTTATAGCATATCCAGTAGTATGGCAACAACGACACACAGGCTATCAGAGGAGAAATGAGAAAACTGATTTCAGATTCTTACACTATGTTTCAGTGGTATAATATCACTCAAAAGTAGACTGAAAAGTTAAATATAAATACTCTAAGCCCTAAACCAACCTCAAAAATAATATAACAAACTCAACAAATAAGTCTACCAGTTGGCAATAAAGAACCAAAACAAATGCTCAATTTATCCAAAAGGAAGCAGAACAAGAGAATAAAGCAAACAGGACATATAGAAAAGAAATAACAAGATGCAAAATTTATTTTTTTAAACTCTTTTAAGTTATTTATATATTTTGAGAGAAAAAACAAGCAAGCAAGAGCAGGGGAGAGACAGAGAGACTGCCAAGCAAAGCTCTGTGCTGCCAGTGCCAAGCCCACCACAGGGCTTGACTCCATGAACCATGAGATCATGACTTCAGCTGAAATCAAGAGTTGGGACACGTAAATGACTGAGCCATCCATGCACAGCAATGGTAGCTTTAAATTCAACCATGTTGAAATCACTTTAAGACAAATGATCTTAATCAAAATAAAAGAGACATTTACATTGGATTAAGATTTTTTTAAAGCAAGACTCAACTATATGCTGTCTAGAAGACATACACTATAAAAACAAAAATACAAATATGTTATAAGTAAAGGAATGGAAAATAAGATACTTTGTTTGCACTAATCAGAGAAGAGATGGATTAACTATATTATTACCAGTAAGGTAAATTTGTGAACAAAGAACATTAGCCTTTCTGAACAAATTACTATTATCAGATATAGAGAAGTTCACATCAAAATGATAAAGGGCGGGGTGCCTGTGTGGCTTAGTTGGTTAAGCATCCAACTTTCGCTTCGGTCATGATCTCACGGTTCGTGGGTTCGAGCCCCGCGTCGGGCTCTGTGCTGACTGCCAGCTCAGAGCCTGGAGCCTATTTCAGTCTGTGACTCCCTCTCTCTCTGACCCTCCCCTGCTCACGCTGTCTCTCTCTCTGTCTCCTAGAAATAAACATTTAAAAAAAAAATGATAAAGGGAGCAAGTCAAGAGAACAAAACAATTCTAAATGTTTATGTGTTAATGACAGATCTACAAAATGCACAAAACAAAACCAGACTGAAACTCAAAGAGAAAGAGACAAATCTACAATGATAGAAATTTCAACACCTGTCTCATAATATTTTATAGACATATATATATGAATTTGATAATTTGTAGAAGACATATGTAGGAATTCAATAATTACACTGATAATTATAGAACAATTTCAACTCCTCTAACAATAATTTATAGAATACATATATAGGAATTCAATAATTATATTGATAATTATAGAGCATAACAATTAGCAGCAGAACACACATTTCTATCCAGTTAATACAGAATATTTACCAGGACAAACCATATTTTAGGTTAAAACTCCGAGGAATCTAAAAGTAAAAGGAAAATGCCTGAAAATGCTATGTTTGAAAAATCTACCATCAACTTTATACTTAATGGTGAAGAATGCGGACATCAGGAACACGTCAAGAATGTTCACTCTCATCACTTCTGTTCAACACTGTCCTAGAGGTACTAGCTGATCCAATAAATCAGAAAAAATAAATATGTCATTCAGACTTGAAGAAATAGTATTTTATTTACCAGTAGATGATATCATTATTATCTATCCAATAGAATCTACATAAAAGCCACTGGAACTAAAGAACATCTGCAAGGTTTCAGGATACAAAGCATTAGTCATTAGAGAAATGCAAATTAAAACCACAATGAGACACTACTATAACATTTTTTTTAAATGAGCACACCAAGGGAGCGCCTGGGTGGCTTAGTAGGTTAAGCATCCAACTTTAGCTCAGGTCATGATCTCAGGGTTCGTGGGTTCAAGCCCCACATCAGTCTCTGTGCTGACAGCTAGCTCAGAGCCTGGAGCGTGCTTCAGATTCTGTATCTCCCTCTTTCTCTGACCCTCCCCTGCTTACGCTGTCTCTCTCTCTCTCACTCACTCTCTCTCTCTCTCTCACTCACTCTCTCTCTCTCTCTCAGAAATAAATAAAAATAAAAACATTTAAAAAAATTTAAATGACCACACCAAGTGTTGCTGAAGGTATGGAATAACTGGAACTTTCATATACTACCTGTATATGACATAAATATGTTATAAAAATGGCATAACTATTTTGGAACAAAAATTAAAAGTTTCTTAAAAGTTGAATACACATTTATTATATATGAACCAGCTATTCCACTTGTAAAGCATTTTACAATATAAAGCATTTATCTATACAAAGACTTGAACAATAATGTTCATGTCATCTTTATTTGTAATAGTTAAAAACTAGAAAAAATCCTAATGTCTTAACACTATATGAGTAGGTAAACAAATCATGGTATATTCATACAATGAAATACTACTCAGCAATAAAAAAAAAATGAACTATTGATAAACACTGAAATATATATACATGCCATAATAATATGGCTGAGTTAAAAGAGGAACACCAAAATAGAATATATGATTTCATATTTATATATATGAACAATTACATATATAAAGGAACAATATATATGCAATATATTTATAAAATAAATATATAAAATATAAACATATAGATGTGTGTGTGTGTGTGTGTGTGTGTGAGTGTGTGTGTGTATCACAAACTAATATAGTGACAGGATAATCAACATTTGCCTTGGGATAGTGTTGCAAATAGGAAGTCTGAGAGAGGAATTACCAAGAGGCAAACGAGAATTGGTATGGAGGGGATGATCATTATCTTGATTGCTGTTATGGTTCATATACATTCCGAATGTATAAATTGTACAATCTAAATATGTATAGTTTACTCTATGTCATGTATACCAGCTAAAGTTGTAAAAATGCATATGTAAATTATTTTGATTGATTGTATTGTTCATTTACCACTATTGTGAAATTCTTACCAGTTAGAGTTTTAAAAAAAACACAAATTGTACAACTGTCTTCAGATTATGCAGCATAACATGGAAGAAAGTGTTACAGGTAAAACATTAGCAGATCTGTGTTTTAGTTGTTTTGAAATGACTGGATCACTAACTATGGTTAACTCACTGAACCACTCAAACCTTCAGTTTACTAACCTATAAAGTAAAAGGGCTGTACATGATCACTGGTCCTCAGTCTTGTCTGGATTTCTGGAACATTGTGGAATATTACTTTTCAGGACTAGGCAATTAGAGGAACTGAAGAATCACCAACAAAATTCTTTGTAGATCAACAATAATTAAAACACAATCTTTACTTTATTCCAATATCACATAGTAATTTTTAAATAATCCACACTTAAGTTGCCATGTCTTTGCCTTTCTACTGTGTCATTTCCCTCTTATAGTGCTATGCTACATGCACAAAAGATAAAGTTTTCCTATTTTCCAGGAAATATTTCTTTCTTTGAACATGGCTTGATCTTACACTGAATTTTGTTATCTACTGTCAGAACTTGCACCCAATTTTAACAATATACTACTTCTGCCAAAAGATGCTCCAGGAATACTGTACATGGAGAATATTAGCAAAATTTAAGTAGATGTTTCTCAAAATTGAACAGTATTCCAGTGATGGAGTGAACACCACTATTTTAAATAATCTCTAAGTCCTGTTTCATACCACTATTTTAAATCTATAAAATTTGAAAAATCATATCAATCATTCTCATTTGTTGCATTAGGAGATAATTTTTATATACTATGAGTCACAGCTAACATACAATAAATGTAAATTCTGCTCACCTATGAAGCACTAGTAGTTTCATGCCCTTGGACTTAGAATATAGATGCAATTCTGAACTATTTTTGCTAACTTTGGCTTAAATCCCCTTTTTCTGTTTCCAATACAGTTCAGTTTGGGGAAAGACTTTATTCCTTGGTTAGGCTGTGGCAAACCTCTTAGAATTCCAAGTAATTCTTTGCACTTAGAAAGATTGCATAAAGAATACTCCCTACTAATGAGGGATGAAGGTTTACCTTGACAGCACTGAAATAAATTTGAATCTCTCTTCTTCAGAAAAGAATGAAGGTTGCACTTTTTTAAAGTTTAATTATTGGTATTATTTTTTAAATCAAAATATTGAATTATTCTTGGGCCACATTTGAGGAGTAATTTTTCTAGTAGGGGTTAAAAAGAAAACCATCTGCCTTCCTCTCTTTTTGGAAGTTTTATTTGGGAGTTTTATTTGGGAGTTTTCACATTTTATCTGATAAAGAAGAGGAAATATAGTATACAGGGAAAATTGTGTCTTAAACTCAAGGTCCACATCCAATTATAGCTTAGATTACTTACAGCCTTTAAAAATACCAATAAGAATACATCTTTTTATATTCTCCTATTCAGGTTGAAATATTTGACACCTGCTTTTATAAATGCTTTCTAAGCAAAAATTTAATGTATGCATGACATTATACTTTCAGTGAGTCTGGATAATATTACAAAGTAAATATTTTGGCATATATAATGTTATCTCCTGGACAATAAGTAGTCTCACAATCAGTGTCTCCTTCATTTATCAAAATAACTGAATTTTCAAATTTTAATCTTATCAAAGTAATTTTTGCCTTTACTATTGTGAAAATAATTCAGAAGGCAGTGAATTCTTCTCTGTGACTAAACCTTCTCCTTAGGTTTGGTTTATTACCTCCAAACATCTCTCATTAGCTCTTATTTTTAATCTGGCCTTCAAAATAATAAAGACTATGGGACCTCAAAACTGATGGATTTGGGGTTATTCTCCACAATTTTGTATTTTTGTTGTGGTTTTGTTTTTTATCTCCTTTGTTTAGTTTTGTTGTTCATTTGTTTGTGTCACTGTCCTGTAAACTTCTCTCCTGACCCACTCAGTATATCAGATTATCTAGTCCCCTTCTCATTGGATTTTTCAATACTAAAAGTGGGTGCTATAACAAAAAATAAGCTTTTCATTCGTTCATAACTGTTTTTGAAAACAGAATATAAAACAACTAGAAACTAAAGAAAATATTTTCAAAGGAATAAGTCTCTTTGATTAGACATTTTTCCGGATTGGTTAATATATCTTGATAATAACCAATATTTGGTGTAAGTGGAGCTTCTAAAGTTCATTACATAGTGAGCATGGGCTTTGACTAGCATCCAGTCCCAGTTCTGCCACTTTCTACTAGGTGACTTGGGTAAAGTCATTGTATTTCTCTAGGTTTTATGCCCTTACCTAAAAAGTTAAGCTAAATATAGCACCTATTCAGGGTGGTTACTGAAAACTTATATGACTCAATGATGTAAGCCTTTACCATAATAACTGCTACACAATAAACAATAAATGTTAAATAACAATATTTTTATAGGATCTCCGAACATGGTAAAAATGCCTATAGTATATAATTGTGTATCAACTTGTGCTTGGTGAATAAATTGACTTATCGTTCTTAGTTTAAATAAGAGCTAACTGGGGCACCTGGGTGGCTCTGTTGGTTAAACCTCCAACTCTAGATTTCAGCCCAGATCATGATCTCACAGCTCATGAGACAGAGCCCTGCATCAGGCTCTGTGCTGATAGCACAGAGCCTGCCTGAGATTCTCTCCCTCTCTTGATGCCTCTTCTCTCCTGTTCCTGCTCTCTATCTCTCTCTCTCTCTCTCTCAAAATAAATAAACAAGCATCTAGATAATAGATGGCATTGCCTAGATTCATTATAATCTCTATAATATACCTATATTACTGATAATCTAGTTCTTCTTTGAGTCAAGTTTTCATATACTCATAAGTAAGTTTACATTCACATCATTCATGCAGTTTAAAATGATTGTTCTACACACTCATTCCCAAGACATACTAAGCTCTTAAAAGACTTCTAAAACACCAATTATTCAAGATGGAAAAAAAATGGGGGCCAATTTAAGCCTAGTTTCATAGACGTTAACAATTTAGAGAATGTAGAATAAATTTTCAAAGCTAAGCAGTCTAATTTGTTTAATAGAAAAATAAACTTAACATTAAAAAGGGGGTTGGTAGGAAGAATAAAATATAGAAAAAATTAATAGAAGAGTCTGAAAATTAATTAACCAAAACAGAATGCAAGACTATTTTCTAAAAAAAGAAGTTTAAATCTATGCAAAAATTCTGAAAAGCAGAAATGGTAAAATGAAAATCTAAATGGTAAATATAATAAAAAAGGATTTTGTGACGGTGTCAACCTCTGCCTCAACAGATCTTTCTTTTGTCCTAATTGTCTACTGCCAATAGAGGTAAATTAATGAAATTTGCAATTATAGTTGTTTATTACCACATTTATAAGTCAAAATTTATGCAAATGTGTTAGATGCTTTTCACATTAGTGGAAATGGGTAGAAAACTGAACTGACATCGGTATTAACATCTCACAATCCCATTATTTATTCTATTCACACCTAACTTAATACCAAGACTAAACAGAAACATATGTCAAGTAAGACATTCAAACAAATAAGATTATGATGCTTTGTAAACTGCAAATAAGCATTTAATAAGATATTTAAAAGGAAAGATCCAATTAGAGAAATGTAAGCTCTTCCTCAATGAAGATTTTGATGAAACTGCAAAGAAGAGCGCTTCATACCTCACATCCCTAGGAGTTTTTTATTTGCTGCTGGTAAATTATAACTATACGCAAATAATTTTTAAGTAAGTTCAGTAATACCAATGAAAAGACAAATTAAGCAATCTGGTGGAATGATACCTTATGCCAGATGGTATTTTCTGTTTTGGCATATACATAATCCCACTTCAAAACACTCTTTAATGAATTACAATATTTATATTAAGCAATGTCTTCTTTATTTGTGTGTTCTCTCTGCCTAAAATTTACTTCATTTCACTCTCTATTCCTTTTTTAACAAATATGCCTACTTATCTTTCAAAATCTGTCCCAGAGAATTTACTGTTAGGAAGTACTTGCCTTAGCTTCCAATGAGAATTACAACTGTATAACTGCTATATTTTATATACAGTCTTATTTTTTTTAATAAACAAATCTCTTTCTACTATTTATGTGTTTATATTTATAGCTCTTCTACAAGACTGTAAGCTCCTTGAGATCACTGAACTTGTCTTTTTCTTTTTGATTCCTTGGAGACTGACACAAACTATCAAATGGTAGTTAAACTAAATATGATACACTGGATTTATCCATAACCTTTTCTGAGGTGGTCTGACACCCTTAAAATTTATGACGGTGCTAGTAGGAATTACATTGTTTTGTCATGCGAAGAAAATAGTTAAATATATTGTTTTAATTCATCTAAAGTGTGCTAAAGAGCATGGAGAAAAAAGTTAATATACTTACTAAAAGCTTTCTGGTGTAAAGGGCTACAGCTTTAGGTCTAACATTAAAGAGAACAGTTTCTCTTAACTGAACTGCAATGATCTGAAGCCTCTGCTTGAATGTAGTAAAAAACCCTCGTAGAATACAGTGAGAATAAGCTGTTGCTAACAAACAGAAAGGTCACAATTAAAACAGTTTCAACCAGAGCTACCAATTTCTATTCTTCCTCATTCCTGTTCTTGCTGTGACAGCCCTAATTCTTTTTTTATTGTTAAATTTTTTAAGTTTATTTATTTATTTTGAGAAAGAGAGAGAAACAGACGGATATGGAAAGAGAGAATCCCACACAGGCTCCGTGTTGTCAGTGCAGAGCCTGACACAGGACTCAAACTCAGGAACTGTGAGATCATGGCCTGAGCTGAAATCAAGAGGTGGACAATTAACTGACTGAGCCACCAAGGGGCCCAAAATATCTCTAATTCTCAATTTCTTCAGGACAGATTATAGACTATATGACAGGATACGAAGTAATTCTGAAGATGAGAGAAGATTATATACTCTACAATTTTGGAAAGGATATTTTATGAATGTTCGAGATGGTGTAGGGAATGATCCCTGAAAATGATTTAACATATAAATATGGGCGGGAGGGAAGTATTAACAGAGAAGCTGAAGAAAGTAGCAATTGGGTTTTTAAAAAAAGAAAGGAAAAAAAGAAAAAAAAGTTGGTAAGATAAGACAATTAAGATGGAGATTGGGAACATCAGAATCCTTAGACCTAAATGAATCTAATGTCTAGTATCCCACTTCTCACCATGGAAGAAAGGGAGACAAGAAAGAGTTAAATTCCTCTTAAAATTAGCAATAAGGAGGCTTAAATCCTAGTATCCCTAACTTTTCAATATGAAGTTTTTTAAACATAAAGAAGCTGTGTGAGAAGAAGAAAAATCAGCATGAAAGTGAATAAATGAACAGTGACTTCAGCTTGTTTCTATAAGTCATTTTTGACAATTTCATTGAGCTAGATTTGATACCTCAAGTTTTAATACAGATCTAAGTCCCTGATTTCACTGTTGACCTTAGAACTGAGAATCATTGTTGTTAAACTTAGCCCAGATTGGAATTTTTTTGTTGTTGTTTTTCAAAAGATATATATGATTAAAAACAAGACCTAATTAAGTTATTCTCATAAATGCTGTGGATCAAATATTTCAGACAAAACTCTGTAAATTTGCTCTTTGTACTTAAACCCAATGAGATATATCTATGTGTGTAACATAAGTATACATCAATATCCCAAGTGAGGCCTTCTATAGGAAGAGTGAGTTTACAATTTAATGGCACAGAAAAAAATACAAATGATTTTACAAGCAAGAAATATTAAAGAAAATTCTAACTCAAAGTTCTGAGGGCAAAAACCTTGGTCTGAGATAATAATTTACAACATCTAGATTGTGTTTCTGGCTTTGAATTATGAAACAGATTTAGGAAAGTGACACAATATCAGTTTTAAATAGGAACTTTACAGTAACTAGGTACTACATTTCAGAATCATTGGTTGATTTTCAATGTAAAGGCATATGTAATCAAGAATCATTTAATAAAAGCCTTGAAAAACTGAAGGAAATATAAACACAACAATTTTTATAAATAATAGATGATACGATTTATTTTTAACGCTATAAATTTACTTCTATCTCTTATATAAACATGGATTTACATGAAAATTGAAATTTAAATCTGTCCAAATTTGTGTCCTTATAATAAAAGTGCATCTATTTCTTCTGGTCTTCATAACTCTCAAAAGAAATAAGAGCTTTGTCAAACATCACGATATACTTGAGTAGCCATATGCATCTGCTCAGTAAGTCTCATGGGCTTTATCTTTGGTATGTAAGACCTTCTGTGATACTTTGAGAGTGACTTAAGAGTGTTCTATGGGGAAGCATTCACATATTTCACTAGTTTTAAGAAGATAGCTTAATTACTTAACTCAAATTACAAGAAAATAACAATTTTAGGAACATATTTTGGTCAGGGAAGTCTTTAAATTATGAACTATAGAATATCATCTCCCTAACTAGCAAGCCATTTCCTAATCCTTAACCAATTACCTTTCTTGAGTTTTCAGAAAAGAACAAAAATATTTTGGTGTTGACGGGTGACCTTCAGTACAAATTGAAAACCTTAACTTTATATTAAAACCAAAATATATATTTACTTCCAGCTAAGGGTTGTTAGAAAAAAGTCAACAGCCACATAAAGACGCCACATAAAGACCCTTTTTTAACTTATATATATTTTTTTTAATTTTTATTTATTTCTAGGAGAGAGAGAGAGAGACAGCGTGAGCAGGGGAGGGTCAGAGAGAGAGGGAGTCACAGACTGAAACAGGCTCCAAGCTCTGAGCTGGCAGTCAGCACAGAGCCCGACGCGGGGCCCGAACCCACGAACCGCGAGATCATGACCTAAGCGAAAGTCGGACGCTCAACCGACTAAGCCATCCAGGCGCCCCTTTAACTTATATCTTTAAACAATGACAGAGTGAAACAAAGTTTACCTTCTCTGGCTATATCTATCCCAAATAGCAAACTGTGAAAAGAACAGGCCTGAATCCTGCTTGAGTATAGTACAAAAAAGGTAAAGTGTTCTTGCCAGTCTGTGATGGGTAGATGACTGCAGTTTTTGGCCTTAACCATAAGAACACTTTAATTTAGTGATGTGAGTATTGTGAGCTGCAATTGTCTATTGCTATTTTATTGAACTTCCCAGAAGAAAAATAAAAAATTGTTTGCTTTCAGTTTTCAAACCCCTGGCCAGGATCCCTAAAGGAATTATGTGTTCATAAAGTAAAATAGTATGTTCTGGAACAATGCTTATTACTACTTCATCACATAAAAATTTTCAGTATTTTGCAATGTCACAAATATGGAGCATTCTATCTGTGCAGAGATTATCACAATACACAAAAATTTCAGCTATAGAGGATGCAACATAAAATCTCACTGGTACGGTTAAAAAAAGACACTTCTAAACTGATGAACATCTTCCTTGGGAATAATACCTACACATTCCTGATAATTCAGCAAAAGAGTGTGCTCCCCTTGGAAAACATCACTGTGTCAAATCTGCTCTAACATATTGAAAAGGAAGAAATGATAATTAACTACCTATCTATACTGTGGCCATATGCCAAATTTAAACAACACTCAAAACAAAAGAAAATAAAACAAAGAAGCCACTACACATAATCATTTCAAAGTTTCCTTAGTATTAAAAACTAGATACAATCAGACACCATATTAAAAACACCTAGAGAAGAGACTAACACTTAGCTGGAGTTTGACAGAATTAAATTTAAAAAGCTTCCTATAGAAAGTGTGTATCAGAGATAAGGAAGGAAATAAAAGAGTAAGTTTAGGGTTTATGTTTTTCTTTAAGAAAGAAAATCCATGTTGTGACCAATATGCATTTGGAATTTATAATTTTATGGGAAGTAGCTGTATGGTCCTCGATACTGGACAAGTATTTGACTTCTTATGAAAAAGCATGAAGGGTATATGGGATCATATCCCATTTTAAATTTCTTGTAGTTTTTCACTAGAACCGACGACAAATATACCTGACTAAATGTTTTACTTTAAAACCATCTACCTTCACTACATATTACAAAATATGTGAACTAACATGTTGGATACTGAACACAGTAGTGCTTGACTGTGTTCTGTAGGAAGTTGCACATGTTCAAATTCTACTTTACCTCCACACTTAGAAGGTAGAAATAAGTAGAAAAGTAGGTTTATGTGCTTTTATATGTAAATATATATAATTATGTAGAAAAACTAGTGGAGGTCCCAAGACTTGTATTATGTAATTTTAAATAAAAGATTTAGGAAATATTTTATTCTTTAATATTTATTTATTTATTGAGAGAGAGAGAGAGAACATGAACAAGGAAGGGGTGGAAAGAGAGGGAGAGAAATGCCAAGCAGACTCTGCACTGTCAGCACAGAGCCCAACACCAGGCTTGATCTCACGAACCATGAGACCATGACCTTAGAGAAAGTCAAAAGTTGGATGCTTAACCAACTGAGGCACCCATGCACACCTAGAAAATATTTTAAAGGAAAGAATCATTTTTCACAAACTCAAAATTGATGAACTTAAAAAAAAATCTCAGTATTGAATAAAATATGTAAGAATACTAATTAAAATATTATTTTTACAAAGATATTCACAAAGAATATTCAGTAGAATCATGTAAACTGCTTGTATTAGAACAAATTACAAATGAACATAATTTACACCCACCAGATAGAAAATTCTTAAGGTATATGTGTAAAGTGACAAAGTAAAAACTCTATTGCAATGAAAGTACACACCAGACATATGTATACAATTATGGCAAACATCAAAAAAACATTAATTGAAAAAAGTTATATAATTATTATGTAATATATATCATACATATAAAATTTTTAATGTAAACGATATTTATGATAAATACATATATGTTAATATAAGAATGAGGAATAATGGAGGTAAACGATCAGGGTGGTATCTATATTGAGCTTCAAATGTATCTTGATGTAAATATTCTTTTTTAAAGAAATCAACATATTAAAATGTTGATAAATTAAAAAAAAACAGCTGCCTGATGTGCATTTTTCCTAGTTTATTCTCTATCCGTTTTTTAATATCATATATTTTTTTGAAAAAGAAAACTACAGTGAAGTTAGTGTCCAATTTCACTAAATCTAGAAAAATTTTCAGGAAATATATTTCAGATTCAAAGAGTTCAGAATTTCAAATAAACCCTGCTTATTCTAGGAGTTCAAAAGTCTGTTATATTTCCACTAAAACTCAAAACAAAAGAAAGGAAAACAGCCAAAATTCTTGTAAAATGATGAGAACTAAACTTATTACTGATCATAAATAACAATCATAAGCATTAAGTAAATCACTGAACTTAGTTCTTCTCCATTGCAGATGGGTATATCAGTAGTTCTCTAATTTTACCAGGTCAGGAACTTTTGTACAATATCCAGGCCTGTCTCCATGATATTCAAAAAGAAAGAAGTAAGGAAAAGTGGGATAGTTTTGCTGAAGAACTGGAGCATTACAGGGTTCACTGATGTCCCTCTGTAAAAAAACTGAGTATTTAACTGATCTACATATTCACACCACTGATTCTTGCGTATGGAAGAGTATCTGCTCACTTTATTATCTTGACCACACCATATTTGCCTTTTCAATATCTATTATCACTGTCACATCACATACCAAAGGAGTGACTTTCTGGCTTGGGTCAAATATTTTCATTCAAACTACTGTAACATGATCATACCTTCTATGTCTAATAAAGTAGATATTATTCAGAGTCCTCCAGAGAAAACGAACTGACAGGAAATATACATATACAGTAAGTAATACATAAACACACATATAGGATATATACAGAGAGAGAACGCGAGAGAGAGACATTGACTAACTGATTTTAAAGAATTGGCTCACTCAATTATAGAAGCTTAGCAAGTCCAAAATCTTCAAGATAGGCCAAAAAGCTGAAAACAATGGAAGAGTTGCAATTTGAGTCCAAAGGTGATATACTGGCAGAATCCCCTCCACTTCACTGAGGATCATCCAATCAGTAGTAAGCCCTTCTACTGATTGGATGGGGCCCACCCATTATAGGGAGGATAATTTGTTTCAGTCAATGTTTACTGATTTAAATGTTAATCTCATCTAAAAACTGCTTCCAGGGGCTCCTGGGTGGCTCAGGTCATGATCTCACAGTTAGTGGATCCGAGCCCCACATCAGGCTCTGTGCTGACAGCTAGCTCAGAACCTGGAATCTGTTTCAGATTCTGTGTCTCCCTCTCTCTTTGTCCCTCCCTCGCTCGCACTCTGTCTCTCTCTGTGTCAAAAATAAATAAACATTAAAAAAATATTTTTAAATAAAATTAAAATTAAAACCGCTTTCACAGGGGTGCCTGGGTAGCTCAGTCAGTTAACCTTCTGACTCATGGTTTTGGTTCACATCATGATCTCACAGTTCATAAGTTCTAGCTCCACAGTGGGCTCTTTCCTGACAGTGCAGAAACTACTTGAGATTCTCTCTCTCTCCCTTTCGCTCTACCCCTCCCCACTTCTCTCAAAATAAATTTATCTCAAAATAAATAAATAAACTTAAAAAAATTTAAACTGCTTTCATAGAACATCATAATGTTTGACGAAGTATCTGAGTATCATCACCTATTAACAGTGACAAATAAAATTAACCTTCACAAACAAATATACATTTCAGTGAATACAGAATAAAATCTGGCATAGGCACGGTGCATATATTCACATTTGGGGCAGGACAAAGCTTAATAATGTTCAAAGAAGAAATAATAGGAGGGGAAAAAGACAATATAATTTATATGGGTAATCATCCAAAATCTAAAATTCTAGAAAGGAGAATAATGAGACTTTTATATTTCTGTTTTTCATGCAGTAGTACATATTACTTTGAGGCTGTTTAAGTAAACACTAAAGGTAAATTGTAAGCAGTTTTTAGGCATGGTTTAAACATCAACATTTTGGGGGTCCCTGGTGGCTCAGTGGGTTAAGCATCTAACTCCTGATTTTGGCTCAGGTCGTGATCTCATAGTATGTGAGATCAAACCCGTGTTGGGCTCTGTACTGACAACAGAGAGCCTGGCTGGGATTCTCTCTCTCTCTCTCTCTCTCTCTCTCTCTGTCTCTCTCTGTCTCTGTCTCTGTCTGTCTCCCTCCCTCTCTGTTCCTCTTCCACTCACACACTCTCTCTCTCTCGAAATAAATAAACTTTTAAAAAATTAACATTTTGCAGTATATTAATTAAGTTATACTAACATACAACACTTTTAAGAGTGTTCATTTCCCATGGATATTTCACTTGGACTCTGACATATGTGTATACTAAATTATGTATAACAATTATAAATATTTCCATTTTTATACTTGTGTAATGATGATGTCTATACTTCTTACAATCTTGGGCTTTTTATATGCTTTAACTCTTATAAAGGTAAATTTGGCATATTGTAATAAAATAATACGTGAACAACTGATGGTTTTAAAAATAAAAATTGTTTCATTCTTCTGCATGTTGCTGTCCAGTTCTCCCAACACCATCTGTTAAAAAGGCTGTCTTTTTTCCATTGGATATTCTTTCCTGCTTTGTCAAAGATTAGTTGGCTGTATACTTTTAGGTCCAAATCAGAGAACTCTAGATGCTGGCGAGGATGTGGAGAAACGGGCACCCTCCTACACTGTTGGTGGGAATGTAAACTGGTACAGCCCCTCTGGAAAACAGTGTGGAGGTTCCTCAGGAAACTAACAATAGAACTCCCCTATGACCCAGCAATAGCACTGCTAGGAATTTACCCAAGGGATACAGAAATGCTGATGCATAGGAGCACATGTACCCCAATGTTCATAGCAGCACTCTCCACAATAGCTAAAACATGGAAAGAGCCTAAGTGTCCATCAACAGATGATTGGATCAAGAAGATGTGGTTTATCTATACCATGGAATACTACATGGCAATGAGAAACAGTGAAATCTGGCCATGTGTAGCAACATGGATGGACCTTGAGGGTGTTATGCTGAGCGAAATAAGTCAGGCAGAGAAGGACAAATATCATATGTGTGCACGTATAGGAGGACTAGGAGGAACTTAACAGAGGACCAACCAGGAGAAGAAGGGGGGAAATGGTGGGGGAAAGGGAGAGAGGCAAACCATGAGAGACTCTTGAATGCTGACAAAAACTGAGGACTGATGGATGTGGGGGGAAGGAGGGATGGGCATGGAGGAGGGCACTTGTGGGGATGAGCACTGGGTGTTATGTGGAAACTAATTTGACAATAAACTATTTGAAAAAAAATAAAAAATAAAAATTGTTTTCAAATATATTTCTTCAGGAACCTGCTTTAAAATGAATGGTCCTGAAATAAAAAGTGCTTCAGTTCTAAAACAAAAGATAAAATCAGCCCAAATTCTGCAGATAAGGTTTTTGAGCTAGAGAGTATTTAGATGAACTGACCAAGGTCACAGATGTAATTCAGTGACTGACCCAAGGGTAGAACTTGAGTCATCTGATTCACTGGTTCATCTGTCGTCACTTTGAATATCATAGAGACTAAGAGGAACAAAATAAAGTTGCATCAGTGTGCTATTCTGGCACCCTACTGCCAGAAGCAGGAAGCACAGGAGGCCCATAGTTCCTGCCTATATCCTCCAAAGGCACTTTATTCATATTTCTGGCATAATACCTATAACACGGATTTTTTCCTCAGATATTTATGTGATTGTCTCCTCCAATAGATTTTGAACTCTGTGGCCTCTGAAGGTCCACAACATTAGACACAGACCCAGACATGTAAAAAACTTCTCAATACATGTTTGATAAGTGAATAAAATGAACTAAATGATAATTATGTTGACCTAAAACTATCCATGCTCCATAGAAAAGTAAAAATCAACTAAAATTGCTGATGTATGAAATGCAGAAATAATTTAATCCAAGGAATCTGTAAGGGAATTTAAGTAACATAAAACAGAAGACAAAAACAAATACTAAAAATGGTGGTACCTAGCACATTAGGCCTCTCCTTCTTTCCAGGCAGTTCTAAACAGACTCTGTGAACCACTATGACTCCTCAAAAGAAGTTAAAAATTACTATTAAGGACTAATCCCCAAATGCTGCAGATAAGGTTTTTGAGGTAGACAGTATTTAGATAAATTGCCCAAGGTCACAGATGTAATTCAGTGACTGCCCATGAGTGGAACTTGGGTCATCTGATTCACTGGTTCATCTGTCGTCACCATGAATATCATAGAGACTATCAGTTTTGCAAAATTTTGCTTCCATGAGTTTATTTTGGGAATAAAATGAACAAAAATTTAAAGATACAAACATTTCACTCTCACACTAAAATGAAGAGAGATGACTAATTTTATCCAGAACTTTTTCACATAGTTCAAATATTCCAATTGTGGTAAAATAGTCTTTCATGCTATTCCTTAAAGAAAAAAAAAGTTGTGTACAAATTAGTCTTTCATTGTGATGAAAACTATAGAAACTTATGAAAGAAATTGAAGAAGACACAAAGAAATGGAAAAACATTCCAGGCTTGTGGATCGGAAGAATAAATATTGTTAAAAAGTCATTACTACCCAAAGCAATCTACACATTCGATGCAATCCCAATCAAAATTGCACCAGCATTCTTCTCAAAGCTAGAACAAACTATCCTGAAATTCGTATGGAACCACAAAAGACCTCAAATAGACAAAGTAATATTGAAGAAGAAAACCAAAACGGGAGGCATCACCATCCCAGACATTAGCCTCTACTACAAAGCTGTCATCATCAAGACAGTATAGTATTGGCACAAAAACAGACACATAGACCAATGGAATAGAATACAGAACTCAAAACTGGACTCACAAATGTATGGCCAACTAATCTTTGACAAGGCAGAAAAGAGTATCCAATAGAAAAAAAGACAGCCTCTTTAACAGATGGTGCTGGGAGAACTGGACAGCATGACCTTAGCTGAAATCAAGAGTCCAAAGCTTAACCAAATAAGCCATGCAGGTACCCCCTTCAACCTATTTCTAACCACGTAGTTCATGCTTGATTTCATCACTTCTCTCTATGTCATCAGCTCATAGTGAAAAATAGCTTCATTTTTTTCTATTTATTGCAAAAATAATATTACAATGGCAGAAATATTATTTTTACTTCAAAGCAACAAAAAATGTGTAGTAGATAAATTTCTTTAAGGGAAGGGGGCAAAAGTTCAATACAAACTCCTATATATGGACTAATATAGGCCTATCCCAAATAAATTTTGTATATATTTTATATTCTCTCCTTCTTATATAATCTTATACTTTCTGTCAGAAAGAAATGTCACATATTTTGAAAAGCTCAGCTAAAGAGTCACATAAATCTTGAATTTGCAAACTACTTGTACAATACTCCTTGCCCAAAGCAGATGCTCAATAAATTATGGTCCAAAAAAGAATTTTAATGAGTGAATAAGTAAATCCATACAAAATTATACTTTTCTCTATAATAAGACATTTCTTCTTCAAGCCAGCTAAATACTCAACCTGATTTGTGTATGTGGATGAAGTCTACATTCTCTGGATGCATATGAAAGTAATATATTTTTCACTTCACATATTTATTTATTCATTCTTGGTATATTTACTATGCAAGGCACTGAGCTAAATGACTCAGATATAATCGCCACCTTCAAGTTCCTTATAATCTAGCAGATAGACATAAATAATGCAATGGAAAATGTGACAAGTGCTCTAAAAAAAAAAAGCATAGTTAATGTTTCACAAAGAATTCTTTGATGAGAAGACAGGATTAAGGAAGGGCTCATGGAGTTTAAGTCATTTGAACTTGGCTTTAAAGAATAGTCTGAATTGAAGTGATAGAGTAAACAGGAGGAAGAGAAAATAACAACCAGAAAGAGTAATGTGATGATAAGCCTGAAGGTAAGAAAACACAGAATATATACAGACTATAACAGGAGGTTTGTGTTGGATGCAAGGAGCACGGAAAACAAGTCTAGAAAGACAGGTTAAAAACAGCAAGATGTATGCATGCCTAATATATCAACCAGAAGATAATTATTGAAGGATTTTAGGCACAAATCTTGCCTAATATATCTGAAACTTAAAAATAACAATGTATCTAATTTAGATAAGAGAGAGAAGATACAGGAAACAAGATGACTAGTTAGCAGATTATCATAACAAGTCAGCACAGAGATAGTGATAAATAAATTTGTATTTCCTGTTAATGTATAGTACTTTACATATTGCTGTACTCTACACGTTTTTGTTATTCCACACATAAGATATAACTGTTAATACATGGCATAGATCCCAGAAATGACACAAATATTAAATCCTTTGTCTTAGAGCCACACATCACATATATGCTTTTGTTTTCATTAATGTATGTGACTTTGAGTTCTCTGACATTTTTCTCTGAGTTATATCCTCTATACTACCTAATGTATTCAGAGGACACCAATATTGTAGGTTTGAATTCAGTGGAAGGAAGAGAAAACCCCTTAATCATCAAATCTTACTATTCTCTCACAAGATCCTACTTTTAAAAGTAGATTCCATGGGGCACCTGGGTGGCTCAATCAGTTTAATGTCCAACTTTAGCTCAGGTCGTATCACAGTTTGTGAGTTCAAGCCCCAAATTAGGCTCTGTGCTGACAGCTCAGAGCCTGGAGCCTGCTTCTAATTCTGTGTCTCCCTCTCTCTCTGCCCTTCCCTGCTCACATTCTATCAAAAATGAATGAACATTAAAAAAATTAAAAGTAGATTACATGGATAATATAAACACAGACACACAGACACACACACACACACACACACACACACACACACAAAGTTTTGGCAATGATGTGGAGAAAGAGGAACCCTCGTGCATTGTTTTGGGAATACAAACTGGTGCAGCCACTGTGGAAAATAGTATGGAGGTTCCTCAAAAAATTAAATATAGAACTACCCTATGATCCAATAAATGCCTTCATAGGTGTTTAACAAAATATATGACTAATTCAAAGGGATATACATGCGTCCCTATGTTTACTACAGCATTATTTACATGGCCAAGATATGAAAGCAACTCAAATGTTCATTAACAGATGAATAAAAAAGATGTGAATACATACACACACACAAAAAATATACAATGGACTATTATTTAGCCATAAATAAGAATGAAATCTTGCCATTTGCAAAAACATGGATATATCTAGAGAGCATAGTACTAAGCAAAATAAGTCAGTCGGGAAACACGAACACTATATGATTTCACTCATATATAGAATTTAAACAACAACAACAACAAAAACAAAAGGGGGAAAACGAATAGATAAACCAAGAAACAGACTCTTAACTGTTACTTGAACTGATACTTACAGAGTAAGTAGAACTGATACTTACAGAGGGGAGGTGGATGGGAGGATGGGTGAAATAGGTTAAGAGGATTAAGAGTACATGTATCATTTTTAAAAATTTTTTTAATGTTTTATTTATTTCTGAGAGAGAGAGAGAGAGAGACAGCGTGAGCAGGGGAGGGTGAGAGAGACAGAGAGACACAGAATCTGAAACAGGCTCCAGGCTCTGAGCTGTCAGCACAGAGCCTGATGCGGGGCTCGAACCCACAAACCATGAGATCATGACCTGAGCTGAAGTCGGTCACTTAACCAACTGAGCCACCCAAGAGTACATGTATCTTAATGAGCACCAGGTGATACATGGAAAGAAAACTTTTTATTGTAATAAATTGAGGAACATGGAATGATAGAAATTTCTGATGTATCATTTCCCAATTGATGTTAACTCATTTCCAAATACATAAGAGACCTATACAAATGATATGATATATATAAAAACTGCTCATTAAGAATTTTTAAATGCATAACAAGGCAACAATTTATCTTTCACTAAAATAAAAAATCTGTGTGATTTAATTTTTTTAACATTTATTTTTGAGAGAGACAGAGAGGGATAGTGCAAGCAGGGGAGAGGCAGAGAGAAAGGGAGACATAGATTCCAAAGCAGGCTCTAGTCTCTGAGATGTCAGCACAGAGCCCGATGCGGGGCTTGAACTCACTAACTGTGAGATCATGACCTGAGCTGAAGTCGGACACATTACCAACTAAGCCACCCAGGCACCCCAAAAATCTATATGATTTAATCAATATTACCTCAGGGAACAGATAGGTCTAATAACTTACTATTACTTTCTGGTATCAAACAGTGACCTAAAGTTGAATAAGATCCACACATATAACAAAATCACTAGTTTACTCTTATGACTAGATTAGGACACATTTAAAGACCTCCTACTCTTCTCTCCAGCTTCACTTCCCAGGTTATTAGCACTTGCTTTCAGAGCCCCACTCACAATGGTCTTTTATTTCCTGACACATATATTCCTCCCCATTTCAGGATATTCTTACATTCTATTTCCTCTCACTGGCACACTCTTCCTCTACTATATTCCCTGATGCCGTCTCCCCAATCTCCAGATTTCTGCTACCACACCACTCCCTCAAGGACACCTCCTAGGCCCAAGTCTAGGCCTAGTACCCAGATTACAGGAGCTCATGACACCGTGTACTTTTCGTTCCTACATTCTATCCAGTTGTAACAAAATAATCAGTTCTGTAATGGACTGTTCCAGGAATATAAGAGCATTAGAAAATAAGTTTTTTTGAATAATATAAGATTACTGGAATACAAATTTTGCAAAAGCAGGGAATGTCTCTATTTTTTACCTAGCCCTTAGTAGGTGAGAAGTATTTTGCCTGTAAAACTCAGTGAATCCTTATTGGATAAATGCATTAAGATATTACTCCAAATTATTAAAAAACACTGGTATTATTTTTTTTCTTTCACATAAATTCAAGTGCCCTTCAAAGTGATGAGCTCTATCAGGCTTTTTCTAGTTCTTCCACTGACTATAACTGAGAAATAATTTCCCTTAAAATTGTTTTAATTAATTGAGATTTAATGTAGTACTATAAAAAGTAGCACTAATTTTCCTTCCTCAATCATGAAGTTGTAAAATATTAATGGCTAGAAGCACAGTAGAATATCAACCATACAGGAAACATATATATTAGATGACATTTAAAAGTCAACATTTTTTAAAGGATTTATTTTGTATTACTAAAGTTCTGCTTTTTGTGATTGGGGGGAGAAGAAAAAATGTGAATTAAAAAAGTGATCCAGAGACATGGTAGAGGGTGCAGATTTAACATGAACGCTCCCCATGGTACATGAAACTACAGAATTCGTGTCTACAAAGGATTCTCACAACATTTTTCAGAGAAAACATAATGGACTTCGGTTATGCTTATGTTTCCCTTTACCAATAAAACTATTTGTATGCAGAAGAATCAATAGTTAGGTCCTTAAAGTTTGAAAAAAAATTTATATCGAGACACCTATATTGGCCAAATTTATTGTTATGCTTAATCCCCGCTTCTACCCACCTACATGCTCTTCTTTATACTCCTCTCTGTACTACATGAATAATAGAAATAGGAAGTCAAGTGACCACCAAGTGGAAAAAAGATACAAATGTTATTAGTTTGTCATTGTTTAAGGTAAAAAACACATTGTTTATAACTTGTCTAAAGGCACTCAAGTTTCATTAATAATACTGGAGCAAACAGCATGTAATGTGTTATCAATCATATTTCTCAAAAAAAGTCACACCATTTATATATACTCTTGTAGCACTGTGATATAGTGCTATTTTTCTTAAACACTAGGAGATATTTCTGAGAAATCTAATTATGTTTTGGCTGTGGTCAAAGTGTGCATCCTGTGGTTTAGCGAATATATATTGCAATTATATTCAGTTCATGAAGCAAGAAAATAGTCACTAGTCTTGATTTTTCTAAGAGTAGTAAACTTTAGCTTTCCAAAGCTATGGATTATTAAAAAATGATCCAACACACAGATAGCTTAAGTATTTTCTACTTATAAAAGAAGATAAACATTTGAGAAGAAAATTCAAAGACAGACTGTAGGATTTCCTTTCTAGGTGCTAAAAATCATTCATAATGACTATGTAACAGTCTCCAACAGTGCACCCAATGGCCAAGTTACTTGTGTCTTTATATCGGAGATAATAATACATGGAGATTTTAATATATAAATGAAAAAAATAAACTATCCTAAAAATAGGGTATCCTAATAATGTGTTATCTATGATAGTAACTAAAAATGAATATTCTTAAAAGTTCATTAATATTTCATTTGGAGGAAGTAAATATACATTTTTAAATTTTTATATATACGTATGCATGTATGTATGCATGTACGTACATATGGATGTATGTATTTTGTGGTGTCCATGAAAGTGTATCTCTCAAATATCCTGCTGTGGGGACTATAATGGACTGTAATGGACTAAAATGCAGTCCTAGCTTCTGTGTTTTAGAATCCACCACTGCATTTTTTTGTTGAGGCCATAATACCCATGGATTATTCTCAGCTAATGACTGGGCAGGTCAGGATTACAAAGGCAGGCCCTTTCCCTAAAGAGGCAGGACTCTTATGTCAGGCAATTTTGGTACAAGGACCCCTCCATTGGTCTCCCTAAATTTTCTATGAACTCTGCTATATCTGAGATTCTGACAATCCAACTGTTCCTTTATTTTTTCTCCTCCCTTCCCTTATTTCTGCCCAGGGAGCAGACCTGCATCAGTGTCTGTGATTCTCCCTGCCTTCTTTGGACTCTCCCCCTTTTTCCCCACAGACATTTCCCTAATACATCTCTGCATAACTAATTATGAAATGGCATTTGCTTTTCAGAAGACAAGATCTAAGCATATTTACGTACACATATTCACATATACCTCATATTCGTAAGTAGATAAATGAATAGGTACGTATATGTGTATATACATATCCCTATATGTATGTGTGTGTGTATATATATATATATATGTAACTACAAGAATGAATATGAGACAAGTGACAAAATACAATAGGAATAAGAAATTCCATATATATGTTTTTCTTATACATTCTATTTATGTGTATTAACATAATACAGAACACTTCATTAGAGCTTGGATTAACAATGTGTAGATTATCAAAATGTAAATTTGCTAACCAAAGCATGATAGTAAGGCAATGTTGATATTACTAATAGAGAGAATTATCAGATGTGCTATAAAAGACAATTATGTGGCATAAACATAATTATTTCTATTAAAACTTTCACTTCTAGGGTTTTGTAGCCAAGGATATAAAAGTAGTCTTCTACTATTATAAATCTCATGAAAGATTATATGTGTCTTTGTACTGGTGCGACCTTAAGGCTTATGAGAGTTAAGAATGAATAATGAATTGAGTGATGAATGAATGAATGAATACAGAGAAATTTAATCATGACTAGCAGAAGCCTCACATTTATGAAAACATGTGTTTTCAACTGAGAAAGCAGAACATGAGGTAGCCTAATCTGGCTTTGCCTCAGTGTTTCATCTCTACTTATAATAAAGTACAAATACCTTCAACTCATCTTCTAGATCCTCCAAAGCCTAATTTTCCAGGTTCACTTTAAAGTAAATACTTAGGCTCTCCTTACATTTGGACCAAGTAGGATTATTCTGAGAAAATTCTCTTCTATATCTTAGTTTCCATGAATTAACTCTAGGTCTTTGCTCAGCCTGGGATATTACAAATTCTCAGTTAAGAGTCATCATTTGAACCTGAGATCAAAGTCAAACTCCTATATGAACATTCATCCATATATTTACTGAAATGGGCTTTCTTTCTTTATAACATACACAGTATTTGCCTCACTTTTAATGCATATTTATCAAACTATTTTAACATAACTTATTTTTTCTTACTTTTAAAAAATTGGGAAACTACTGTACCTTACTGAAACTCTATTGCATGTGTGTGTCTACACACTGTAAATTATTCATATACTCTAAAAAGCTATAAATGCCTGGTGGCCAAATCATTAATCTCAGTTTGATCTTTCAAAACACTGGCCTCAGCTTTTCCCTGTCTTCAAATCTTTAGATGAATCCCTCCTAAATCCAGAGTGAATCTAGTCAAATTTTGATGGTATAATAAACACCTGATTTCATGATGTACCCAGAATCTATCAGTGTGACTAAAATCCTTATAAGTATTTTATAAGTGTGACTTAAAATACTTATAAGTAAATATGTATTCCCTAAAGGTACTATAATCTGGACGAATATCTCTTCTTTCACTGTCAGCTCCAAAGTGAGGTCTCTCTCCCCAGCAGTTCAAGCCCATCTCTCTCTCATAAGGTAGGACTTCTAATTTCAGAATGCCCTGACTTGAACATATATAAATTGTTACCTGGCAATCACAAAATTACACATATATGGGTGCTGAAATTATCTCTGTTAGATATTTCCTTAAATGTGAACTGAACATAAACAGATCAGATACCTCATTTGAATGGTCACACTAATTAATATAAATTTTTACATAATTTCATTTTCTCATTTTCAATTTCATAGAAATACTTTTCACACATAAAAACATAATTGACAGATCAAAATAAAGAAAAAATATTTATGGGTGATTCTTCAGAAAACTACCATTAAAACAGCATTAAAAAGTAATGATATTGGGACACCTGGATGACTCAGTCGGCTAAGCATCAAACTTTGGCACATGTCATGATCTCATGGTTCATGAGTTCAAGCCTCACATGGGGGCTCTAAGCTGACAGCTCAGAGTCTGCAGCCTACTTTGAATGCTGTGTTTCCCTCCCTTTCTGTCTCTCCCACCACTCACACTCTCTCTCTCTCAAAAATAAACATTTTAAAAAGATTAATCAAAATTTTAAGAAGTAATGATACTATCTAGAACAAAAAATCAAGTAAGCAAAAATGGCTTCATTTCCTGTTCATGCTCTCTCTCAAAAATAAACATCTAAAAATTTAATAAAAAATTTAAGAAGTAATGATACTGTCTAGAACAGAAAAATTAAATAGGCAAAAAGGGTTTCATTGAACTAAATCTCTTCCATCAAAGCCTACCTCCAAATAACCACAGTTTAAAACAAAACACAAAAGTGAAGCTGAAAAGATAGAGAATACAGTACAACCAAAGAACAGGAAAACACAACTCAATGAGCACTGAAAATCAATGAAGTAAAGCTGGTCTGTCCCTGAAAAAGGACGAAGTGAAAATGGACCATTTTTGCCTTCATTGATTTTCACTGCTCATTGAGTTGTGTTTCTTTGTTCTTCTGAGGTTGTATCATTTTCTTTCTTATTTCTTTTCAATTCCTAAGCAAGCCTTTTGGCAGTCCTATAGGTATTATGAGGACGCTTAACAACTTCTGACATTCTATTGCAAGAAACCCATCCATTTATTCTACAATTATAGATTCTGCACCTATTACCTATGAGGCGCCAAGACAGGCACCATATAAGATCAAAGGATAAGATATTATTTGAATAAGATATTATCATTGAAGTCTGGTGTGTGTGTGTGTGTGTGTGTGTGTGTGTGTGTGTGTGTGTGTTTAATGACTCTAAAACCATTTTATCTCCCAATATGAGAGGAACTTAACTTCTGCTGCTAAGGAACAATGACCAAACTTAGTAAAGTTGAAAACAAAGCTGAAATTATTTTTCATATGTGACATATTTGATACCCAGTGATGGAAGATTAAAAACTCTCAATCAAGATTAATTATGTTTTACATGCTCTTACTGTGAGCCAAGATCCTAATTTTCTTTTAATCTAATTGCTTTCTCTGAGACTCAAAGCCAGCTTTGATCCAAGTGCTTTGATAAAGATACTTTCCCACAAAGAAGCAGCTTTTCTCACTGATTAAATTATTCCCAGTAACCTTTGATACTCTGAAACTGTGACTTATAAAATTAAATGTAGTGGTAGGAAGGAGTTAATGAAACATCTATAGATTACTGACTGTTCTGAGATATAAACAAATTTATATTAAATTATATATACCAGCAAGAGAAATAGATTAGATCATGTTACAAGTAAATGTTGAATATAATACAACAGTTAAAACAAAAATAAACAGAAGTAGTGTTTTTGCAATTATAACAGATAAAAGCTCATTACTTTATAAAAAGCCTGTACAAAGCTCAAAAAACTCTGAACTTCGTAATATAAAAAAGGAAAAATTTCTTTCTTTTGAATTGAAAGAAGTTTTGTGCAAAAGAAATACAAATGGATTTTCCACATATGAAATGAATTTTAAACTCCATTATTCTTCACTTACCAGTAATTTATATTTTACACAAATCTGAGAAATAATGAAATGTAATTTTTTTAAATACTATAAAAAGGAGCACCAAATACTAATAAGTTTATGAATTAGGCTTTTGCCTATATTTCTGGTAGGAGTGTGAGTGAGTTATGTAAAGCAATTTTGCATTACGAACAAAAAACTTAAATCATCTAGCCCCTACAATCTAATAATCCCACTTCTGGTTATCTACCATTGTAAGGCCACAAGTCTAAACGTCTAAACCAAACTGACTCCATGACAGGCTTTAAGTTTCCCCTCTTAACTAGAAGGCCTGAGTTTGAGCTTCCCGGAAACTATCAGGCAGTTGCACATTGCCCAAGCCAGGAGTAACCACCCTTGCAACACCCAATCAGGAAAGGCCAGCGACCACCCTCCACATTGTTAAGGGAGAGGCCTGGAGATAGAACTATAGATAGGACCCTGTTACCTAATGTTAAAGTTAACCTGTTAGTCACCAAACAAGACCCTAGGCTCACTCTGTGATTGGTTGAATTTAAAGGTACTCTAAATGTTGTAATTGGATCCCGCCAAAAGTAACGAATACTCTAGACAATGTGTCTGGTCAAACCCGCTGTCAATGATGTTGAATAATTATGACTGGATCACTGTTCCCATGTCACAACTTCTGTAACTCCCCCGTCTCAAACCCCATAAAAACTCTACTCTGCCCTTGTTCGGGGCTCTCAGCACGGATCCATGTGCTGGTGAAGTCTGTGAGCCCAAGCTCAAGCCCGTAATAAAGCCCTTTGCCTTTGCATGCGTGACTCGGTCTCCCTGGTGGTCTCTGGTCGGTGAGGATACTGCGATTTGGGTATAACACCATAAGGAAGTAGTCCAAAATACGAGAATATCGTAGGGATACAGATCTCTAAAAAGTTCTATATATAATATTAAAACCTGTGAGCAAGCCATATATAATATATAATTGTGGGAAAATAGCTAAAACATGTTATCTAGTAAACTACTACACAATGATTATAATTATGTTTATGAGTAGTTGGGAATAATGCAGAAAATGTTTATAATAAAATGTAAATTAATGCAGAGGGACTACATATTCCATGACCAGTATGACTGAAATAATCTTTAAAAATAAATATCACAGAATGAAGAAATGGAAACTGAGGTCCCAGAATGTTGGCAGTGGCTGAGGTTGAATAATGACATTGAAAGTTATACATTATTTTAATTTTGAAATTTTCTTGGTATAAAGTATTTTAATAGAATATGTAAATGTATTTATACTGGTTTTCATTCAAATATATTTCATACAATTTTTACTATAACTTCGATTTAATTTATATAATTGTATTTATTTTAGGAATTTCTCATTTTTAATTTCTCCTCCATTCACATAAATTTTTTTTAAATGCTAGTCTTCATACTGGATTAATTACTAATGCTTCATTTCTCTAACTAGTCTGTGTATAATTTGGTAGGGATATAGCAAAGCAAACCTCATTTAAAACCAATTATTTTACTAAAAATTAAAATCAATATTGCTGTTCCTCAGAGAAGCCTTATCCAAACACATCTGTAAATTGGTCATTCCACGTAAGGTTACTTGGCTACGAGGTCCCAAATGTGAGAAATGTGTTATTGTTTGATTATTTTCCAACAAGAAATAAAGTGTGTGAGAGTCAGCTATTTATAAAGCAAAGATGGGAAAATAATAGGACTGTGTGTGCTGGTAGAAATGGCAACTACTACTTGGTTTGGAAAATAAATATAAAGGGACTCTAGTGTGACTCAAAAGAGCACTTGACACCCTTGAGCTGATTTTCACTCACACAGATGTACACAATCTGCCATTAGCTAGTCTGCCAACAGTTTGCCTTGGGAGGTATTTTCATAGACATTTCTAAAGATAGTAGTATTTTCTTTTTTCCTCTAAGGAGTCTTAACCCTTTTACATTATTGGACTAGTTTCCTTCACTGGCAGAAGGTAACCATATCAACAAAGCAAATGTATTTTTGAAGTTTGGAGGTAACACATTATAACATAAATACGAACTGTAATATATTTTATGTAAAGTTATATTTTGCAAACTCACTCAGTAAAATACTGACTAAACTTTTTATCTATGGTTGCTTTTAAGTATTAAAATATCACAGTTATTTTATTAAAGGATTTGATTTAAAGAAAGTGACTAATACATGTAATTTTTGGATGGTAAGTATGGTAAGATTCCCAACCCCAGTGGCAACCTGAAGTGTTTTTAAAAGTTAAACAAATGATAAAGTATTTGCAGGCTTTATACCAGATCTGCTGAAGAGAATCCCCAAAGGGACAGTACAAGAGCAAATCTATGAATCTGCATCAACTTAACGGTTACAGGCAAAACTTGAAAACGTCTGTTCTAATCATTCATGCAGAGATTTCTATTCTCTGCATTTTATGCAAGCAGTCCACCACCTTAAGCAAGGTGTTGAACTAGAGCAGTCTAAAGACATAACAGTTATTATAAGTAAGTTTCCCATGAGTCAGATGAATACATAAAATGTAACTAGGCTAACGGTGCTAAATACTAAGTGAAGAGATCCCCCCAACACGAGGCAATTGAGTGTACAGCTAAGAATTTGCTCCAAAAAGGGCAGCTTGTAATCAGATTGGATCTCACATATCAGAGAATTCTACAGCGTGGTTTTCCAAATATTTCACATATGAAGACCACGAGAGAGCCATGCCAAAGTTAGCCAAGTAAAGACAGAATAGCAGCAACTGTTCAGTAAAGATACAATCAGCACATTTTGCCCTCTCTTCTCTGGCCTATTAAAGCAGTTATACCTTTAAAAAAAAATGTTTATTTTGAGAGAATGACAGGCAGAGAGAGACACAGAGAGAGAAACCTAAGTTCTGCACTGTAAGTGTGCAGCCCTATGTGGGGCTTGATTCCCATGAACTGAACCACAAGATCATCCCCTGAGCCAAAATCGTGAGTCCGATGCTCAAATGACTGAGCCATGAGGCTCCCCAAAGCAGTTTTACCTTAAAAAGAAAGAAGGGGACATTTATCTCAGAGTCAACCCATAATCTACTTTCGCTCTCTGCAATCACTGCTTCAGTTTAAGGCCACCAGGGGAGAAGGACGACCATATAAGTTATGTCAAATTTGAGATCAGAATTTTAAAGCCAAAACGGATTAGAAAAAAATTAAAAATTTATACCTACAGCATTATAGCATGGGAAATGATTATCAGAGCTAAAAATATTAACTGGGAAAAGAATTCAGAATTACGCTCTAACCAAGGTGAGATTATCATGGTACTAAATCAAGTACAACATATTAATGCAGCCAATCTAAAAGTGAGTTTGCCTTTATGCAATCCACACCACAATGGGGCTAGGCTCTCTAAAAATCCCTAAGAATTATCTAGCAACTTGTTCCTAAGACAGTTCTTCCTTAAGCTATCCTTGTCTCACATTTACTGGATTCGAGCATAGCAGCTTATACTTATCCCTGCTATCTTTGTTGTAGGATCTACCCCATTGCTCCTTTTGTATCCCAGAGCTGTCATTTAGCATATCACCTTTTTGTCTCTTTCAGTTTTAACTTGCAAGTTTGATACAACCTGCCTCCGGACCTTCACCACTGATAAAAATTTCAAACACAGAAGATAAGATTCAAGAGCCCTGAAGCTTCTAACAGAAGCTTTCCTTCCCTTTTCCAGGCATATTTCCTTTACTGTACCTTTCCCTTTTTTATACAAACTGAAAGTCTGTGGTAACCCTGTGTGCAGCTAGTCTATCAGTGCCATTTTTCTAACCAAACTTGCTCACTGCATGTCTCTGTGTCAGACTTCAGAAATTCTCACAAATTTAAAAATTTTTCATTATCATCATATTTATTATGGTAATCTGTAACCAGTGATACTTGATGTTACAACTATTATAGTTGTTTTGATGTGTCACGAACAGCACCCTAAAAGATGGTGAACGTAACTGATAAATGTGTGCGTTCTGACTATTCTACCATTTAGCTGTTCCCGCATCTCTCTCTTCAGGCCTCTTTTCTGAGACATACCAATATTGAAATTAGAACAATTAATAACCCTACAATGGCCTATAGGTGTTCAAATGCAAGGAAGAATTGCACATCTATTACTTTAAATATAAACCTAGAAAAGATTGAGCTTAGTGAGGAAGGCAGGGTGAAAGCCTTTTGTATTGAACAGTCAAGTTATGAAAGCAAAGGAAAAGTTCCTCAAGAAAATTAAAAGTGCTACTCCAGTGAGCACATGACAGATAAGAAAGCAAAACAGTCTTATTTTAATATGAAGGAAGTTTGAGTAGTTTGGATAGAAGATCAAACCAGCCACAAGAGTCTCTTAAACCAAAGCCTAATCCAGAGGAAGACCCTAATTCTCTTCAATTCTACGAAGGCTGAGACACATGAGGACGCTGCAGAAGTTTGAAGCTAGGGGTTGGTTCATGAGACTAAAGGAATAAAGCCATTCCCTAACATAAAAGTCCAAGGCAAAGCAACAAGTACTTATGTGGAAGCTTCACCAAGTTATCCAGTAGATCTAGTTAAGATAACTGATGAAGGTGGCAAAAGATTTTCAGTGAAGATGAAAGAGCCACTTTTGAAAGGTGAAAAAGAAAATGCCATCCAGGACTTCAATAGCTAGAGACAAGTCAATGCCTTGTTTTAAAGACTCATTTACCATTTACAATTACAATGATTCATTAACCATTCCAAAACTCCTAGGTTCCTCAAGAATTATGCTAAGCCTACTCTGAGCCTGCACTGTATAAATGAAACAACAAGGCTTGATGACAGCACACCTGTTTACAACATGGTCTACTGAATATTTTAAGCCCACTATTGAGACCTATTGCTCAGAGAAAAGATTCTTTTCAAAATATGACTACTGACGATGCACCTGGTCACCCAAGAGCTCTAATGGAGAGGTGCAATAAGATTCATGTTGTTTTCATGCCTGCTAACACATCCATTCTGTAGCCCATGGATCAAAGAGTTATTTCAACTTCCAAGTCTTATTATTTAAGAAACACATTTTGTACGGCTACAGCAGTCATAGATAGTGATTCCTCTGATGGATCTTGGCAAAGTCAATCGAAAATCTTCTGGAAAGGAGTTACCATTCTAGATGCCAATAAGGAAATTCATGATTCATGGCAGAGATCAAAATATCAGTATTAACAGGAGTTTAGAAGAAACTGAAATCAATCCTCATGGAGAACCTTGAGGGGTTCAACACTTCAGTGGAGGAATTAACTGCAGGCGTGGTAGAAATAGCTCAAGTACAAGAATCAGAAGTGGAACCTGAAAATGTGACTGGACTGCTGCAATCCCATAATAATACTTTAACAGATGAGGAGTTGCTTCTTATGGATGAGCAAACAAATGGTTTCTTCATTTGGAATCCACTCCTGGTAAAGGTGCTGTGAGACTCTTAAAATGACAACAAAGGATCATAAACTTACTTAGTAAGACAAAGAAGCAACAGGGTACGAGAGTATTGAGACCAATTTTGAAAGAAGTTCTACTGTGGGTAAATGCTTTCAAACAGCATCAGAAGCTACAGAGAAATCATTCATGAAAGTAAGAGTCAACCTATATAAGCCAAACTTTATTATTGTCTTATTTTAAGAAACTGCCACAGCCACTCCAGCCTTCAGCAATCACCCCCTTGGCAGTAAGCATCCATCAACATCAAAGCAAGACCCTCGACCACCAAAAAGATTACAACTCACTGAAAGAGAGTGAACCATCAAATGATGGCTAGCATTTTTTTTAATACACTGTTTTTTTAATTAAGGTATATATACATTTTTAGACATAACACTACTGCACACTTAATACACAGGAGTATAGGGCCCCTGAGTGGCTCAATCAGTTAAACATCTGACTCTTGATTTTGGCTCAGGTAATGATCTCATGGTTTGTGAAATCAAGCTCTGGAAAGGCTCTGCACTGACTCCGCAAGCCTGCTTCAGATTCTCTCTCTCCCTCTCTCTCTCTCTGCCCACACCCCTCAAAATTAAATAAACATTAAAAAAATAAACTACAGTATAACATAAACATAATTTTTACATTCACTGGGAAACTAAAATCTTCATATCACTTACTTTATTCTGGTAGTCTGGAACCAAACCATAATGTCTTTGAGTTATGCCTGTATATGTTGATATGGTACTCGAAGGGAAAAAGCAAAGAGTTCGATGATATTCCATCACTCTCAAATAACTGGCATATTACAC
The DNA here is from genome assembly GCF_003009895.1 of Hyaena hyaena. Classification (NCBI taxonomy): domain Eukaryota; kingdom Metazoa; phylum Chordata; class Mammalia; order Carnivora; family Hyaenidae; genus Hyaena; species Hyaena hyaena. The sequence goes on from NW_024081053.1 coordinate 878,352, forward strand.
TGCAAGTAAAAACCTGGATTCTACAACCAAACAGCTTGGGATTCAAAGTACCCAAATTAATCATACCAGCCTGAGTTTATACAATGAACAAATAGTATCACCTACTTCATAGAACTATTGATAAGATCAAATGAATTAAGAAATATGAAATACTTAGAAGAGTATCCAGTACATAACCTCACATAAATATTAAATATTTTTACTAGATGATCAGCAATTATGTCTTGCTAAAGTCCAGAAACATGATGTTGGCTACAGTTTGCATAACCTATCATAAGCAAACAAATAAATAAGGTATATCTGATATAACTTAACATTTTGTGAAGCCAAGCCATATTCTGATTACTATTTTTTCTAATAATTTTTATAGAGTTGCCTGAAAAAATTAGTCATTTTCACTTTTTATGAGAGAATATTTGCTTAGTTTGTTTAAATAGCAGAAGTGATACCAAATACAATCAATCATATAAATGAATCAACTGTCCACCTGGGCTAAATTTTTAGGATATATTCTTGCATTCTGCAATTATTATACTGACTGCAGAAGAGACTTTTATAGAGATGTTTAAAAAGAAAATCAAGGGATGCCTGGGTGGTTCAGTTGGTTAGGCATCTGACTCTAGACCTCAGATCAGTTCATGATATCACAGTTCATTGGTTTGGGCCCCGTGTAGGGGTCCATGATGGCAGTGCTGAGCCTGTTTGTGATTCTGTCTTTCCCTCTCTCTGCCCTTCTCCTGCTCACACACTAGGTAAATAAACTTTAAAAAGAAAAAAAAGAAAAAAAATCAAAGGTAATGTCTCTTTTTTCCACTAACTTTCATAGTATACATGGCATCTGAACTTGAGAGGAGACAGAATGTGCCAACAGGTTCTCACAAAGTACTGGCAGTAAGACAGAAAACCTCTATATTACATATCAGTATAATTTTACAAGACATTTCATGAATAGCTACACAGGAGACATTGTTAAAAGATCAGCTTTGTGTATGTAAGGATCTTCTTCTTTAAGGTTATATCAGAGCAAAGAAGAAAATTCAGAAATATTTAAATATTAAAAAGAACCACTGGGGATTTTGAATGAACAGAAGACACTGATTAAATAGGTGGCATGTTAGCCAATGAAGAGCTGGGATAATCAGCATGAACATGTACTGTGGCTAAAATTTAAATAGAGAAAAAATAAAAACAAAGAGAATGTAAACTGTCATGCAAATAATAGGTTATTTTATTTTCAAAATTATGTAGCACTTGAACTCTACCTGTACAAGGCAAAATTGATTTTTCATGGCTTATCAAATATATACTATGAAATAAAAACAAAGCAAATGCCAATAAAATGAGTGACAGATAATTAAGATAAAGGCCAGGGAATATGGGGAGCACAAAAATGCAAGCAGTAGGTGATGACCAACCCCTGCATTTGAATTTAGGCTCCAAGCTTCCTGGCAGCCTGATTATTTTCATGATCAATATATCATACCCTTCTCTCAGCCCCTCTTCTTTTTTTCCTAAGGTAAAGTCGCAAGTGGGTAAAATAGTTGGCCTAAGTTTTAGAGTATAGACACACACAAGCCTACCAGTTGGTTTGGTTTGGCAATTTTTATATATTACATCCTATTTTTAAAATTTAAAAAAAAAACAGTGACATCATCATGAAATTTATCAGAGTGAACTTTTGTGTTATTTCTGGCATACATACATATAAAATAAATACAGAACCAAGATGAAAAGTTATGACTGGCCTATAATAACTCAGGCAATTATTAAATGTTATTATACAAACTCAAGTTAGAAAATGAATTTCAAAAAAAAGCATGTTAACTTGGTTCAAGAGAAACTATTACTAGTAAGGAGAGTTCAAAGAAAGACTCCAAGGCACTGAAATTAATACTGAAGTATAAGACATTTTAATAAGCAATAAAACATCTAAGCAATTTTGTTTTCTTTACGTATGTTTCTAAAGGGGGTAGTTTGTCTTGAGCCCAAGCAATTCAATTTAATGGAGCCTCAATTTCCACAGGTTGACATGTAGATGCAATATGCAGAAAGGAAGAAAAACAAGCTATTAAGTTTGTTTTGATGTCTGACTAACACATTTTACATACTGATTTTGTTAGTGAAATGTTTAGGGTTAAGCAGAAAAAGAAAAATGAATAATCAAATACCATAAATATAAAAATATTTCCATTCCAGACCATTCAAACATTTATTAACAATATTTTAAACATTCCTGGAATGATATTATTCCATCACATTTTCAAATCACTCAGAAATGAAATGTTAGCAACTCGTCATGTTGTAAAATATCACTGCACCAATATTTTTAAACATTTTGAATTTAAAGCCTCTTCTTAATGTAAAATTCAGTTTTAAGAAGCATAAGGTCCACTTTTAATACAAACATTTCTGTCAATTATAGACAAGTAAATAAGTCAAACTACAATAGTTCTTTGGATATTTAATCATTTTCCAAGAATTCTTACATTTTGTGATGCATTGAATAAAAATTGCTATAGGGTCCCCTAGGTGCTCAGTTGATTAAGCATCCAACTCTTGATTTAGACTCAGGTCACGATCTCCCTCTTTATGGGAGATCTCCCTGTTGAGCCCACAATGGGCTCTGTGCTGACAGCATGGTGCATGCTTGAGATCTCTCTTTCTCTCCCCCTCTCTCGGCCCCTCTCCAGTTTGCATGCTCTCTCTCCTCCTCTCTCTCAAAATAAATAGGTAAACTAAAAAAAAAAAAAAAAAAAATGCTACAGCCAAAGCTATAGCTAAATCAAACTTGTTAATGTATTTCATCTTACAACATTTAGTACATAAAATGTTAGTCCCTGTTTGTCATGTAAACATTAAATGCATGGTTTTAAATAAATATTCTATTTGGGGGCCATTATATACTATTTTTATGTAATCAATAAATTGTTCCTTAAGTAATTATCAAAAATATCAGGAATTTAGGAGACTGCTTTCCTTTTGTCTCGAATAAGAAATTTATGTAGATATATATGTGTGTATATGTATATACATATATTTACATACATTTGTATACACACAGTTATGATGCAGGATGCTATTCTTATGAATCTTCCATGGATTGCTATCGTTCAAGACTATTTGTACACTTCACAGCTAGAAATAGTATTAATTTCAGTTAAACAATGTAAAAGTATAAACAAAAATAAATATAAAAAATACCCTCAAGAATGGCTGAGTGGCTGTGGTGTTTCATAAATGAATAAAATTAGATACCCAGAATGTTTGCACTGAATTCTACAGCCCTGTAATATCAGTATGTTAGAAGTTCGTCTTGGAAGAGGGAATGTTTCAAGAAATAAGATTTTATTGCCACATCTTCATGATGCTGAGAAAATTTTGAGAAACTTATATTGCTTCCCTGAATTTTAGGTCAGCTCAACACTTAGCATTTTCATACTTACTGATTTAAAGTTTGTTACCCACCTACCAAGAAATGCATTTTTATATATTGATAGTTACTTACTAACATTGTCATTATTTGTCCTCCAACAATCATTCATTTAAAGGCAATTATGACTTTAATGCAGTGCCAACAATCTTGTGGAATGCTTTCATAGTAAGCAGAATTCACTATAATGAATCCTTTCTGTATGAAACACGGAAAATATACCCAAATCCTCATTATTCAGAAAACCCTCTCTATAAAATTCCCTATAATTTATAATATCTTTTCAAATGGTGCAATGAATCCTATGTGCCCAAAACTATACCAAACAGTGTCAGAACAACAAAAATTCAATCATAACGTCTCAAGAAAACTCAGTAATGAAAGGCATCCACTATACTATGCTGTCATGATATATACTCTCTATGAAAATATCCTGGACAAATAAATACTGGAACATATTCTCCAGTGATGGAGAACTCACTTCTTCTTTGGAGGTAGCCCTTTCCAGAACCAATCATATACTTATTTCTCACAGTGCGTTTAAGTCTCCCACAACACAATTTCATCCATGAATCCTGGTTCTCATCTCTCCAATGGCACAGAAGTTACAGCATCACTTACATGAAAGCCATGCCAGTATTTACAGAGAACAGTCAAAAACTTTTCCTCTCCAGGTCAAACACCCAATACATTCTGCAAGTCTTCATACACTGTGATTTACATAGACTCACTCTCCGGTTTCTTCTACTCCATACAGGGCCCAGTTTATCAAATATTTCTGATAGTGTATGATCTGACACAAAGAAGTAGAAGGGGAACTAATACCTGCTCTATTTTAGACACACAAGCTCTCATGAAAACCACAGCACATTTTCATTATGTGCAAAATACATCTATCCTCTTCACATCTTCTGCATCAACTTCATGTACACACTGCATTCAGCTAGGTTTGATCCTTGATTCCTTCTGGATAGTTAGGGCTTCTTCTTTCAAAATTTCTTTGACCACAAAGCTATAGTCAGGTTGAAAAAATTTATATACTCCATATGGAAATTTGTAGAGGGACTCAATTACCTCCTCAACCCTGTCATAAATGAAAATACAAAGGTGACCTGGTAGCCCAAGAACAAAAGAACCTTGCAGGAGATGTGCAGAGAGGGTGTCAACTTGCACAGGGACCAGTGAATCAAAAAAAAATGGAGAGGTACAAGATCCTCTGATACAAAACACACGAGGTATACCTCTAATCTTGGATATGAGTAGGTCCTTTCATATTTAAGTTAGTCGCTACAGAATTAAAAAACGCTAATATTTGAGTTGGTGGACTTCATTTCCATATGATCATCAACAGCAAATACTTGCCTACTTCTAAACATCTGAGCTTTTCAGAGTACTAACTGGATTTAACAGTGCTGCAATTTCATACTAGTAGTTTCTAAAATATTCTGTTGAAAACACAGTTGACTTTCAGAGAAACCTAACTTTATCTATATAATATTAATTTCTTGGGTAAATTTTTATCATTATAAGATATTATATTTAATTTGAAATTCTTTCCTAAAAGATATTAAATTTATTTAAACCTGAAAAAACTGATATATGTAAAAACTATATAATGTCAAATTATTCCACCTGGATTTTATGTGGTTTATCTCGAAATGCCTTCACATTTAGCCTTTATCCTTCCTAGGCTCTCCAGCATTCCTTGAACATATCACTCCTATTCCACCCCATTTTGTGGACTTTTAAGTTATTTTAAGAATCTTATTCTAACTGACATTAAATTTATTATTGGTGCAAGACAGATAATGTAATCTTGAATATATTGCCAGTTTATATTTATTGATAATTAGCTGCAAGGGAAGATTGCCTAAGGAATAAAAAGACCACCCAAAAGTCTTCAAAATATCTGCACTCCTGCTCCAACCAGGCAGTGTGTCTATTTCACTCTACAAACTTCTCTATAATATAATTACTTTTGCTTAACTGGATTTTGCTATGATGCCATCAGAGGTTATAAAAGAATCAGTCCATAAAATTCTATATGGAATCTCTTGAAGAATATTGTTGAGAATAACTCTATTACATGGTTTCTAGGAGAGCCACTCCACTCAGAAAATTTATAGTCTGATATTACTACTGAGAACAATTTTTCATCTCAAAAAATAATTGGTTCTTTTTAAACTTATGAGCACCATGAATTGTGTAACTGATCAGATTTCCCTTCTCAATGTGATTGGTAGGAAACTAAAAGCTAAGTCTATGACTCACCTGTGGTAAGTATATAATTTGAATTTTTGGTCTCATTTTAGGTTCCACATCTGAATCTAAACTTTTGTTTGATGGCTTGCTATTTTTTCAAGTTTATTTATTTATTTTGAGAGAGGGAAAGAGAAAGAGACAGCATAAGTGGGGGAGGTAGAGAGAGAGATGGAAAGAGGATCCCAAGTGGGCTCCATGCTGACAATGCAGAGCCTGATGTAGATCTGAGGCTCAGGCTCAGAAACTGTGAGCTCACGACCAGAGCTGAAATCCAGAATCGGACACTTATCTGACTAAGCCATCCAAGTGACTCCTGCTTCTTTCTCTTTGAATCTTCATTGATATTTGTAAGTCACTTTATAACAAAGGGGATAAAACGATTACTGAGATAAATTAAAATACTAGTTTATAACCATAAGAGAAGCAGCATAAAAAAGGAACAGTAAGATCCAGGAAATGTGGCACTTAGCTTCATATATCTCTAAAACTCATGTTTTTCATCTCTAAAATATGGTAAATAATACCTAACCTAGTTTACTTATTCTTATTAGCAAGTAAAACAACAAATATAGATAATATATGAAGATGTTCAATAAAATGAAAATTATTATACATAGAGTTCACTGTTATCAATTTCTTAAAAGGATTAAGAAATAATTTGATCATACTTATTCTCTTCACCTTTGTTTCCCTTGTTAAAAATTTAAAAACTGTAATATACAAGATTATCAAGGGAAAAATCAAAAGAAAAAGATCATAAGAACTAAAATGATTTTATTACAATATGTCCAGAATGTTGATTAGAATCTTAGAAAATAAATGTCATAAAAATATTTAAAATTTTTAAAAAAGAAATGTCAATCAAAATGCTATGTTAAAAATAATCTCTTTAGGAAACCTCTTTTACTAACATTAATCAAATATTTAAAACAAAATAATAATCCTAATCTCCAAGGAAGCATAAAGCAGAGAGTTTTCTTCACAATGCCTTGATTTTTCCTAAATTTGTAAAATATTCTTTAACAGAGAAGACAACTTTGGGGGTTTATTTTAGCATTTCTATAAGTAAGCTCAACAATCAAATGGTACCAAGATAACTGAGGGAAAAAAACTAATGCACTATGTTACATTTCCTTTTTTCAAAATTTTCTAACCACCTTCACCTATTTCTCCCACTCCCCATACCTCACCTTTGGCAACTACCACTCTACTCTCTGTGTCTATAAGCTTGGGGTTTGTGTGTGTGTTTTAGATTCCACATTATAAGAGAGATCATCCAGTATTTGCTTTTCTCTGACTTGTTTCATTTAGCATAATGCCCTCAAGGTCTATCTACTTTGTCAAATGATAAGATCTCAGCCTTTTTGCAGCTGAATAATATGCATGGTATATAAATACATCTTTATCCATTCTTCCATCAATGGACACTTGAGTTGTTTCCATATCTTGCTATTATAAAATAATGCTCCAATGAACACAAGGGTGCAATATCTTTTCATACCATTGTTTCTGTTTTCTTATACCCAGAAATGGAAGTGATGGACCATATTGCAATTCAATTTTTAAATTTTGAGGAAAATCCATACTGTTTCTTTAGTGGCTGTACCCATTTACATTACCATTAATAGTACACAAGAGCTCCCTTTTCTCCACATCCTCACCAACACTTGTAATTTCTTATCTTTTTGATAATAGTCATTCTGATAGGTGTAGGGTGATATCTCATTGTGGTTTTGATTTGCATTTCTCTGATGATTAATGATGCTAACATTAATTTTTCTTTGGGAAGAAAAATGTCTACTCAGATCTTCTGCCCATTTTAATTGGATTGTTTGATTTTTTTGCTATTGAGTTGTATGAGTTCTTTATGGATTTTATTTTATTTTTTAATATTTTTTTAATTTATTTCTAGGAGAGAGAGAGAGAGAGACAACGTGAGCAGGGGAGGGTCAGAGAGAGAGGGAGACACAGACTCTGAAATAGTCTCCAGGCTCTGAGCTGACAGCACAGAGCCCGATACGGGGCTCGAACCCACGAACCGCGAGATCACGACCTAAGTGAAAGTCAGACGCTTAACCGACTAAGCCACCCAGGCGCCCCGAGTTCTTTATATATTTTAGATATTAACCCCTGATCAGATGCATGATTTACAAATATTTTCTCACATTCAGTAGGGATTTTTATTTTGTTGATGTTTTCCTTTGCTATGCAGAAGATTTTAAGTTTGATATAGTCCCACTTGCTTATTTTTGCTCTTGTTGCTTTTATTTTTAGTGTCAGACTCAAAAAATCATCACCAAGACTCATGTCAAGGAGCTTACCACCTATGTTTTCTTCTAGGATTTTTTATGTTTTCAGGATGTGTTCAAGTCTTTAATCCACTTTGAGTTGATTTTTGTGTATCGTGAAAGATAATACACTATTTGTTAACTTTTAAAAATTAGTCTATTAATCTACATTTTCTTAAAAACTTAATTGTCCAGGGATAACTAGGTGGTTCAGTCCATTAAGCGTCTGACTCCTGGTTTCGGTTAAGGTCATGATGATCTTGCAGTTTCATGAGTTCAAACCCCCATCACGCTCTGTGCTGACAGTTCTCTCTCTCTCTCTCTCTCTCTTTCTCTCTCTCTCTCTCTCTCTCTCTCTCTATCCCTTCCCCACTTGTGATCACTCTCTCTCTCTCAAAATAAATAAATAAATACATGTTAAAAAATTTTAATTTTCCAATGTGTAATTATATCAAGGTAAAACAGAATATTTAGGGATTGTATATTATGCCATCATTTCTTAGTTTATCTTTCTACCTGACATTTGAGATAGACTATGAAAACATTTAACAACAACAACTATACATTTTCTAACAAAAAAAAATGGCTTGTGATGTAGTCCATAATTCAATAAACTATGTATGTTGTCCTTTGCGATATTATGGTGCCGTTTCATCCAATCGATTCATTTCCTCATGCATTCAGCAAAATATTTTGGCATATATTGTGGGGAACATAAGGTCAGCATAACATGGTAGAAATTCTATAAGATAGAGTTCTATCAATTAAAAGACACTAAAGGAGCCAAAATTGATATTAGAAAAAAGAAGATTAATGTAGGAATCAAAATTGTGTGTTATTTGGAGCATCCATGTGATATTTTCAGTAACAACACAGTTCAAGAATTTAGTAAGACATCAAACCAATGATAGGGCAAACAAAAGTCTGACTTCAGACTCTAGTACATTAATTACATTAGTAATTGAGTATGAACTGAGTTTCTATTTGGTGAAATTGAAAGGAAATGACATAAACTCAGTAGGTTTAGATACCAGTGGTCAAAAATCTGCATCCAGACACTAACATAGGCAGTTAAGCCCAACCTCCTCCATCTTAAAACACGTGAGTCATTGGTTAGCTTACAGGCTAAATATGATTTCCTGTCAGTTTATTTCAGAAGCCTCCTTAGGAGGTGACCTTATGCTCTGTGAGAATATTATATATGAGTAAAGAGAGGTGAGGACCCTTTAGGTCCATAAACAAAGGCCTAGAGCAATAGAATGACAAGGTAGAAAATTGTATACCATTACAATATATCATTAAAAGTCTTTAACCCTTAATATAGGGATATTATGCTATTCAAGAGTCAGAGACAATATATTTGTTCTCGTTCTTTGCTGTTGTGTTCCCTTTTTAAAAGGGAAGCATTTCCATGTTATTGTTCTCTACATACCTGAGTGGTTAAGGAGTCTCACTTAACAAAAACTATTTTCTGCAATCGCATGAAATGATCACTTCTGTATTTCTGAAAGCTCTGCTCTATTTGTAATGCTACACTTTAGCACTAGCACTCACTACTGCTTTCATCCACAGTAGGTACACTCAGTTTATTAGACATCTGCAGTTCTCTGTTGTTCTCAACTATACCACATTGTTTTAACATACCCTTAATCTAAGCATTTACTTTGTCCACTCTAATTCCCATTTTCCCACCTCAGTCATCACATAAAAACTTTGTAGAACATGCCATCATACATGCTCTAGTCTTGGGACTCCAAAGTCCTCAGAATTTGTGATACTCTATTTCAATGCTGGCTGTCAGTAAATGCTCAAGGGTCCATTATTAGTTATAGTTTCATAAAATCCAACATGAGTTTCAGAAATGTGAAATAGATCAAATATCTGAAGAAATCACATGCAAAAGACATAGATTAAGTTCCGCAGAAAGGCGAACTGTATGTTTGTATCATAAAGCATTTATTGCATCTGTACTATTGTGCATACCCTGGTTGCTCAGATGTTAAAGTGAGATGCTAATGAGAAAGTGGGTACGATTGGAACATATCTCCATGGCTGGTGAAAATAAAAATAGAAAACACTAAAGAATTTAACAGTATAATACTTCTGATCCAAATAATACAAATTAAAATATTAGCTAATATTTATTATATAGCCAGGCACTATTCAATACTTAAAATATATTATTTTAATTCTCAATCTAAGTTAGATGACATTATTAACTCCATTTTGTAAATTATGAAATGAGGGTACAGAAAGGTTGAGTAACTTGCTTTAAATCATATAGCTGAGAAGTGATAGAGCCAGGCAATGTTAACTCCAGTCTGTTTTATCACTCTTAGTCAAGACTAATCTGTGTGGGAAAGCAGGAAGTTACTTGTACAGAAGCTACAAACATACTGGAGCACAGTTAGTCTGAATTAAAATACCATACAATATACATTGTATCTTAAATAGTAGTCTTCAACCCTGGGACAAAAGCACTGATTAATAAAATATCCAGTGAAAATGCAAAAAGTACAAGCAGCTGAACTTGGATGCAAGTTGAAGTTTCTCATTTTGTGATTATCAGTCCTTAGCTAATACATATACGGGCGCACACGTGTGTGTGTGTGTGTGTGTGTATGTGTGTGTGTTTCACTCAAGTGTGTTTTTGTGCTGTTTGACATTTGTGGGCAGTCTTGTTAATTAGGCAGAAGTTATCAACGATTAATGTAGTGTGAGCTGTTTCTAAAGTATTATAAATAATACAGTGATTAATTGCCATATCTAAACCAGCCACACTTTAGCACACTTCAAAGATGGATTTTCTTGGTTGAATTTGCTTTGTCTACTTAATAATCATACTCATGTGGAAAAAATCATCTTCTTCACTTCTTTCCAACAGAAAATTATATTTAAACTATTTGCTATAAGATACTTGTTTTGCGTGATAGCCAAAAAAATTTTTGTGATTATTATAATAACCTCAAATTTTCTGCTGCATTCAGCACAACTGAAAATTTAATTGCCTTACTAAACTGTTTAATGACAATTTAAAACTTAATTTTACCATTTAAAATACAATTTAGATAGTCATGGGAATTATGTTTCACCCTCATTTATTATGCTGTTTTATTTCTAGTAAATAATAATAGCTATTAGCTCATCTCTGTACAAGCAACTTTTGAGTCTGAGCTCACTTTTAGGAGTATAAAAGATAGTTCTTTTGTTATTAGAACTCCTGCTGTAAGTGAGTAATTTGTTGTTTTTGTTGATATTAGAAGGAGCTTGCAATGTACCTTGCATTTTCATTTAGTTCAAACGAGTATCATTATCATGTCAAAAATGGTTAGGAAATAAATTTGTTACATTGATTTACACATTGGTCTTGAGACTTTCTTCCCCTATCCATTAAGTTGCTGGGGTTTTTTGTTGTTGTTTTAGTCTTTTTACAGATGTTTGATAGGTATTCCCAACTACTACATTTGTGTTGTTTGTGTATCAGTGGTCCTAGGAAATTACTCCCAATTATCATTCTCCTCATCATCACAAGTAGTTCTTAACTACCAAAAAATTATCATCACTAAAAGCTTTGAGCTTAAGTTAAACAATTTACTACACCCAAAGGAGTTGGTCATCTCACTTACTAGAAGCACAATATATCTGCAGTCCAGGTATACATGTTAATATCTTACAGGAAAAAAACAAGGATACATGGTCTCATATGCATCTTGCAGACAGGTTGGAAGCAAAAGGGGTACAGGTCCTTTGCAGAGAGGAAACTCTGAGCTCTTTTCTCTCCAACAACTGCCAAATTCTATCTGAGAGAATTTTATGGAAGAGTCCCTGAAAACATGTATTTTAGTGTGGACCAACACAGGCTAGGGAATTATGAACTTTAGTCAGACTGCCTGTGCCCCTGTAGAATTTTTTTTACTGAATTTAGTTTCAATAATGGGATATTTTAATAAACTCTAACGCTACTTGCCATAGTAGGTAACATTATCCTGGAGAATTCAAGTGAAATAGTTTTAACTCAACTTTAAATATGATGGAAGCTCCAGAGACTTCCCAATTATTTCCAGAGCAGCTTTTTCCTTTTCATGCTCTATTTTTTAAATTTATGTCCATTATAAATCTGCTAATTTAATTAATCTTAAGTATTTGTGTTGCTTCTCTTGTTATGGTTATTGAGAACAAATATGCAGTTCACGTCTATCAACATCTCTATCCATCAGTACTAACTTACTTTTGGCTTTATAAACTGTTAAATTAACTACACTGATTGTCTCTTGCACCCAACTTCTGTATGTCTAAATTTTACTCTAGAGTGTTCAACATATTATTGAAAATTAGCTCTAATATTTTAAGGAAAAAGAAATATAAACAAGACAATTCATAAGACGTATTATTCCCTCTATTGAAGCATATACCACCAGAATATAACACCTCTTTTCTTTTTAAACTCTACATCATTGTCCCCATGAATTTCTTCTAGTCTTTCTGTCTTCAAATACATTATGGACTCAGATAACTCCAAAATGTACATATCCAGTTCCACCTCTCCCCTGATCTCAACCCACTTCTGTGTAATTGTCTAATCAATATGAAATCTCTACTTTGACTTCCCACAGGCCTTCATTTCTACTCCAAACTCATTTCTGCCCCATCCTTTCCCATCTCAGCAAACACCACCAGAATTACATTCATTTGCTTGACAACATTAGCATCCTCCATTTTCTTCTTTAACAACTAATAGTCCACCGAGTTCTATCTATAAAACAGTTTCAAGATATGACCGTTTCTCACCACTAAGCTGGCTGGCCTGTCCCCTCAGTTTGAGCTATCAATGTCTTTCACCTCGGCTACAGCAATGTTTCTACGACTGGTTCTCCATGTTTCTACTCTTGGTTCACTACAATCTGCTCTTTGTTTAGCTTAATTATTTTGGTTGCACTTTCCACCATTTGACTTTAAATAAAACACTTATTAGATTATTTTCAGACTCTACCACTAGTATATAAGCTAGAAGAAGCAAGGAATTTTTTTCTGTCTTGTTCACTCACTATTAAATCCTAAGTCTCTAAAATAGTAACTTGCATGGTTGTTCTACTGTCAACTCAGTTATGCTAAGAGCTGTGTTGCCCAGAATCAACCTCCCCTTACGGTGCTGAATTAGAGATGGACAAAAGACAAATTAGCAAAAGATTTGGAAGATGAAAGTGAAGCAGTGGTCAGTACCCACTAAGCATACTTTGGCATCAGACAGAGTGACGCATACAGAGATGCCCAATAGATTCCAGCTTGTTCTCATTCTCTTCTCCCTGTTTCCATTCTTCTTTCCAACTAGTACAACTAAATGAACAGCAGCAGCCTTTGGCACATTATCAGGTATATGACCATGAACCAAGAGGGGACAGAGCTCACAAAGGCAAAAGCTTCTGACTGACTTCTCCACAAACTTCCAGTTGCAGTCCCACTTCAGCAATTCAATGTGCCTGGTTCTCAGGGTTCTTGTGTGAACTCCGATGACACTGAGACAGTGCTTTCAGGAAGGCTGACTGGAGAACTTTTCTCAGATCCTCTGATTCCCCTCTTCATTTCTTCATTTCCCAATCCCCTCCCACAACTGTCAAGTTCTACCTCCTACAATATATCCTTTCTCCCAATTTACTGGATTCAAGTACAAGACATGAAGAAGGCAACACTAGGTATGATTTAAATAATAAATATAAAATACTTTGCATAGATCCTAGCATACAAATAGTACTCAAAATATTACCTGTCATTATTTACATATTATAAAGAAATGAATATAAATAAAATTTTAAATAAAATCCTCAGAGGTGCTCGTGCATGATATGGAGGTATTTAGAAACTAACCATATGAAAGAACAAGTGATGGAAATGAAGAAAATCAAGAGCTATTCTCATTCACCTTTTTAGGCTCATTGTAGTAGCTGGCAGAGAATATGTGTTAGAAAACATTATTGTATGAATGCCATGACAGCTTCATCTATTTGAAGATCTATCATTATCAAACAGTAATTTCTTTTAAGTATTTATGTATTGTATGAAGGATAGAACTAGGGACTGAAATTAGGAGTCAAGTAAAATATTTTAAAAACCTTGTAGCCAACAAAAAGCATGATATGTCTTACATGCATGTGACCTTCCCTTCATTAGCATTGTTTAAATAATCCTAATTATTGTTCTTTGGGGATAAACAGACTCCTGTACTGGGTTGGAGTTTACATGGAATAATCACAAAATTGTCTTCAAATCCTTGATTCTATGCATTGTTGAATAGCTGCTACCTGCATAATGGCAACACACTAGGTGTTAAACCTTATTGTTTATATGTTTATGATGATAATTTCCAGACAAATATAATATACACATAATGAACCGATCCAATCAAATTTATATTAGTTTAGTGTTATATATGCTACCTAGCAAAGCTATAGTAGAAAATTGTTAAATGATAGGTTTTTAATCATTGCAGAATTCTCTGAAGGAAAGTGATTTTTCCATTTGGAAGCCTTTCATGCAATTGATTTTTTTAAAGGAAGTGCTAAAGCCTCCTCAGTACAGATCTTAGTATAAACCCTAAGAATAAGTTATATGCTAAAACTATGTTTGAACCAATTCACACTTCTAATTTTCTGATGCATAATAGTAAAGATTAAGAAACTGATGACACATCCTTTTAATATTTTTCAAAGAACAGTGTCAATTTTTAATTATTCAAGTAATTAAAATAGACATTATTTTTAATTTTGAGAGATTATTTTCTGATTACTACTGTTGGTCATTTGAATGACCCTTATAATGTGTCCACTAGAATGGTTCTAGTAAAACATTTCTTCAGTTTAAAGCTGCTCTAAAGAAGTGCTTGTTCTTAGAGATGTTCTTTAAGGAAAAAAGGAAGGAGGAATGTGATTTGAAATTGTGTGCTATCTTCCTCCTCCCATATTTTGCTCAATCTTTTCCTTTTCCTAACTTCTATTCAACTTTAAGAAGAACACAAGAGATACTCCTTTGAAAGCATTATCGACTACTTGAACCTGTCACCATCACCAAACAGACCAATCTACTTCAATTTGAGCTCCAGCTCTTAGAGTATTCACTGAAATCACAAATAGAATGTCCATGTTGTTGACATTTATTTGATCTAGTTTAGCCCTCATCTTAATTAACCAGGGCTGACATGTAGTTTAGGTTCTCTGGTTGTTCACCTACTTCTCAATTTTCTCCCAAGTCACTGAAATCCATATCCACAGCTTCAGTTACTTCTAGAGGTAAATTACTCATTTCTTCAGTTACATATAAGAGCATTAGAGGGTCTACACCACATTCCCTTCCCCACATAAGTTAAAAGCCAGCTAAGAAACAATCACAGGAGAAGACAAATGGAGGATCAGCATGTTAAGCTGTATTACTGGCAGACTCCACAGAGTATGGGTTTTATCTCTGAATGAAATAGGTTTGCAACATACCACCCTTGAAAAGGACAGATTTGTCTGTTTTCCCAAACTGGAAGGACAACTTCAAGCCTCTCTCAAGCAGCAGAGACTCAGGAATTAAGCTCATAAGCTCCCTACAGATAAACAGAAATATCTTACTCTACCAAAAAATGGGAGACAGAGACAGAGTGAGGTAGAGAGGGAAAGAGATGGACAGGAAGATGGAGAAGGAAAAGAGAAGGGGAGAGGAGAGAGATATGCTGATATCAGTTTCTTCTCCCAAAAGCATTAAGCAGATAATCTTTCCACTTACACTAGAGAGGACTGAGTAAATGGTAAGGCCAAAGGTTCAGCATATTATTGTTTTGAGAGTTCTTCCCCATAGAAATATAAGACCAGGAAAATGAAATGACCTACCATTTATGGTGTTTCAACAAACATTAAATTCATGTCCTTTTTGAGGAGATGGACGGATAAATCCCAACTCCATCATCTATTTAAGCAAGTAAGATGTTATCCTCCAGATGTTATCCTAGACATCTTTTTTTTTTTTGCTTTTTATAAAACCATTAGTCTTTCATTTCTATCTTATCCAATAATTAAATATTGAATCTACCTCCACTTTCTTCTGTCCAAGCTACCACCACCCTTCTCTTAGTCCACTCTTCTACATATACTCTTGGCCCTCTACATTATAGCCAGAGTGACATTTTAAAAATTCTAAATTTTTAAATTTAAAAATGAAAATATTTTTAAATTTACAGACATTCTAAAAATGAAAATATAGTCAGGTCACAATCTGCTACTTCTACCCCAGCTCTGTCCCATTGTTCTCATACCCTTTACATAACCTCATGTCTTTAATGGCCTGTTCTTCACCTGTCATTTGGCCTCATTTTATACCACATTCCATTTTATTCTGTTCACCAGCAATTTTAGCCTTCCCTTAGCTTACAGAATTTACCAAACCCTTTCCTGCTACAGGGCTTATGAACATGCTCACCTCTATCACCTATAATTATTCTTCAAATTTCAGCTTCCTCAGAGAAGCATCTCTAACCACTAAGACTATCTGGGAATCATCTGTTACACAATGTAATAGCTGAGTGTATTGCTCCTTCTTATCACATATAACTGTCATGATTTTTTATTTTTATTAATTATTTGAATGATAATCACCTCTTCATATTATGGCACGTAAGAAGATAAACACTTGAACACTATTATATCTAGTGCTTAGGACATACTTGGTATTGAAAATAACATTTGTGGAGTTAGTGAATAAGTGATAATCACTGCATCTTCACCTCTCTATTATAATTTATAATACACTTTACTAGAGTATGAGTTCTTTGAGAGTAGGAGCTTTATATTTTCCCTGCTTGAATTCTTTTATATTTCATACTGTTACTATCATTTATTATTTACTAATCTAAACTCAATCTGAAGTTGTCAGTACAAAGTACAATTAAGAAAAAAAAAAAAAAAAGAACCAGTAGTTCTAGATAATCTAGGAAATTAACTTTGGCATTAGGTTTCAAAGTATGTTACCCTCAAATCATCTTCACAGGGTTTCTAAATCTTCTATTATCTATATTTAGAATTTTTTTAATTTAGGATTTTTAAATGTATTTCAAGTCCAACTTCTATTATTTATGGAAATATAATCATGTATTCTCTTTATCAAAGGGAAAATTATTTTCATGAATTACCACATTATCATTAATAAACTAGTTGACAATTATTTTTGTCACCTCTTTAAACATTAAAATGATCTATCTTTGCTGTAGAGTTTAGTGCAATTTAGTATACATGAGATCATGTACATGAAACTAATTTGTTAAAAATAAAATGATATAGGAAGGAGAATTATTGCTAAAATCAGCAATTCCATTAGGATATATCAGCAATGATACAGGTAAATAAAATATTAGATGAAAAAGCATATAAGTCAGAAACTACTTTTCATTTGTAAGTTATAACAAATAATTCTGTAGGTTAAGGATGACTCATTTAATTTATCTTGATCTTTCCCAGTAAAAAGTAACGCAGGGTAAAAAGTATGTTCTGGATATCCTAACAAACTTCTCTTATATAGGATATCCTAACACAAGTGGAGTGAAAAAGATTTTTTTTATGAAGTCATAAAAGCTGAGACACATTATCATGACATTACAATCAATCCCTGAGATTTTAAGTTCATGTTTAATTTTAATTATAAAACATTATATCGAGTGAGAGTTCTCCTATAAAAATATCAGTCTTGGATGTAACCCTAAATATAGCATAACAATGAAAATTAATGCTATTAGATGAATATCCTACAATTAGATGAAATAGAAACTAAATATGAGGGGAAAAAAATCTCCATGCAGAATGTAAATGCTATCCTATAGAATTTATAACCAGGACAAACCCTGGAGACATACAGGTATTTCTAAGGAGAAGTTAATTTCTAGACTAACTCTTCACAACCAAAAGTTTTTCTTTGTTCCAGCTTCTAGGAAAGCTCATAACCATCACTGACATAATCAGCCACATGATGACTCAGCTCACTCTGGCTTTCTGTTTCTACCTCAAATTCAATCTACTGTTCATCATTTCAATTATTATGTGAATGATTATGTTGACTTGCTCCTTCCTCTTCCCCTTCTCTACCCCCCTGCCCCGCCCCCGTGGCTTCTGTTTATGTAATATTTACTCTGAAAAACTCCAAACATGCATTAACAGTCATCTATTTCCTTTCCCTGCTACTAAGGCCCTGTGGACAAAATCATAAAAGCTTTACAAATTTGGGCCCCCATAGATTCAATGTGTTCAGACTCTTTTTCTGGATCTTCAGGGCTTCCTGATAATCCTTCTATTTATCTCTAGTCAGCTTTGTCTTTATACCCCTCAAACAAGTGTTCATAACTTTTATCCTTCTGATAAAGCCTTACCTTTCCACTACCTATTGTCTCAGACAATGGTATTATTCTCTACTTCACTGAGAAAACAGACAGCATAATGTAGTAAAGTCCTGAAATTAATGTTTTCTAGTCTACAAATTTACTTATTTATGATGTCAACCTCACTACAAGTCACCAGTCTCAGGGCAAAGCTATTCTGTATTATCAGATGATCTATGATTCCTATTTTGTTATATATTTTCAATCTCTCTCGAGTTTTTTACTATAACCTTATTTCAGCCCATTTTAAATTTAATCTTTTTTAAATTTTGTAATGTTATTTATTTTTTGTGAGAGTGACAGAGCACAAGCAAGGGAAGGGCAGAGAAAGAGGAGACACAGAATCCAAAGCAGGCTCCAGGCTCTGAGCTGTCAACACAAAGCCCTATGCAGGTCTCAAACCCATGAACTGTGAGATCATGACCTGAGCCAAAGTCGGACGCTTAACCAACTGAGCCACCCAGGCGCCCCTTAAATTTAATTTTATCAAGCCTAGGTTATTCCTACATTTAAAAAATCCCCTGGCAGTCCCAGAGCCTTCTCTAGCACAATTTAGCCTACTCCTCCTCACAATCTGTAGACACAATCTCTTTTTTCTTAAAATCAGTTTATCCTTGAAAACACTACAGTCTAAGCTGCTTTAGTCAATATTGCAACAAAACTGCCACTACAGTGGAATCTCCCAGATACATTTATTGAATACAATAAACAATTACTTCTTTTTGAGACTCTTCAATTATCATTTTCCAGAACAATAATCTCTCCCACTGTTCCCCTTTAAAATCCTTCACAATCACTTTACATATGCAAACCTCTTAAATAGTGGCATTTCTCAACATATAATTGTTGTTTCTGTAGACTGTTTTGGCTGCTTATCACTTTGGCACCTTTTCTTACCTTTTGATTTTTACTTAATGTCTAATCTTTCTCCTTTAGCCCACATTCATAATTTACTGACTTGGATAGTGCATTAGCACCACAAGCTCAAGGTCTAAATCTTGTATTCTTCCACGTCCTCCATCATTCAGATTCTCAACAGGTCTCCACCTAGCATTTACAACTTCCCATGAATTGGATCCTTCTTCAACATACATGGTTTAATTTTAAACCAACTTATTTTAAATACATTTACAATCAACAAAAATATACGGAATCCTTGGTATCCTTAGGGATACCAAGATGCATGAGCCACAGGCCTCCTCTGAAGAAACTCATAAAAATTTATACAATATATTGTACATAAATGCAAAAATACACCTGTGTACAAGATAAAGAGAGAATACAGAAGAATAACAGAAGTAAAACAAAAGAATGCTCCTTAGGACTGTTAAAACAAAATTTTTGAAAGTAATGACCTTCACTTCGGGTTGAAGGTCACATTGCTCCATTGAACAAAGGAGAGGAGGACACTTATTATAGGTAAAGGAAACACAAGTGCAAAGAAATAAAAGTCTGAAATGTCAGGATATGCTTGGTGACCTGTAAGCAATTCAGTGTTTCTGCCTTGTAAAGTGCTACAGGGTATGTGGATGGGCTAATGATGCTAAACAAAATGGCAAGAATGAATATGCATAATTATTACAAGTTTTTAATGAAGTTTATGTACAATAAACTGATGTGAAAATAGAGAATAAGATGTGATTAACTCACAGAATTATTTATTTCTTTTTTTTAATGTTTTTTTTTTTTTTTTTTTATTTCTAGGAGAGAGAGAGAGAGACAGCGAGATCAGGGGAGGGTCAGAGAGAGAGGGGGGGCACAGACTGAAACAGGCTCCAGGCTCTGAGCTGGCAGTCAGCACAGAGCCCGACGCGGGGCTCGAACCCACGAACCGCGAGATCATGACCTAAGCGAAAGTCGGACGCTTAACCGACTAAGCCACCCAGGCGCCCCCAGAATTATTTATTTCTAAATTTAAAATTGCTTTAGATGATAAATGAAAATCTGAGATTAAATAAAAGACAAGTATAAAAATTACCAATCAACATTATTGAAAAATTATTATCAAGGGCAAAAAAAATGAATGTTGTTTTCTTTTTCTTTTCCTTCACTTCTACATTTTCAGGATTGGGAGATTCAGGAAAGAAACTTATTAATACTTTCATACTTTATGTCACAAAGAATTTGCTTTTATGATGAAACACAAATGCTCTTCTTAAACATGCAATAAATCAGTGGCATATAGCTCCAATTTAGAAATGGTTTTATTTCAATATTGAACTGCAAGTAATACTTCTAACTTTTTTCCTGAAAGAATCAGAATATAAATGATGTTTACTTTTCTAGGCTATCTCACAAGAACTAATTTAAATCATACACACACACACACACACACACAATATATTTCCAAGGAAAACAGAAAGTAAAGATTTTTCGTGAATAGATGATGGATCTTGGATCTGAAAATGTGGAGAAAGAAAAGAGAATACTACACTATACACACTTGAAGTACAAATTTATTATATATGAAATGCCTTGCTAGAGAGGCTAAAGACAGCATACAAAAATCCTTACAATGCAACATATGAAAACTGTAAAAAGCAAATGTACTGAAAATCAAGAAAAGGGGAAATTACTATAGGATGAAAGACACCACCAAGAATGAGCAGAAAGTGTAGCAAGTTTTACAAATGTTTCATAATGTTTCCATAGAAAAACCCTCAAGATCCACTATGTAAAAATAAAATGGAGGGGTAAAGGGTGGAGTCAAATGAAAGGACTTCAGGTATATGATTTGCTGCTGGAATGTCTGAGTCAATATTTTTTTAACTTATCAAAGAAATAGCCAGACCAATGCTGATATTAATGACAGACACAAACACACTACAGGATAGAACTCATGCTGAGAAGACATTAATTGCCTTGTTCAGTCATCATAACAATCCTGTGATAGGTGGTATAGATCTATAAACTCTTAGATACAATTCTGAAATCCAAAACCACAAAAACCAAAATTTGTTTTTCTGTTTCTTTTTTCATAAATCTGACACATAAACCCTTTAGGTGGGAAATACCGACCTAAAGTGAGGTCAAATTATTTAGTTTTCATTTGTATCACTGTATCTTTGAAATATGTTATCTTTGAAAAAGTACAAATATTGCTGCAGCAGATCTGAAGTTATTACATATTGTATAGATATGTTTCATATTACCTTTCTAAAAGTCCAGTAGTTCTGAATTCTGTAATATATCTGCCCCCAAGAGTTTCAGATAAAGGACTGTTAACCTGTATTACTATATGCATTTCCTAAGTGAAAGAAGAGAAACCCAAGATCACACATTAGAAATGTGTCCAGGGTAGATCTGAATTCATGTATAACTTCAGGGTTTAAGATCTTATTCAATATGTATACTGCCCTGTATAAAGTGTTTCTAGTAGAATTTCGCTTCATGGAACTAGTGGGGTGCCTGGGTGGCGCAGTCGGTTCAGCGTCCAACTTCGGCTCAGGTCATGATCACACGGTTTGTGGGTTCGAGCCCCACGTCGGGCTCTGTGCTGACACTGGAGCCTGTTTCAGATTCTGTATCTCCCTCTCTCTCTGAACCTCCCCTATTCATGCTATCTCTCTCTGAGAAGTATTTTTTTTTTTTTAATTTAAAAAAAGAGAGATTGTGTCTAAATTATTCAATTTATCCTTGCCAGTGCTCTGGAAAACTATAAGGATTGCATACAAAATAGGTGTACAGTGAACAAATGTCTGTGGATACATGAATTTTATCTGTCAACTCAGCTTTTTGTAGACACTGACATACAGTGAGTTTCAAAATATAGTTCCTAACAAGGAACACTCTGCTATGTTCAGTTAAATGCACTGCTATGGCTAAAGAGTCCACACTGGCAGTGTAACAATAAATTTGCCTTGTGAAGGAGAAAAATAATGAAACTATGTGCCCAAATGTGAAGTCCACTACACAAAAATATAAGATTGAAGAGTTTTCAAGGGTAAGTCAAAGATGCTTCCTAGTAAGTCATGTTAGGTCTGTTCTAACACATAAAGTTTAATGGCATTCCAAAGGATATGGCCACAATTAGCATAGCCTGGAAAATGACTACACAGCTACATCAGACTTGTATATAACAATTATATTTTCTTATAAAACAATCTGATGAGACCTCTGAACTAGAGAGGCCATAGGGCATTATTATAGCCATATCCAGATTCTCTCTTTATTAGGAATCCAGACAGTAGAGAAAAGCCAGTTCAATACCTGAAGTCAAAATAATGTGGCAAGTTTTTCACAACATAAACAACAAAAAAAGATCAGCAGTGATTGGGACAGGGGCACACACCGTGAACAAACTCTAAGTATGCCAACTGTACCTCTCTCTCCTCATTCCCAGGTTATCTGTAGTGGTATTGAACTCTTAATATGTAGGAAGGAGTTTCATATTTACCTAACTTAATAATTGGATCAATTTCATGTGTCTTAAACACAAATATAAAATACATTTACTACGCACAGTTTTTATTTATGTTGAATATATTTCATTTTCACATATTATTATATGTTTTACAATACCAGCATCTGATGTCTGTTAAAAAGTCAAGTTCCTGAATCTTCTTACGTCCCAATTTTGAGAAATGGGTGTTTGAAACAGTGATTATTAAATTCAGGTACAAAATTGGCACTTTCTAAAAATAAAAACAAAGCAAAGCAAAACAAAACAAAAACTCTTAAATACAGAGAACTGGTGGTTGCAAGAGGAAAGGAAGGTGGGGCGACTGGTAAAGTAGATGAAAGGAATTTTAAAAAAAGAGAGAAAAACTGTCTGAGACACGATGAATTTTAAGTTGAGTGGCATAATGTATCCAAAAGTAATAAATATCTATAAACCAATTATGCTGGCCACATACGGTATACTATAGTTCTCTGGAGTTAATATGCGGTCTCTAGAATCTTGTGTGGTTTCTTTGAAGATGTCTCATTAAAAGAATGGGGAATATGTTAATGGAACAACAACTCTGTCACATTTAGAGGAAAGGAGGCCCTCTCTCTCCATGCCACTGCTCCTATGACACAGTTTTTTCTTTTGTTTTCTAGCTCAGTTACCACAAACCAAATTATAAGGAAAAATACAAAAAGAAGTAAAAATAAAAAATTCAAATAAGGAAATAAGAAGAAATGACATGAAAATAGAGCTTTAAAACAAAATAAATAGACATGAATTAGAGACATAAAAAACTAAAAGATCCCAATGCTGAAAGATGAAATAGATGAGTATCATAGAAAATATATAATACCTTTAAAGGAATTATGATACATTAAAATCATATAAACTTGTCGATATAAGTTAAAAAGTTAAAGCCAGGAGAATTTAAAATTGGGAAAATTTTACACTTCAGAGATAGAGGACTAAGAATATGAAATAAAATACCAAACATATTTGAATATAAAAATATAACATTTCAATGTATAAGTATGACTGCATATAACAGAGAAGTTTAAAATAATGCAAAAGTGGGGTGCCTGGGTGGCTCAGTCAGTTGAACATCAATCAGACTTCGGCTCAAGTCATGATCTCATAGTTCATGGGTTCAAACCCCATGTTGGGCTCTGTGCTGACAGCTCAGAGCCCGGAGCCTGCTTCGGATTCTGTGTGTGTGGGTGTGTGTGGGTGTCCCTCTCTCTCTCTCTCTCTCTCTCTCTCTCTCTGCCCCTCTCCCACTCATGCTGTGTTTCTGTCTCAATAATAAACATTTTAAAATAAAATAAAATAATAAAATAAAATAAAAATAAAATAAAATAAAATAAAATAAAAAATAAAGCAAAAGAGGGGCACTAGGTGGCTCAGTCCATTAAGCATCTGACTTCAGCTCAGGACATGAACTTACAGTTTGTGGGTTCCAGCCCCGTATTAGGTTCTGTGCTAACAGCACAGAGCCTGGAGCCTGTTTCACCCTCTTTGTTACTCCCCTACTCATACTCTGTCACTGTCTCTCAAAAATAATAAATAAAGATTTTAAAAAATTTTTAAATAATGCAAAAGAAGAGCTATTAGCAAAACAGAATATATGAATGTAATACTGCACCAGTTCTGCCACAAAGCCAGTGTAGCAGGCTTAAAGATTAAAGCAAATTGAACATGCTTCCTTACTGAAAACAAATGTTCAAAGTGGTAAAAAAATAAAATAAAAAATTAAAGAAAGGTATAGACAAGGTGCACAATCCCAGAGCTTTATGTTTCCTAGGGGCGTTCTCTGTGTAGCAGTAGAATCTCCCTAACTGAAATCCTACGGGATGGGGGGAAAGAATGCCATTAGACTCCCCACCTCCAACAACTTCCACCAACTCCCAAAGGTTTAATAATGTACCTATTCTATTTATAACCTCCCAGGATCAACTGCCTCATAGAGAATGGCTTCCCCAGCCCTGCAGACCTCCCCAGCTATCTTTAATTTAGGAATTGAACTGATTTAAATTCCCTTTCCCCATCCCTATCCCCTAATATTTTTAAGACCCTTCGTTTATATTGTTTTTACACAGCCTCCTTATTTCTCAAGGCGAAGGTAGCAAAGTGTAACAGAAATCACAGTAAAGTGTATTAAGTGATGAGGGGTAAGGGGCAGAGAGATAAATGCCATGAACAGATCCAACTTTCCTACTTCATTAGAATATCAGGATACAAAGGGCACCTGTGTGGCTCAGTTGGTTAAATGCATGACTTCAGCTCAGGTCACAATCTCACAGTTTGTGAGTTCAAGCCCCTCATTGGGCTCCGTGCTGACAGCTCAGAGCATGGAACCAATTTCAGATTCCTTGTCTCCCTCTTACTCTCTGTCCCTCCCCCACTTGCACTCTCTCTCTCTCTGAAAAATAATAAAATAAACATTAAAATTTTTAAAAAAGTGTATCAGGATAGAGAAGGGATGTGGTCACATTTGAAGATAGACATTAGAGTTTTGTAAGTAACTTTCTGTGTTACAGACCTTATACCTTTAGCTATTGATCTCAAAGTCTTTTGTTTCCTAGCCAGAACTTGGCTAGAGTACTGCCCATGTCTGATAGTCATACAATTCTTTTTCCAGGATTCTCTGAACCTCAGGTATACGAAGTAGTGGTTGGCTTAGGCAGGAGGAGGGAATAAGGATGCCCTCTAAATGATACCAAAGGGAGAAAAATTCAAAATTTATTTAGAAAAACTTCCAAACTTCTTTGCAAAAAAAAATTAATATTTTCCATCTATTTAACATGTTGGGTGATCTTCAGCTTTTTCTAAATAGAGTGGTGCTCTGAGCAACTGTCCAGCTGGTCTGCCACTTATTCAGGCTTTATTCATGTTCAAGTGTATATAAGCAAATACAATCCATTTAAGGAGTCATTAGTAACACTCACTGGAATAGTCCCCATTCTACACACACACACACACACACACACACACACACACACACACACATTTCCCTTGCCCTACTTTTGTTAACTTCTAGAAATGTTTCTTTGCTTCTTGCCAGACCAAGGGGTAAAGAAATCTTGCTCCCGTGAAATACAAAAGCCTACATGACTTTACACGGCTCTGTCTCATCTGTTTACAACATTTCTTTCCAAACTGCCATGACCCTTTCTAACCAGCACATTTCTAATGGCAGAATTAACAGCAGGTCAGTGGTGCTTGGCTGTTAAAAATGGGTATCCAATTTTTTTTAATTAAAGAAAATACAGATTTCATAACAATATACCTGACATTTTGTTGATGCTAATCTATATTATTTTTAATAATTTGCATGAAAAACTACTTAATTATGAAAGACTATATTGACTTCAATTTTTTCCCAGACAGAAAGCTTAAATGTGGAACTATGTGGTTAGAAAGAGGAGACCAGTAAGCCCCCCTACTCTTCAGGGAAAAAAGCTCTAGGTACTTCCCAAGGCAAAATGTCCCCATTCATTTGCACATAATACTCTCTCTCCAATCTTCTGTTACTACCTTTTTCAAATTCTAATCATTATGCTTAACATCTCTGGGTGTTTCATAAAAACACTACAATGGTAGTGACTTGCTTGACTTTTGAGATATTTATAAAACCAAAGGCCTGAAATTTACAGGAATAAATGCGCTTTTATTATTTTACAATTATTTAATGTTATTTAATGTTAATGTATGATTCGTACTCCCATTTCTAAAAAGGAATTGATGTCGTTATACTGCAGTATATTTCCAGTATAAAGGAAATATGACTTTATAAAATACTTTCATATGTAGAAATATTTTTGTATTTCTGAATTTAGGCTATGACCTATTTTTTAGACCAGACTCAGGGACATTTTTATCCTATTCAAAATCTTCCTCCTCATGTATTGGTATGTTGAAACTCTACACATATTAAAACATGAATTACATACAGACATCTGAGACAGCAAGCATAAAAAGACCTTATCCTCTGTAGCACAGAATGGAGAAATACTTCAGTATATTGAACTATCTAATCCCTTTTATGTATATATTTTTTAATTTTACTCTTTTCCTTTTCTACATACAGCATTTACCAAAATTTGTAATTATGTAATTGTATATATGGTTATTATTGCAATCTCTATCTCCTCTAATAGAATGTCCGTTCCATGAGAGTAGTGATCACTTATAATTATTTTTATAAAGATATTACTTACATATTATAGTATTAATAATGTGCCAGGCATAGTTTAAAGTACTTTAAGTACTTAATGCATTTAATTCTCCTAACAGTCTATTAATATGATTATTATTTGTACTTTGCATAGAAAGAAGTTAATTAACTAGCCCAAAGGCCAATTGCTGGGAAGTATGTGAGCCACTCTTCAAACCCACGCAATTCTCTGACTTTGGCATCTGGTTATTAATGAATTTGTTATTTGGCTTGGTTTTAAGTAGTCTCTAGAATCAGACCGCTTTTTTAAACTCTAGTCTCACTCCTTATTAACACAATGACTTAGGTAAAGTTAATTAACTTTTTGTTTTTAAAAAAATAATATGTAACACCTGCCACAAAAAGCTGGTGATAAAATTAAATTACTTATTATATAGAAATATCCAGTTCCAGGGACTCCTGGGTGGCTCAGTTGGTTATGCATCTGACTTTGGCTCAGGTTATCATCTCATAGTTCAGGAGTTTGAGCCCCGCCTCAGGCTCTGTGCTCACAGCTCAGAGCATTGAGGCTGCTTTGGATACTGTGTCTCCCTCTCTCTCTATCCCTCCCCAACTCATACCCTCTCTCTCTCTCTCTCTCAAAAATAAATAAATACTTAAATTTTTTTTAAAAAGAAATATCGAGCTGCTTATACCGTGCTAGGTTCACTGGAGGTATTCACAAAAGATCTGTTGAATAAATGAATGAATTAATTAATTAAGACAAAAGTACTATATAAATACATGTAACATACCCCTCCTAGCTTCTTTGTTTGCTTGTTTATCTTACAAACTATTGCCAAATTTTATATGATCGACTTCTTTGGGGAAAGAATTGTTAAAAAATGTAATGAATTCATGGAATCAAACACAGAAGCCAGTCTTTATGACCACTGATTAGGCAAATGGATTCTAAAATATGACAACAAAAGCAGAGCAACAAAAGCAGAAAAAAATGAATTGGACTTCATAAAAATTAAAAATTTGTGTGCACCAAAGGTCATGTAAAGAAAGTAAAGACAATCTGAAGACAGGGGGAAAAATTGCAAATACTATATGTGATTAGGGACTTTGTTGAGAATATACAAAAAAACTCCTACCGTTTTACAATAAAAAGATGAATAACCAAATTTAAAAATGGGCAAAGAATTTCAATACATAGTTCACCAAGGAATATACACAAGTGACCAATAAGTCCATGAAGAGATGCTCAACATCACAGTCTTTTGGGGAAGGCAAATCTAATATCAATGAGATACCACTTAATACATACAGGATGAAAAAAAAAAAAGGCAATAACAAGTGCCTGTGAGGATGTAGATAAATTTAAACCTTCATGCACTGTTGGCAGGAATTTAAAATGGTGCAGCCATTTTGGAAAACAGTTTAGCAGTTTTCCTCCAAATGTTAACATTGAATTGTCACACAACCCAGTGATTCAACTCCTAGGTACAATTCAAGAAAACTTAAAACATACGGCCACATAAAAAACTGTACCAAAATATTTAAAGAACATTATTCCTCATAGTCCAAAAAGAAGAAACACCTAAATGTCCATAAGCTGATGAATGGATCAACAAAAAGTAGTATACTCATAATATGGAATATTATTTGGTAATAAAAAATTGATACATGCTAAAATACAGATGAACCTTGAAAATATTTAACCAAGTGAAAGAAACAAGTCACAAAAGCTCACATATGTTATGATTCTATTTACCCGAAAAGGCCAGAATAAGCAAATCCATGGAGACAAAAGTAGATTAGTATTTTCCAGTGACTAGAAGGAAGGGTGAATGGGAAATAACTACTAATCGGTACAGATTTTCTTTGGGGAGTGATAAAATATTCTAAAATTAGTGGTAATGATTACACACTGTGAAAACCTAAAAACCACTTAACTATACACAGTTTAAAGTGTAACTATACACTTTAAAAGAATGAACTTTATGGTATGTAACTTCTATCTCAATAACGCTGTTGTTACAAATGTAAATGAGACGACAGCTTCTAGTTGCAATACTTAACAGATCTATTTCTGTATGTGTTTACTCATTCTGAATTTCAGTTCCCAAGACAATGAAATGAATAGTGAGACTTATCTTTAAGATCTTTCCAGCTATGAAATTCTAGCCATAAGGAGATAATGTTTTGCCTAATTGAAAAATTACATAAATATACGCACATACACACACACATTCCATATATATATTTAGATGCTTTTATTCTACCTAATAAAGTTATATTGTGAAATGTATAATTACAAATAACTTAAGGGTTTATCTGAATAAAGCTTCTCAACTGAATTAATAGATCATAAAAAATTTCTTTGTCAGAGAACGAAAATACAATTTAATATATTTAAGTCTAAAATTGCATTTAGGTATATATTCATCATCTTTTCAATATGACTGCCAGTTGAAAAGGTAACAGAATATTTTCGTGTTAGTGGGGTAGAAAGGTTGGAATTAAGAGTATGTTAGAACCTAGGAATAACTTGAAGGGTTGTGGGCTTATGGGTTCAACATGAGAAGGATAATGGCAATTGTGAGGGTATAAACACAATCATGACTCAATTCACAATTCTATAGAGAGCAAACTGTCCTCAAATTATTATTGTGAAAGAGTAATCTGTGTACTGTAAGATACAGAAATTTGCACTAAGTAAGCTCAGTTTGATATCTGCATGTTTACTATCTCTCTAATGTGAATAGCTAAAGAAAATGGAGGATAAATAGTCTCTGACTAAACCAGCTGTAACTTGTTTTAAATGTCAAAAATAAAAATGAACAGAGAATCAATTCAAGAAATAATGGATATGTGAGCTGTAATGGGCTTTGAGATTACCTGATTCTTTTACCTATATTCAGGTAGTTGTAATGCTATTTAAAGCTGTGAGGCACCTCGGTCCCATTGCTAGATAGTAACATGACTAATAAATGGAGTGTTTTCCTTTAATCTCACTTTTAAATAACAAGGTTTGAAAACCTAAAGAATACTAAAATTACATAATCATCTAGTTTCTCTATCATTCTTCCACATCTGCCTAATTCCTATTCTCAACCCTGCCATGAATAATGACTATTCTGAATTCCTTGAGTATAATTCCAGAATTTTTATGTCTGCACAAGGAACCAAACGTACAGGATATCCTGACCTCATATTCAAAAATAAGACTGTACATGACATACACTGCTTTCCCACATCTGCTTTCATATTAGTTTTTACTAGAGATATGTCCATTTCTGTACCTAGACATTTTCCATCATCTTAACAGTTGTATATTATTCTATCACTTAATATGCCATAGTTCATCTGAACTTTTAGGTACATCCACATGTTTGCCATTGCAAATGCTGATGCAAATGGATGTTTATGGATATATATGTGTCTGTGTCAGAATATCTCTAAGCAGCTACATGAATACATAATTTCTACATGAAACTCAGGTTTTACGAGTCCACATAAGTTTGGGGAAGACACAGTAATGGTAATCAACACCATCGATTTCTCCTAATCAATGTTCAAACACAGATATGGAAGAAATCAAAATCCCTTTCATATGGTTCCTCAGCAATCACTCTTAGTCATGCTCCCTCTCTCACTTACACGGACAACAGGTGGGTCTCAGGTTGCTATTGTGACATTTATCCCCTTCATGTAATGATACGAGCTATATTTAGATGTCTCTGTTGTCTTCTACTGTTGCTATTACCCCATGGTTTTCCATGCCACTTATTCTTTTTTTCTGGTTTACTTATTTATTTATTTTTTTAATTTAAATCCAAGTTAGTTAACACAGTATAATAATAGTTTCAGGAGTAAAATTTAGTGATGCATCACTTATATATAACACCCAGGGACCATCCCAACAAGTGCCTTTCTTAATGGCCATCACCCATTTAGCCCATCCCCCCCCCCACCCAACACCCCTCCAGCAAGCTTCAGTTTCTTCTCTATATTTATGAGTCTCTTATGGTTTGCTTCCCTCTCTGTTTTTATCTTATTTTTCCTTCCTTTCCTGTATGTTCATCTGTTTTATTCTCAAATTTCACATGAGTGAAATATGACATTTATCTTTCTCTGACTTATTTTGCTTAGCATAATACATTCTAGCTCCACCCACATTGTTGCATATAGCAAGATTTCACTCTTTTTGATCACCGAGTAGTATTCCATTGTATGTATATAGCAATATTTCTTTATCCATTCATCAGTCAATGGACTTTTGGGTTCTTTCCATAATTTCGCAACTGTTGACAGTGATCCTATAAACACTGGGGTGCATGTGCCCCTTTGAATCAGCATTTTTGTATCCTATGAATAAATACCTAGTAGCACAATTTGCTGAGTTCTACAGTAACTCTATTTTTAATTTTTTGAGGAACCTCCATACTGTTCTCCAGAGTGTCTGCACCAGTTTGCATTCCTATCAGCAGTGGGAAAGAGTTCCCCTTTCTCCGCATCCTTGGCAACATCTGTTGTTGTTTCTTAATTTAATAAATCTGACAGGTGTGAGGTGGTATCTCATTATGGTTTTGATTTGTATTTCCCTGATAATGAGTGATGTTGAGCATCTTTTCACATATGTGTCTGTTAGCCATCTGGATGTCTTCTTTGGAAAAAGTGTCTGTGTCTTGCTGATTTCTTCCCTGGATTATTTGCTTTTTGGGTTTGAGTTTAGTAAATTCCCTATAGATTTTGGATACTAACCCTTTATCTGATAAGTCATTTGCAAATATCTTCTCCCATTCTGTCAGTTGCATTTTAGTCTGCTGATTATTTCCTTTGCTGTAAAGAAGCTTCTATCTAGATGAGGTACTAACAGTTCATTCTGGATTTTATTTCCCTTGCCTTTGGCAACATGTCTATTAAGAAGTTTCTACAGCCAAGGTCAAAGAGATTGCTGCCAGTTTTATCCTCTAGGATTTTGATGGTTTCCTCTCTCACATTTAGGTCTTTCATCCATTTGGAGTTTATTTTTGTGTATGACGTAAGAGTGTGGTCCAGGGTCATTCTTCTGCATGTTTCTGTCCAGTTTTCCCAACACCATCTCCTGAAGAGACTGTCTTTTTTCCATTGGACATTCTTTCCTGCTTTGTCAAAGATTAGATGGCCATAGATTTCTGGGTCCAATTCTGGGTTCTCTACTCTGTTCCACTGACTTATGTGTCTGGGTTTTTTTTTCCAGTACCATACTGTCTCGATGATTACAGCTTTGTTATACACCTCGAAGTCCAGAACTGTGATGCCCCCTGCTTTGGTTTTCTTTATCAGGATTGCTTTGGCTACTTGGGGTCTTTTCTGGTTCTATACAAATTCTGGATCTGTGAAGAATGCTGGTGTTATTTTGATAGAGATTGCACTGAATGTATAGACTGCTTTGGGTAATATTGACATTTTAATAATATTTGTTTTTCTGATCCATGAGCACAGAATGTTTTTCCATTTCTTTGTGTCTTCTTCAATTTGTTTCATAAGCTTTCTACAGTTTATGAAACAGATCTATTACCTCTTTGGTTACATTTGTTCCTAGGTATTTTATGGTTTTCAGTGCAACTATAAATGGGATTGGTTCCTTGATCTCTCTTTCTCCTGTTTCATTATTGACATATAGAAACGCAACCAATTGCGGCTCTATCGACTCAGGTCATGATCTCATGATTCTTGATTTTGAAGCCACTTCCAATCCTGTTTCCCTTTCTCTCTGCCTCTCATCCGCTCAGACTCTTTCTCTCTTTCAAAAATAAATCAACATTCTTTTAAAAAAAAGAAATGAAGCCAATTTATATACATTGATTTTACATCCTGTGACTTTTTTAAATTCATGTATCAGTTCTAGCAGTTTCTGGTGGAATCTTTCAGGTTTTCCGTGTATAGTATCATGTCATCTGCGAAGAGTGAAAGAAAGTCTGACTTCTTCCTTGCCCATCTGGATGCCTTTTGTTTCTTTTTGCTATCTGATTGCTGAGGCTAGGACTTCCAACAATATGTTGAACAACAGTGGTGAGAGTGGATATCCCTGTTATGTTTCTGACTTTAGGAAGAAAGCTCTCATTCTTTCCCCATTGATGATGATATTAACTATTTATCTTTTGCATATGGCCTTTATGATCTTGAGGTATGTTCCTTCTATCCCTACTTTCTTGAGGGTTTTTATCAACAAAGGATGCTGTATTTTGCCCATTCCACTTATATACAACATTACCTTCATCGCTTTACCTTACAATAGGGAGCACTTCTTCTCATTCTCACCCAGTCAGGTGATATAAATAATTTATTTTTCCTTACTCTTGATTTTGAGTTTTCAAATAATAACAAATATTAGCAATCCCTTCTGACTATCATATTCAGTGACTATTGACTGAAGTTAGTGCTAGGCTAGCTAACAGCCTCAGCTCTGCTATTATCTTTTATATATGGAGAACCTAAGGATGTACACACGCACAAATACACACACACAAATTTTAATTTTCCTTTTAGTTATCTTTGTCCTCCCTTTCAGTATACTTATGAGAGAGCTATTACTGAGAACATGTGATTTTAAGAGACTTCTAAATTTTTTAATTTAGTATTTATTAGTTGTTGAAGTTTAGTTTTCCCTTATGTAAAATGAAATAATTCCACCAGAGTCTAATTGTTTAGAGTGTTACAAGGAATGGAAATATTTAAAAATATGGCATATAATAAATACTTACTAAATGTTACCCATCATATTATAATATATGGTCCCATGCATCTACACAGAATAAATATATCAGGAACAAGAGAGCTTGCAACTGGAAAGAATGATGATTTTGAGTTTGAAGACTTGGTTTGAGCATTGACTCTACTTAGTTAATATTTTGTATATCTTGCAAAAATCATTTCAACTAATTTCCACTTTCCTGATTGGTGAAAAGATTATAATATCTATTAATTAATGTGGGTTTTTGCAAAATCAACAGATTCAATATATCTGAAAACCTTTCAAATAGCTACAAAAATATTCTTTTATTATGCGTCTTCACTTTTCAGGATATTGATTATATAGATGAATTAGTCAAAAGCTGTCATCCCTATTGTTTTGTGAGTTCCACCAGGGCAGAGGTGATCTTATTTCCTTTTAATAATTTCTTGAAAAGCATTAATTGTTTTTTGTTGTTGTGAAAACATCCCTGTTACTAGTGAATATACCAACAAAATATGTGATCATTAAAGCTAATTTTTTATTAATTATTGGAACAAATACTATATTCTACACAAACTATTTTAAAGAAAATATTGGGCATGTTCAGTTAATTCAGAACTTAAAAACTTTTTATAATTTTAATTTAGGTCAGTGATTTTGTTCATATTATCAAAATGTATCACTAACAGAATGAAGTACAGATTACCTTTCATTACCACTTAAACACGAAGGATAAACAACTGAAAAGTAACTATTGGGAAGAAGTCAAACAGTAACAGTCAACAAATACAAAATATAAATTTTATAAAATCGCATAGCTATTAAAAGGAACTTATGTGGAAAGAAGTATACCAATTTACACAAACTTATGTTAATTAAGTATTGCAAATGACACATCAAGTCACAATAAATGTTACTGCAACTACATATACTTATAGAAGACAGG
The DNA here is from genome assembly GCF_003009895.1 of Hyaena hyaena. Classification (NCBI taxonomy): domain Eukaryota; kingdom Metazoa; phylum Chordata; class Mammalia; order Carnivora; family Hyaenidae; genus Hyaena; species Hyaena hyaena. The sequence continues at coordinate 912,944 of NW_024081053.1, forward strand.
CACTCCACGGCAGCCACTGTGCAGACCAGACTTCACTCGCTCACCTCACTCCATTCCCTGAGACTGAGAACTGAAGGCAGAAATTGGGAAAAGATCCACTCTCTTCAAAAGAAATGATAGAACAGGAGAAGTAACGAGGCAAATTATAAAAAGCATGCACCACCAGTATGCACTGTCCATTTCACAAGCACTGCCTTATTTTACTTCTGTTAGCTATTTAACTTTTCTAAGATGCAGAGAGGTTGGATCAAGTTTATATGATTGTGCTACCCCTTTCACATCAAAGAATCAAGAACTACTGCCAACAAAGGACATGCCAGCCTCTACCATCTGCCTCTCTGGCCAGCAGGGAAGGAAAAGAACTTGCATGTCGGTGAAGGAAGAAGCTGGGTAGGAGGACAGTGAAATCTAGAGTAAAAACCAAGCTGGTCCAAGGTGTTCTGCAGGATAAAAACTGCAGTTTAATCAGTGTTATTTGTTGTTGTTGTTGTTCAAATGATTTTAATTATTGGAATGCACAATTTTTAAATATGCAAACAAAACGTTTTAAAATCTGAAAAAAGTTACAGAAAACTAATAATTCTAACAAATTAGACTTCAGAGAAAATGAATAAATTTTAAAAATTAAAACTCATTCAAAGTAGAGATTTGGAAGTTTATCTTAATCAGGCTTATTCTATAATTATTTCAGTTTGTAAATGTTTTAATTTCTTATTTTTTATTTTTGAGAAAGAAAGAGTGCAAGTGTGGGGAGGGACAAAGGGAGAAGAAGACAGACAGAGAGACAGAGAGTCTTAAGTAGGCTCCATGCTGAGCACAGAGCTCAACACAGGGCTCAACCTCACAATCCTGGCATCATAACCTGAGCCAGATACTCAACTGAGCGAGCCACCCAGGCACACCAACAATTATTTTAATTTTTATAAGTTGTCATTTATCATCCCTGATTCAAAGTATTTATATATTTTTCAGTTAAAATATCACTAGGAAGCTTTTATGCACACAGTAATCAGTGAACTACAGACTACAAAACTAGCCACCCTGCAATATCTAGGACAAGATAAAAAAAATTGGACTCTGTGAAAAAAGTTTTCTAGAATTCATGCATAATAGATAACATTACTTATTAAAATTAACATACCCTATACTGATCAATAGATTCTTTGCTAAAATTACTGTTCACCCATCAGTAAACAGCGACTCTCAAGTAAAATCAGTGAAAATAATAACTTCTTCACTTTTTGTCTAAGGTCAGGTATGGTTAACACTCAGTGAAAATAATTAAGAAATCATAGCATGTTTAAAAAATATGTCAAATTACAGATGATTATATTACAAATAAAAATAACATGCGGAAAGGGGCGCCTGGGTGGCTTAGTCGGTTAAGCGTCGGACTTTCGCTTGGGTCATGATCTCGCCGTTCGTGGGTTCGAGCCCCGCGTCGGGCTCTGTGCTGACTGCCAGCTCAGAGCCTGGAGCCTGTTTCAGTCTGTGACTCCCTCTCTCTCTGACCCTCCCCTGCTCACGCTGTCTCTCTCTCTCTCCTAGAAATAAATAAAACATTAAAAAAAATAATAATAACATGCTGATGGCCTTCATTGAAACAAAAATTACAGTTTAATAATTAGGCATTGAGGTGTCACATAAAAACCTAGCAGATACAATAAAAGGAAATCAGTGGTATTCCCACTGGCTTGCTGTGTAACCCTGGACAAACCAAATTACCTTTAGTGACTTGGCTTCTTAATTTTTGAAAACATGGTGACTGAAGTGATAAACTCAAACTGGTATTATTCAAAAAGACCAACACTACTTGCATAAATATATCTAACTGGAAAGGCATTTCATCAGATCGCCAGATTGTAACATAAAAATTCTGTAAGAATGAATATCCAGCTAATTTTATTTTCTGATCCATGTTTATGCAGTTGGTCAATAATATTTTCCCCTGACTAGATCAATATATGAAAAACAATGCTCTCCAGATCATTTCTTCTAGTTTGGGGGTTAGGTAGATCTTCAGGTTAGGTACTGAATTGAACTATGAATTCAATTGTACTGTCTCATCAAATATTAAGAGAACTTAGTATCCATTAATTATCAAGTGGCAGATGACTTCTAAAAATAAAACTTCACATACTAAATTTGTGAGGATGCTGATTATATAAAACTGTCCAAAAACATGGCTAATCCATGCCATCTAGCATAGTACTATAAGATACAGATAGACAGAAATTTATATCTCCATTTTTCCTCCATTGTGACAAATTAATAAAACCTTTTTCTGTTTTTATAAAAATAATTGTATGAAACAGGAATAGTATCATGGCTGTCTTTAAATTCTTCAAACTTAGGGGCACCTGGGTGGTTCAATCAGTTAAGTGCCTGACTTCGGTGCAGGTCATGATCTCACAGTTTGTGAGTTCAGGCCCCATATTGGGCTCTGTGCTGACAGCTCAGAACCTGGTGCCAGCTTCAGATGCTGTGTTTCACTCTCTCTCTCTTTCCCTCTCTCTCTCTTTCTCTGCCCCTCCTCAGTTTGTGCTCTCTCTCTCAAAATAAACATTTAAAAGAGAAATAAATTCCTCAAATTTAACAATATGTTATTTATAGGACTTAATCACCACCCCCCCACACACACACACACAAAACCTTGAGTCAGCCACTGTGCACCCAGAAAGTATTTTAATAAAATAAAAATTGCTTTAAAAAATTTAAAAACATGGAAAGAACTAAAAACTGAACAGAAAATTCTATAAAACAAGTACTTTTCTGTTTTATTAACTGTTGGCCACATACAAATATGTTCAAGGCTGTCTTAGATTCCTAAATTCAGTAACATGCAGATTTATTCTCATCATAAGTGAAGAGAGATTTCAAAAATAAAAATTCAGAAAATGTAATTTAGCATTAGCATGATCATGGCAGTTTCAAGACCAGTCACTGTCTCTTTCTGTATTTTTTTTAATCCTTTATACATTTTTTTGTGCTTGTGTTTTTGTTTCATAGTTTGCATATGGGTATTGTTCTCTTTGTTTGTTTGTTTTCAGATACTATGCTGTGTTACTTCCTTATTCTCATTTACTTATTTGCATTCAACCATTACCTAATCCTTCATTAGCATCACGCTGTCTCTTTCTCTCTCTCAGAAATAAATATTTTTTTAAAATTTTTAAAAAATAGGTTTTAGTTTCTTCAACAAACTGGTTAGAAAGTAACATTTTGAGAATTGGCTATATTGGTACTTCCTTAGTAACAGTTTTACTAGATTACTGCCAATCTTTCCAAATCTGAGACTTAGATGCAGAAGATAGTTTATAAATACAATCATGTATTACACTAAATACACTTCACCTGTTCATTTTTTCTATTCATACCACATTATTTTCCTTTGTATCAAAAACATATAGTAGGCCATTTAAATAAATACTTAAGTGTCATTCAAAAGAAGAAAGCTGTTGATAAATTCTTGTGCCCAGAATTATAGTTTCTACTATGATTTAAAACTCTAATGGAGGGGCACCTAGGTGGCTCAGTCAGTTAAGTGTCCAACTCCTGAGTTTAGATCAGGTCATGATCTTCCAATCATAAGATGGAGCACCACCTTATGCTCAGCATGGAGTGTGGAACATGCCTGAGATTCTCTCTCTCTTTCCTTGTCTCTTCCCCTGCCTTGCTCATGCACACTCACACATGCTCTCTCTCTCTCATAATAAATAAACTTAAAAATAAAACTCTAATGGAAAATAACTCTGGTCATACTTCTGTCTAATCATTTTACTGAGCTTTATCTGAAGAACTTGGATGTAATCACACACTGCATTTCTAGCCAACTGGGCCTGAAAGAAGATCTCTGTAGTCTGGCACTAAAGGATCAGAGACTATGACATTACCGGTTTGTCACAGTATTATTAAATAAAACTATCACTCACAAGGACTGAGAGTACACGGATGCATAATGAGAACATTTTTAATGTTTTGTTGGTGTTCATCAAATAAAACGTAGCAGAGTAAAGAATATATGCAATGAAATCTTGTATCAGTGATTAAAAAGCAATAAACCAGACATCATTTTTAAAATATGATTTGGAAAACCATCAAGATTGTCAATTTCTTAAAAAGACACTTCTAAGAAGCAGTTACTGAAATAAAATTATTAAAATATAGTTTGATATCTATATTTTATTCTTATCTGTGTGATATCGGTTATTTTACATTTGATAAAATAGATCTATTTTATATACACTACATGTTATTTTATTATTCATTTTTAGATTTGTACTATTTTTCATGTAATTATATCTTATTATCTTCCAATATAATCTGTTTTAAAATAAATATATACATGTTTTCAAATGAAATGCTTCCTTCGTGTATTAGTAAATGTATATTTTAATTATGTATCTAACAGTATCTATTAATTAATCTCAAATTGAATTCACATTTAGAATTAAGAAAGTAAGCAATAATTAAGATTATAAGATTTACATGCTCATATTAAATTTTAATACCACATTATACTTATCAACATTTTTTTGAATTAGTTTAATGTTTATTTATTTTTGGGAGAGAGAGAAAGAGAGAGACAGAGTGTGAGTGGGAAAGGGCAGAGAGATTGGGAGAAACAAAATCTGAAGCTCTGAGCTGTCAGCACAGAGTCCAATGCAGGGCTTGAACTCACAGACCACGAGATCATGACCTTGGCAGAAACTGGACACTTAACCGACTGAGCCACACAAGCGCCCCCAACATTTTGTTTTATTGGAGGTGAGAGTATCTCCCAAATTTTCAAACATGAAGTATAAATTTACATGGATAGGCAATTTGTTCTACTCCTTTAAAAAATGTTTTTTTTTTTAAATGTTTTTATTTATTTCTAGGAGAGAGAGAGAGACAGCGTGAGCAGGGGAGGGTCAGAGAGAGAGGGAGTCACAGACCGAAACAGGCTCCAGGCTCTGAGCTGGCAGTCAGCACAGAGCCCGACGCGGGGCTCGAACCCACGAACGGCGAGATCATGACCCAAGCGAAAGTCGGACGCTTAACCGACTAAGCCACCCAGGCGCCCCTAAAAAGTAATGTTTAAATATTTAGAGAGAAATCTCTCAAAATTACATACATGATTCTAGAGATTGCCTCTATAAATGAAGAGGAAAGAAAATAATATGGATGAATATGATTGGCTCTATATTATTGGTAAATATGACCAAAATATACCATGTCAGTAGTGGAGGGTAGGAGAGACAAGAAGGGGATATTCAAGCAAAATAATAATTTTTAAATTATACAGTTTATTTCCTTTAGCTACAGAGGATGTTAATGAGAAATATAACAATATTTTAATAATGCCTATATTTTAGATTAAGTAATATGATATCAGTGTTTATTTTCCAATTCTAACAACTGCAGGAAGTAAGAGATTATCTTTGCTATTTTGGAAATGTGCACTAATGTATCTAAAATTAAAGAGTTATTTGTGTGCAGTTTACTCTTACATGGTTCACAGTAATACATATAATTTTTAAAGGCAAATTTGTTTTTAAATGATACAGATTCAGGCTACATAACTGAAATGCGCCTTGGGTCAACCAATGTAAATCTGCAATAACTAACATCATAATGAGTCCTATTGGTAGTTGTCAGTGGTATGTTTTCATAAAATAAAGTTTCAGACAAAAACTGTAGGTTTTTCAAAAACAGAGTGAAGAGAAAGACACCATGACAGACCTGCCACAGCCTGAGGGTGGGTCATTTTTTTTAATGGCTCTTTCAGAATCAATTTCAGCAGCAGATACCAGTGTGGGAGTCTTTTCACAAAAGCAAGGAAAATACTGTAATGGGAGAGAGAGTACTAGTCTTTTATAGCAAAGCCCCTGTGGCAACTCAACTTGCTATTATGTTTCAGTACTTCAATAGAAACAAAGGAAAAGGGGTTGCACCTAAAAAGTCCAAAGTAGTTAGAGGATAACAATGGGTACAGACAGAGACAACAACTCACTGAGGACAAATTTTTATCTACATCTGTAATCCACTCAGTCCTCCTTTATCCCATAACAGTTTGTTTTTCTACCTAAAGATCAGAAAAATTATTCTGGGTGGGGCAAACCCCAGGGAGCATCTCTAAATATTAGATGATATTTATTATTTTCAAAGTAAAAAATGTGAGTATTCAGTAGCTACAGTAAGAGTAGTACTATTATTTACTACTTATATTGATAATATTATTTAATATTTAAACTCGCTCTGTAGAGGCAGCATTAAGCATTTTACTATATACAGTATGGCTTTTAATACCTAAAATAATTTCATAAGGTAGGCAGCGATAGTTTCAGTTGAAGATATGGAAATTATGAAGTTGCACAAATTGTTCAAGAGCCTATACGTCTATGGAACATTTTGATTACAATATGCAACTTCACAACGTACAAAATGTTCCAAGTATATTCCATATAGTGACTGATAGTTTAACCAATCCATTATGGGTCACTATTTCTAGCATAACTTTTAGAAAATACAGTATTACCTGATATTAAATTATCTGAGCTTCTTACGAATTTATGAATTCCCAAATCACATAAATATTCTTTAGCTGAATATAAGGAAAAACTATTTGTGAATAAGGAAAATGTAATTTGCTATGATTAAAACTGAATGTAAAAACTTCTGGTTTGATTTTATTCATTCAACAAATTTTATTAGGTGCCTATTTTATTCAAGGCACTGTTCTTGATACCAAGAAAGGCATGGTTAAGGAGACATAAATTCCTGGTATTCTGGAAAATTCTTTCTAGTGAAAAAAATAGAAAATACACAAGATAAAAATACAGAGCACAGTATAGGATAATAAGAGATAGGATAAAAAATAAAGCAGCAATATAGAAAAGGTCTGTCTTATGTTGTGTAAAATCTACAACTCTCCACATTCCATTCACTGATTCTAGTTTTTCCCCTGTGTATGCAAACAGGAGAAAAGAAAACGTCCTTGGAATTGTTAAATCATCTTTGACATCCTACAAGAAAATCTTCATATTTAAAATACACAGATTCCAATTTTATTAAATGAACATGATATGAAATTATTTTGTCTATTCTCCTCTGGACTCAATCCATTCTCTTAATCTCCCTCTACAACCATGGCCAGACCTAAAAGAGTCACAAGATGTGGCTGGATCAAGAAAAACCTTTTTCACTTTTTCTTTCTGTATACCGCAGTTCTATATCCTTTGGATAACAACATGAATTCTAATAAAATTGGGACTAAAGGTCAGTTTTGACATTTATTACTAAATGGTTTTGGACAGGTTATTTATTCTTATTCCATTAATTTTCTTTATTGGTATACTATTTATAGTAATCTCGATCTCATTGCTTTGTTGTTGAAGATAAATAGGTGAGTTTATGAAAGTCACTAACCGAAGGTATACAGGTGGTTCACAGTTAATGTTAGTTTCTCTCTTCCTCCAATATTCAGTTCAAGGTTGGCTAAACTTGCATGCTGCAGTCAGTTTATCCTCCTCTCTCCTGTATACTTGCTTTTACTGCTTCCAGTTGTTTTGTTTTTTTAAAGATGTTAGAGTTAACTTTGTTAAATACAATTTTTGACGATCTTCTTAATTTTTCCCTGTTTTTTTTTTAGTATCAATTTTGCAGTTCAACAAATTTCTATTCTCTCCAGCTTCATAGCACTTGCATGCTTGAGAAGATGGTTTCTAATGTTCTTATCCAAGTTAATTATGAAAATTTAAAACATGACAAAGTCAGGGATGGAGTCTTAAACCACCAGTCATCTGCATTTCGGTTAATACCAATCCATAACTCATGATTATCTAAATATGATATCTCAACTAATTATAATCCTGCCTGGTTCTATCATCTGTCAATATTTTTCCATCTTACCAAACGAGACATTAAAAGAGATCTTTGAAATGTCTTATTGAAATGTAGACACATTAACTCTACATGTTTTCTTTTAGAGTATATTTGAAAGAAATTTCAGTTATAAGTATAGTAGTACCTACTTGAGAAAAAATGATGACATTCACAGCATCTACTGAGCTGGAAATAGATACAATTAGATATTAAAACAAATCCTTACAAGCGTGAAGCTGAACATGATACAGTTTTAACAGTTCCCAGAAGGTTATTTCCTTACAGAAAAGATGGTCACATGATTTTGTGAAGGGAATCAGGTTCATGTCATATTGTAGTAGGGTACCCTCCCTAAGGAAAGAAAAAAAAAAAAATCTCAAAGCAACCTTGCTATTCGCAACATCCCTCATGACCTTGTAACAGGAGACCACTTAATCAGACTGCATGTTTGTGTGTTACATATATGGGAGACCAAGAAGTTAAAAATGTATTTAAAAACCATGCCACATGGGATTTGGGGCTCGGTTCTTTGGGTACAAACTCACCTGGGCAGTGGTGGCAGGAATAAAATTGCTTCCTGGAAAGAAAAGCCTTAGTGTCATGATTCTCTGTGCACGAATCCTGCTACAATATCAGTCACTGAGTTTTTATGTAACAGAAGAAAATTATGTAAAGAAAACATTTTATAAAGTTTTTTTTTAATTTTTTAATGTTTTATTTATTTCTAGGAGAGAGGGAGAGACAGCATGAGCAGGGGAGGGTCAGAGAGAGAGGGAGTCACAGACTGAAACAGGCTCCAGGCTCTGAGCTGGCAGTCAGCACAGAGCCCAAAGCGGGGCTAGAACCCAAGAACCGCGAGATCATGACCTAAGCGAAAGTCGGACGCTTAACCGACTAAGCCACCCAGGTGCCCCTTATAAAGTTTTTAAATGTACAAAGGCCATACTGTCCCTTGCCCATACCTCTCCTATGTATGAGGAGTATAGTAAGATCAATTAAATGGCTACTTTTAAAAGCCATAATATCTGTGAAAAATACCAGATATTAGTAGCCATATCACAGTATTGTGGAAATTATCTTTATACATGAGCTTTTCACTAGATACCTACTTCGGAATTTCTTTCTAAAATGTCAAACTTTCTAAATTACCAACATTATGTTATTACTTAGTATAATATAAAATTGTTGTGTATACAAATCAATCTGAAAACTATTAGGTTAAATACAATGAAGGGTCAGTTTCCATTACTGTGATGCTACTTTGGGTTTATGTTAACGTATACTGTGAACCCCCAAACAGAAATGTAGTATGCTACATTCCTCCACCTCCACTGACCACAAAACCTAGTTTTCTCATATAACTTACTAACATTTCCCAACTTCATCTTTATTTTTATTGAGATTAGATATTAATAGTTTAACCACAAGAACTATTATAAGGACTGAGCTCTAATGTTGGAGTTAAGAGTCCGGTCCATCTCACAGAAAGACACACACACACACACACACACACACACACACACACACACTCATAGGAGACAAGGAATCAGGAATTAAGTTAAATACTTCTGTGTGAAATGAGCTTCATGAGAATAGGGAGAACTCAATGTTTGGTGGTCATTGCTGGAGCCCTACATACATAGGACTGCCTAAAAGCAACAAGACTTAGAGAGCAGTGCTGGATCCCAGTGATATGAACTGAGAGTCCTCAACCGACATGGTTACTACTAAACCTACCTGATATATACCATGCTGATTTAGACTGTACTTTTACCCTTCCTCAAGATGAGGAATTATATTAACCTTCAGAAGATCTAGTCATGAGGAAATGGAGAAGGAAGGGAATGAGGCGGCTGATAACTGGAGAGAGACCCATGGATACCACTGCGACTATACTATTGGAAGTACTATTATTACTTCAGGAAAATTGTGAAACTGCATGAAGAATATTGTGAGTCTATAGTTGAGTCAGAGAATCCAAAGCTTTCTTCTGGTTTTCAATACACCCAGTGACCTAAAACAGTAAAAACTCTTCTAGGTACATAAAACTCTCCTCTTTTTCCTGACAGCATTATCAGCAGTTGCCCTCAGCAAAAACAATTTGGGAGGAAACTGATCTTTTTTAGAGTTTTCTGGCAGAAGATGAGCAAACAATCTCCTTAAGCACCAGGTAGTACTGGTAGGAAATACACAGTAACTCTTCCAACAACAAGAAATATATATTTTTTAAATTGGTTCACAGAAGAAAAAATGTTGAACATCTTTATTAGTCAAGAAAAATTTTATTTATACTACAGACTTTAAAAATCTTTTTAAAATGTATGAGAAGCCCATTCTAAACTGAGAAATTGCTTAAAATACATAATCTATCATCCCCATGGTCTGGCAATTATTCCTGCATAATATTAAGTCATAATATCAAGACAGTATCCACCAGAGATAACTTTCCACTTCTATTTACACCTTCCTTTCTCTCCACTGACTATATACCTTATTCATGTTTCTGCTCCTGAGCACAGGTACCACCAACATGGGTTAGTCTCCCATTTATCCTGGTCTAATACACTTATTAGCCAGGAATTGTCAAAGGAAGTAATCTTTGATAAATATTCCTGTCTCTTGTTCATTGAGAGACATATTGGGAGGTGTGATCAGGGCTTATAAAAATATATTTCACAATGTATCTTGTTCTCTGGATACTTGACTACTCTTCTTTCAAGCACAGTTGTTTTTACTGTTTTGTCTTTCGTAATATCTCCCATACAAAATAAAGAAATGAAGAAAATATTTTGGGTATGTAAAAAGGAAGAAGAAAAACATCAGAGTTTGCCACCTCTGGATATATCTAGGCATCATTCCTTAATCTCTATTACATCTTTATTCCTGGAGTTCAAATTTTGTTTAGGACAGTGAAACACACCATATTTCTGAGTATCTAAAATTATACATGGCTTACATTAATAGAACTGAAATATGAATATATGTAAGTAGATAAATTACTATCAACTGTTTAAACTCGTGGCCCCACTGTACTTTGAAATTGTTATATTACACTAAAAATGTCTGCTCTGTTAGGTTTTATTTAGCATATTACATTTGCAATTGAGAGATAAAAGAAACACAACAGGTATCTTCCATTTTACCTTATCATCAATACCAAATTAGTGACTGACATAAAAGGTGTCATCTTTACATCAAATCTGTAAATATGACACAAATATATAAATATCTCAATTAAATTCTCTAGTCCTCCATAGCACTCTGTTCATATTTCCCTAACAATTAGAAAGTTAGTCATAAAATTCTGTATAAGTTTAAAATTATTCAATAAACAATATATTTATTTAAATAGTATGTTTTAATACATATTTTCTTGTGAGCAACTTTTAATATATACCATATTCTGTACAATGAGGCAAAACAGATTTTGTTATCAATTAGTAGTATAGAAAAGTCTTAAAACTAATAGGAGCTTAATTTAAGAATAAATATCTTTTGCTTATAACATTTTCTTTATGCCACCACCTGATTTTCCTTCTCAAAGATTTTCTTTTGTTTTTGCTGCCAGTAATGCTATCTATATAACTACCTACTAAAATTAATTCCCATTTATTTCAGTAACATATTTTGTCATTATTTTGACACTACTGAAATGGGTAGTGCTGACAGTTTAATTTTTAATTGTCATACTTTTGGACTTTAAAATTAATATTACAGTACTGGTTTTCCCTTAAAGAATATACTACAGAATACATGGTACATATCATTCTGATGATCACATTAGCAATGCTCTAACTGAATGTGAATATAGAATAATTATCCTCAATAAAATCTAGCCTGTAGTCAGAAAGGAATTATGATAAAGTAGCAAAATGACAGACTGTTTCCTACTTAGGTTGAAACAGTTAAACAACAACAACAACAACAAGATGTAGGCTTACTATTTTGAAAATAATCTCTATAAACTATTTGTAAAAAAAAAAAAAAAAAAAAAGACTACCTAAGGTAAAAACAAACAAACCAAAAAAAAGTAGCACTACAATCTGCTGTACTTACCAACACTTCACATTGTTCACAATTATACTAATAAGTCTTTATAATTTAAAAAAAAAGAATCGGATATTGCAGACTTTTATCTGGAGGACATCACTGAATAGAATATCATACAAAATTACTACCACATAAAAATGAATTTTAATTGTCAGATCACATAATGATGTGTATGTCATTTCACAAAGGGCACATTTTAGCTACTGAAGTACAGAAGGACTTATTTCAAGGGTAAAGTAGCTATTCATATGTAGTGCAACCCAAATTAAGTGTTTTATTTTCTATGTTTAACTCTTTAGAGCCCGGGGTAGGCCGCCTCAAAATATGTCACAATGGTGTATTTATTATTTTGAATTAAAGTTACTTGGGAAATAGTCAGTGCAGGGAGAACACTCTGACCATCCTTCATCCAGAAAGCAGGAAATGAATCTTCCATGTGAAAAGTACTCTCCCTGTACCAGGAGGTAAGGAGACAACCTTATTACCAGAGATAGTAAATTTAGAGCCGAGAACGCTATATAAACAAACCTGGTTACTTTTACTTTTACTACCCCAGCTCAAATCCTGTTTAGAATGCTTTACTACCTGAAGTGCCTACACATTAAGCTTTCTTTGTCCTGCCAATTCCTCACAGATTTGTGTTTCTTTGTCTAAAATGTATAAAAGCGACATATCTCAGTCATGGGGGGGAGGGGGTCTCAATTTTATTGCTTGGCTTCAGCATGAATGTAATTAAACTTTTTAAAATTTATCTCATGTCAATTTAATTCTTAATCAGCCAAAAGAACTTTGAAGGGTAGAGGAAAAATTTCCCTCCCCAATATCTCTAAAGTCTTTCCAATTAAAAACAAAGGATATGCAAAACATAGAACTGTATTTACAGAAACATTTGTGTATTGTAGTTTGTTTTTAAAACAAAATTTATGGTTACCTAATCATTCAGGAGCTCTAAATAATGCCAAAGCCCTAAAATTTTACAACTAAAAATAAGTGATATTAATTCTGTGGGATTTTTTTAAACACAGACGCGAAAAACACTGCAGTGAAGAGCTATAGTTTAAAAATTCCATTACTGCTTTAAGGATTATACATTTTGACTTCAGTTTTTATAATACCAACATGGCTACAACAAACTAAAAATAACAGGAGGGAAAAAGTGGTTTTAATTCCTTATCTCAGACTGTGTGAGAATGTCTCTATTCTTTGTAACTCCAAGTGATATTCTTTGTTGTTACAAATAAAATATCTAATGTAAAATTGACTGAGCATTTAAATATTTTTCAAATTTACTGGATAACAAATACTAACAATTTATAGAAACTACCCAAACTATTTAGCCATATAGTTATTTCCAGAAGCCATCGAAAATTTTAATTATATCCAAAGAGATGTGTACTATCAAAGGGCAGCCTAAATATGTATATTATAAATGTTTAGGGGAAGAAATCAAATCATAAAGATCAACATTTATGGAAGGAAAGGTAACATGACTTTTTATAACACTAGATTTTCTAAACAATGACACTGGACCTGGCTTATTTATTTTTTTCGACAGATACATTTTATTATTTTAGAGGACACACCTAACACTTCCCAAGATGTAGGAAAACATCATTAAAGTGAGAGGCCCATGGTGCATGATGGTGATCCAGGCTTCTCTAACAGCCCCAGCTCCACAAACACTACTCTTTGGACAGCTTCCTAAGCCATTCCTAGAATGCCTGAAATGTATCATGAATCTCTACAGTTAATATCATTGAAACCTCAAGAGTTTTTCACTAGTTCATATAATAAAAAATACCTAGCACTTACTGGCTTGAAGCATATTCTCTCTATCTGGAATTTTACTAATATATAAGTTCAAACATATGTGTGACTCCCAATTATTTGTATGCCTCCAGATAACTCCTCCCATGATTAATACATGGAATATTAGCTATATGAGTAGGATAGAAATCCAGGATCACTGGCTAACAGAATGTAGAAGCATGTTTTTAAAGCTTTACTCCATGTAAATTCCTCAAAGTCCTCTACATCTGATGGAATGATAAGCCTACTTTATCTAAGGTGATTTCTCTGTGCACTAAAGATATTAAAATGACAAAAATCTGTAAAAATTCTAGTAAGAGTTTCAATCTACTTGAGACTCTATAGACAATTCACACAAACACCCTCATTCTAACTACAGTATCTTTCTTCATCCCTTTTTTTTTAATGCTTGGATAATACTTTGATTAAAACAAGAGTTTCAAGTATAGAAAAAACTTAAAAGACCATGTATTAAGAAATTATTAAGATAGAATAATATATTACAATTGGAAGAAAAGAATGGATAATAAATTTGCTTACATTTTAACAGCTACAAGAAACAATGTGTAGGCTTAAATATAATTAAATAACAAGATGACACTCCTGATTTTCAAGGAATACATTATTTGGAAGCAAACTCACAAGTGACAGTTTAATTTTATAAATCCATTTTACAGTGAGGCTTCAAATAACTCAGGTAAGGAGGTAGGGCTAGAGGAAGAAGGAAAAGGGGTAAAAGAAGAAAGAAGAAGAAGAAAAGGTATACACAGAGTAAACACTAAATCTCAGATCAGTACAAGTAAAAAGGTCAGAAAATATCCTACTATTCAGAATAATAGTAGAATTAATCACTTTATCTTTTCATCATTTTAAGGGTCTTAAATATATTTACATTGGGATAAATCCTAAAGCCCTCCAGGAATAAGTGGAAGGCAAAATGCTGAACTGGGATGATTCTTATGTTAGGAGTAAGGTAGAATTGGGCTCAAAGATATATTTTGACAACTTCTAATTTTTGCCTTTGGAGCTTTGATATAATGCTTAATAATTTAGTTTATATTTGTAAAGAAAGTTTAATACTTAAACACAGAATTTCAAAATGTCAATTTGATTTATTAGAAAAGATGTACTCTAATACTAGCTAACAATGTTCATGTCTGTCTCCTACAATAATCAAAATATATGGCAAAATGAAGGAACTGACTTTAAGAAGACTGTAGCAGTGTTTTTGTATATGTATATAAAAATATACATTTAGATATATATGCATATGAAATATTATATACGTATACATATATATGCATATTTGCACACTAATTTTGGGAAAATAAAACCAATTATAAAATAAAGGTCATCTCTTTTTAAAACTGAAAGTCAATTTATCTTAAACACAAATACTCTCAATTCCTCACAAATATATGCCATCAATGAATCATACAGATCTTTTCTCAATAATTGCTTTTAGGGGCACCTGGGTGGCTCAGTCGGTTGAGCGTCAGACTTCGGCTCAGGTCATGATCTCACCGTTCGTGGGTTCGAGCCCTGCATCAGGCTCTGTGCTGACAGCTCAGAGCTTGAAGCCTGTCTTCGGATTCTGTGTCTCCCTCTTTCTCTGACCCTCCTCTGCTCATGTTCTCTCCCTCTCTCTCTCTCTCAAAAATAAATGAAACATTAAAAAAATTTTAAATAATTGCTTTTAATTTCCAACAGCATATATCCATATTGTCACACACTTTAAGTGAATGGTAACTTTATATCACATATCTAAATTGTTCAACTACTTTTTAAATTAAAGTCGCAAACATGATGTGTAAGAGACTGAAGAAAGCCAAAAAGTCATAAATTAGGTTTATTAATGGCTACATCTAACACATTTAAGAAGCCCACTATAGTCCAGGTTCAAAACTTTCCTTCCTCCGCCCATATTGGACTCTGCTGTTGCCATGCAGCTACCCAGCCAGCACACTCTAGCTCCCTTTTGTATGGGTGTTATGCTGTTGCCATGGATATAGCTATCTCTACATTTTTTTCAGCTCCTCTTTTAAAATATGTTTTCTTCTCCAATCTCAGTAAAACATGTAATGTCATATACTCAATATAGTCACTTAACAGAATAAAAAAATTACACTAAATTCTATATCCCTGAAATCATTTCAATCATAGCATAGCTATAAATACATTCAAGCCCTAAATGTGTAGACACCTACCTGCTACATTTTTAATACTAATGGAATGCTCACTGACATACAGAAATTGCACAGACCCAAAAACCTATTTAAAAAATGTATTGCAACTTAGGAGGAAAAAATAAAATACCGGAAAAAATAGTAACAAACAAATTTCCAGTCTGGAGACACCCTGAAGTTCATTGTCTTTATCATTCCCTATGGTTGTCTAAGAAAGAAAATTAAGTGGGATGCTAAACAGTCACTGCCAAAATTAAAACCACAGGGTAGATTTTAGAACACATGCATAAGATAAAATAAATCTTTACACTAGCTGACAAATGAGCCAGAGTTCAATTTAGATTTCACAATCAAGTCACTGATATTCCATGTCAAATTGTTCACACATTGAAATTAAGCTCCACAGCACTTCCTTATGGTGATGGTTAATTCCTTTTAAAGAATGTATTAGAATAAAGAAACTTCAGCATTGTGGTGAAAATGTGTATTTCCCAAATGAATTCACTGATGCAGATACAGAATTGAACCAATGATATTATCATGGTGAGGCACAGACACCTTCTAGATTACTGACATTGCAGAAAAAATAAAATAAAAGTCTCACCTGATTAATATGACCATAAAGTTTACATGCCGGTATTAGTCAGTTGTCAATCTATCTTCCAGGGATCAAGAAAAAAAGTTGTCATTATTCAGTGATAAGACAGTACAACTACCAGAAAAATCATCCAACACGTGGGGTAGCTCACTTGTCTTCACATATAAAGTACATATTAGAAGTAATAAAGACGATGTAGAATATAGTTTAAAAGTATAGATTCTGGAGCCATACAGTTGGGTTCAGATCTTGACTCAGACACTCAGTCAGTGGGTAACCTTAGATGAACTTATTAACTTTTTTGTGCCTCAGTTCTCTCAGCAGTATGTGGGGATAATAATAGTTACCAATCTCAGGTTATTGTGAGGATTAAATTTTACTATATATTAAAGCCCTTTGAATAGTGCCTGGAATCGAGTAAATCTCAAGTCTTACACTAAAATCTCTAGAAAAATTAATAGGTAATCCTGGAGGAAAAAAGGAAGCTTTCCAGTTACAAAGTACTGATTATCTAAGAATTCTTATTTTTGATGTTACTAAGCATATCATTCAGAGATTTTTCTGGGTTTGTAGGAGATGTAATGTTATATCTGCCATTTTAGTTATATAACTGAATTAGTAAAAATGTTAACTGAAAAAAGCAGATTTTTAGGTAAAGGAAAAACCACCCTGACGAGTGAATTGTTATAAACCAGAAATAACTATACCTCATAATTCTGTATTTTGAATCACTATACAAATTTTACATTCTGAAATACTAAATTATAACAAAAAACTTTTTAAAAATTTTATATCAAGAACTAATTTTTATTGATATATTTTTCCCAAAATACTTAAGGATGTTGACAAATATACATGCAACACAAGTCAACAAAATATTCTCAAAATAGGTGAGAAAGTGGGACAAATATAGAGTCAAATCAAATATTCAATATGTACAAGATGCAGAGGATAGAAACTTTTCATGTAAATATCTGATATGATTTAATCTTTACTAAATCTCTAAGATACAAATTCCACAAATTCCAGATAAGAAACTGAGGATCAAAAGGCTACAGAATTGTCCTTTTGTAAGTCCTTTTCTTCATGAAATAAATATGCTAACAAAGCCAAAAAAATTTTTCACTTAGAAAAGAAATGTAATGCTTGGAATACATGTTAATTTTCTCTTTAATTGTATAATCTCACAACATTGTCATTACATACTTAAAAACAAAAACAAACAAAAAAGCCAACATGTACTTATAAAAACATACTACGTATAAAACAAAAGGCTAAATGCTACCAAAGAGAAGAAAAAAAGTAAAAATGCATTCCAAATATCAGTGGTATCCCTGCTTTGTTGATACTAATCAATAAAGTGCAGATTACATCACATCAGCAATGAGCACTTTTGAATCTATACTGTAGACTAATAGTTTTTCACATTTTAGATCATTTTAAATCTGTTTGACAAGTTTGCTTAAAGTAAACAAAATTTTCTTCAGCAAAGTAATAAGTATAGGATTATTATTTGTACAGTCTGGCATCTCTACAACTATACCTTAGGGATGGCTTAAAAGATAATTTAAGACCTGCATATAATTAAAGACAATGAGTAAGTAAAATTTTATTAGATGCCTGTAAAGCTATTAAAATAAGCTCTGGGGGCGAGGGGAAAGCTCTAGGGATATTTCCAGTCTTTTTCTGAAGGGATGATCAGTCTTCAACAGTACAAGGAAAGAAAATAGCATCACAAGAGGCCTCATACAATCACAACGCTTGAGTAACTCCAATGTATCTCTGCTGGTCCTCTTAACTAGTCATTCCCAGCTCTCGGAGCCAATAATAAGCATATCACACATGATCACAGTTTTTCTGTTGTAAAATAATAGGTTATAGAATGTAATATCCAACCTCATCATACCCCTCCATTATTATAAGATTTAATCATTGAAATTTAATTTGTATAAAGTATTTAAGTTTTAATTATCTTCTTAATAAATAGCAACATTTAACAGCTCTGAATAAAAGATCAAAACACATGAGAGTTTTTTTTTTTTAATTTTCTTTTTGTCTATTATGATTAGAGTCTATCAGGGAGTTATATTCTCCTTTCTTCCCTCCATATATTTTACAGAGAATTTTAAACAATGTGAACAAAAGCACACAAACATCTATTAGCATCACGTGGATTCCACATACTCTTAAGTTAGACCATGAGACATTAAAAGAATTGTGAACTTAAGGAAAACTATCAGATAAAAAAAATTAATGTTTAAGCATATGATAATCACATCAATGGTTACATTAATAATTATATTAATATATGCTTAACTATTTTATTTGAAAATCAAATGTAGTTAGTATTTTGCATGTCTTGTTATTCTGTTGGTAAAATATTTTTTAAGTGATTGCAAAACTATTTTTTACTTTTTAATTATTTATTTAATAAAACTTTTAAGATTTTTTATTTTTATTTATTTATTTATTTTTTTTACAAATAGCTTATTGTCAAATTAGTTTCCACATAACACCCAGTGCTCATCCCCACAAGTGTCCTCCTCCATGCCCATCCCCCCTCCCCCCCACATCCATCAGTCCTCCGTTTTTGTCAGCATTCAAGAGTCTCTCATGGTTTGCCTCTCTCCCTTTCCCCCACCATTACCCCCCTTCTCCCCCTTGTCCTCAGTTAAGTTCCTCCTAATCCTCCTATACGTGCAAACATATGATATTTGTCCTTCTCTGCCTGACCTATTTCGCTCAGCATAACACCCTCAAGGTCCATCCATGTAGCTACACATGGCCATATTTCATTGTTTCTCATTGCCATGTAGTATTCCATGGTATAGATAAACCACATCTTCTTGATCCATTCTTCCATTGATGGACACTTAGGCTCTTTCCATGTTTTAGCTATTGTTGAGAGTGCTGCTATGAACATTGGGGTACATGTGCTCCTATGTATCAGCACTCCTTTTTTTTTAAAATATTTTTATTTATTTCTAGGAGAGAGAGAGAGAGAGAGACAGCGTGAGCAGGGG